>NW_024884475.1:14945302-15467811 GCF_019232065.1 Centrocercus urophasianus | reverse complement strand
GATTAATAAGTAATTATTAATTTAACTAATTCTGCATCCACTTGACAAACCACTAGAGAAAAGTGCTTATTGTGTATGTGAATATGTAATAGAAAAGGGAATTCAAAATACCATAAAACACTTACATATAGTTTTGTTAATATCCAATATTGCTGAAAGTTACAGAGTTGCAATAAACAAGATGTTCCCATATTACTTACTGCAGACAAAAAGACTGCAAGATGTTTGCTTAATAAAATGGCACTAATTTTATTATCTTTGTTATTAGGAAAAGCACCTTTATATGAAGAAATCAGCATCTTTCATGAAAGAGTTTTAACACTGCACAAAAAGAACAAAAAGGAGCCATTATCAAACATATGGAAAATTGCTACTTTCTTTGAAAAGAAATTAAATTGCCTAAATAAAAGAGTATAAAGCTGTGAATAGATGTTCATCAATCTGTGTAATTCTACCTAAGCCTAACACATATAAAAAGGAAGCAAACAGAACTAAAATACCTGCATGGAATGCCACCTTTAGCATACGTAGCAGCAAACGCAGAAGGTGTTCTAGAAGGAGCAGCAAACTGCAAGGACACAAAAAAAGAAGAGAAAAAAGTGTTATTTGTTTATAAGTTTGAATATGTTAAAACTGCAAATTATTGAGAAGGGAGCTTTGTTGTATGATTGTAAAAATAAATTGAAAAAAATCTGCAGATACAGGATGGAAAACACACATTTGGTACATTTATCAAAAAAAAGGGCTTTACAGAATTGTCTTCAGAGAAAGTTGTAAAAATGAACTAATAATGTAGAATTTATGCTTTCCTGATGCAGTGCTCCCATTTTCCTATTTTGTCGTGAAAATCTTAAGACTGAAATCTTATGAGTTCTCTCTTAACAGATTAAGGACATCTCACTTTCCCAATGGTCACTATATGCAGGTATCATGGCTAGGATAATTTTCTCTGTAGAGGGTGGTATGACTAAGTGCTTTGGATTTTTGATGAAAATATACTGATGATAGCACACTGATGCTTTACTTGTTGCATGGCAGTGTTTACAAAGAGCCATAGACTTCAGCCTCTTACCCTGCCCTGCTAAGCAAGTTGCTGGGGGTGCACAAGAAAGGGACTTGGCCACAATAGTTGACTTCAAACTGCTCAAAAGAACATCCTGTACCATATGGTGTCATGCTGGGGTAAAAAAGCTGGGGTAAAGAAAGAGGGGACTTTGGAATGCTGGTGTTTGTCTTCTCAAGAAATCATTATGCGTAATGAGCTCTGCATCCCTGGAAGTGGCTGAGGATCTGCCTGCTGTTGCTTTGGGAAACAGCAAATGAATTCCTTGTTTTTCTTTGATTGCACACACAGCTTTTGTTTTACCTAATAAACAGTCTTTACAAGTTTACAAGAACTCACAAGTTCTTGCACTTTTACCCTCTACAATTCCTTCACCCACCCCACTTGGGAAGAGTGAGCAGCTGTGTGCTTTTGAGCTGACACACAGCTGTGGGGTTACTCAACAACAGCAGCTAACTTGCAGGAGGTTGTTTTGCTCCAACTCCAGCCTGATCTGAGTATACATGAAATTTACAAGTTGGCAAGATGTAGAAAAACATCAAACATTGAGCCAGATGGCATATGGGCATTGAAAATCAGTGGGAGCTTAGTGTGAGGAAAGCCTACACAAAGTTTTTGTGTTTTTTTTTTTTTAAATCATGGTTCTTATCAGGTTGAAATATGACACAATTTATTAGCTCAATGCTACATTCAAGATTAAACAACTTGTCACAAACTATATAGCATGAAATACCAGGAAATCTTAATTTCTGTCTTTCTAGTATTTGAAGCTACACCAACACTAATAAAATTCTGCACACAATTTGACTTTTCACTAACAATTAATTTGTTAAGAGTTCACGAGATCTAGATGATCTTCAAGATACTACCAGAGTCTTTGTTTCATTGCAAAACATGGCATGGGTTATCAAAGCCATAACTCTAATCTGTTCCCCTAATGGACCAGGTGCCAAAATTTACAACTATATATAAAAAAAAAAAAAAAACAAAAAAAAAAAAAACAATAGAAAACCTCATTAACTCTTGGTCCTAAACTCATGTTTAGGTACATAGAAAGAAAAAAAAAGTTGCCACTAAAGCCATAGTTGTATCAAAACTTCTTTTTAAAATGAAGTAATAAACATGTTATTACTCAAACATTTCAGCATGTGATTTAGGTTGTAATTTAAGCAATGTATGATTAATAACAAAAGTTTAGTTTAAATTATCAATATTGAACCAGAAGAATTATCTGCATGCATATCTTCAAGTATGGAAATTTTTTTCCAACAAAATAATGATTTTAAATAAAACAAAAGACCCACCACCCATACATACTGGATCAATAGTTTTGGGATTCAGCTTGTCACTGGGCTTTGGCTGTGGCTTAACCGCAGATTCTGGAGAAGATGGCAAAGGAGAGGAGGTCTTGCTTTTCTGTGCTGCAGCCTTTGCTTTTATCTGGGTGCCTGATGACATGTTTAGAACATTGCTACCTAGACTACAAAAAGATTAAAAACATAGAATTGCATTCCTACATGACAGGATATCAAGGGTTACAATCTCCAGGTCAAAAGACTGACATCAACAATGAAGAAAATCTGAATAAAGGAATCCTTATTCTTCTTTATCTCCTAATCCTGTGCTTCTCTCCTTCACTTTGCTAACATTTTCAGAATATGGCCTGCCTTTGGCAACAGATCTTTTAAAAAGGCCACAATTAGGCAATGAAGTCTCTTTAGAACACACAAGAAACATACATGGGATCTTTAAAGGTCAGGTAGTCCAATACCCCTACAGTGAAAGACAATCTACAGCTAGATTAGATGCTCAGAACCTGGTCCAGCCTTATCTTGAATGTCTCCAGGGAAAGGGCATCCACCACATCGCTGGGCAGCCTGTTCCAGTGCCTATCACGCTTACTGTAAAAAAAATTCTTCCTTATATTCAATCTAAATCTACCCTCTTCTAGCTGGTAACCATTTCGACAGGCTAGAGCCACTAGCTGAGCCTGGGTGAACCTGATGAGGTTCAACACAGCAAAGTGCAGAGTTTTGCACTGGGGCCAGAGGAATCCCAGGCATCCATACAGACTGGAAGGAGTGGTCCTTGAGAGCAGCCCAGCAGAGAAGGACCTGGGGGTCTTGATAGATGAAAAACTTTACATGAGCCAGCAGTGTGCCCTTGCGGCTCGGAAGGCAAATGGTATCCTGGGCTCCATCAAAAGAAGGGTGGCCAGCAGGGACAGGGAGGTGATTGTCCCCCTTTATTCTGCTCTTGTGAGGCCCCATCTGGAGTACTGTGTCCAGGTCTGGAGCCCCCAGCACAAAAAAGACAGAGAGCTGTTGGAGAGGGTCCAGAAGAGGGCCACAAAGATGATCAGGGGACTGGAGCACCTCCCCTATGAAGACAGGCTGAGAGAGCTGGGCTTGTTCAGCCTGGAGAAAAGAAGGCTGCGGGGTGACCTCATTGCAGCCTTTCAATATCTAAAGGGAGCCTACAAAAAGGAGAGGAATCAACTCTTTGAAAGGGTTGATAACTGCAGGACAAGGGGAAATGGTTATAAGCTGAGGGAGGAGAGATTTAGGTTGGATGTCAGGGGGAAATTTTTTACAGAGAGAGTGGTGAGGTGCTGAAATAGGCTGCCTAGAGAGGTTGTGGATGCCCCATCCCTGGAGGTGTTCAAGGGCAGGTTGGATGGGGCCCTGAGCGGCCTGAGCAGTATTAAATGGGGAGGTTCATGGCCCTGCATGTGGCAGGGGGGTTACAGATTCATAATCCTTGAGGTCCCTTCCAACCCTGGCCATTCTGTGTGCAATTCTGTGTGATTTCCTGTATCATATCACAACAGATCCTGCTCAAGAGTCCATCCCCTTCTTTATTACAGCTCCTCTGTAGATACAGAAAGGCTATTGTCAGGTCACCAAGGAACCTTCTCTTCTCCAGACTGAACAGCCCCCAGTCTCTCAGCCAGTCGTCATAGGAGAGGTGTTCCATCCCTTGGAGCATTTTTATTACCCTCCTCTGGACGTGCTTGAACAGTTCCACATCTCTCCTGTACTGAGGGACTCCACATTTGGACACAATACTGCAGGTGAGTCCTCACCAGCACAGAGCAGATGGGCAGGATCACCCACGCTGCTTTTGATGCAGCTCAGGATATGGTTGGCTTTCTAGACAGCACATTGCTGGCTCGTGTCCAGCTTCACATCCACCAGTACCTCCAAGTTCCTTTTAGCAGAACTGCGCTCAATCCTTGTATTAGCAGTAGGGGTTGCCACAACCCAGGTGCAAAGCCTCGCACTCAGATTTGTTGAACCACATGTTCAGAAGCATCCAGACTCTCTCCACTTCCAAGAAGCAATTAAGATATGTGCAGAGCAATTATAATACTGTTTTAAGTAACAACAATTCTAGATGCATTTCAAGTCACTGCTCACACCATCACAGAAATGCAATTAAAAAAATAAGCGACAACCGGCAGATATTTTGGGACAAAAGTAAAGATGGGAGTTAGGAAAGTGATGAAGGATATGTACAAACCAAGTGCACAGCTCTTGCCAAAGGTGTGATACCGAGGTTAATAGTCCTGCTGGCAGAGGACTAGGCTCCCCAGTACAAAAAAGACAGGGACCTCTTGGAAAGAATCCAGCGGAGGGCCACAAAAATGGTGAAGGGCCTGGAGCATCTCCCCTACGAAGAAAGGCTGAGTGAACTGGGTCTATTTAGCCTAGAGAAAAGAAGACTGAGAGGGGATCTAATCCAGATTTATAAATATCTGAGGTGTGGGAGCCATAGTGGTGAGGCCAGTCTCTTTTCAGCAGTACGTGGAGACA
The DNA here is from genome assembly GCF_019232065.1 of Centrocercus urophasianus. Taxonomy (NCBI): domain Eukaryota; kingdom Metazoa; phylum Chordata; class Aves; order Galliformes; family Phasianidae; genus Centrocercus; species Centrocercus urophasianus. The sequence continues at coordinate 15,462,933 of NW_024884475.1, read as the reverse complement.
GGACAAGGGGAAACGGACATAAACTGCAGAAGTATAAGAAGTTCCACACAAATGTGCGCAAGAACTTCTTTATGGTGAGGGTGATGGAGCACTGGAACAGGCTGCCCAGGGAGGTGGTGGAGTCTCCTTCTCTGGAGATATTCAAGACTCATGTGGACGCCTACCTGTGCGACCTGGTGTAGGGAACCTGCTTTGGCAGGAGGGGTTGGTCTCAATGATCTCTAGAGGTCCCTTTCAACCCCTACAATTCTGTGATTCTGTGACAGACTTCACACAAATGGCAGGAATCCATAAATAGAAACGAGGCAAAAGCACATTTGAAAGACCGTCTTTCAAAAGAGAAAAAAAGGCCTGGGTTTGGTTTCTGGAAGCCACGTACAAAAGACAGACTGGCAATAAGCAGTGTGTAAAGGCGAAGCTGCTCACTTACCCCGCTGTGTGAGACCTCTCCGGAGCGCAGCTGAGGCAGAGAAAGGGAGCAGCAGCAATTCCTCGTTTTCCGCGATCCCCCCGTCGCCCGGCCCGGCCCACCCGTGACCCGGCGGCGGGCAGCCCCACGCGCGGCCACGCTTCCTGCCAGTTGCCGGGGAAACTACGGGGTGCCGGTAGCCCAACATTCCTCGGCAGGCCGAGCCCGGGGCGGGCGGAGCATGCGCAGTGGAAGGGCGTGCGCCGGGTCCTCCTCCGGCTGGAGCGGAGGGCGGGGTGTGCGGCTGAGGCATGAGGGTGCTGCAGGAGAGGTGATGGTCATCTGGTTGTCTTCCGTCACTTCACTGTTAATATCTGCCACCAGCCTGCCTTACCCCCGTTACAGCCCAGCTGTGTCCAGCCCAAGCCTTCCCTTTGGCTTCCGTCAGTAGTCTCACTGAATCAAGTGGACTGTGAAGATATAAATAAAAACATGTTGATGTTACTTGCCATGTTCTCTTTGCAGTCATTTCTGTTTCAGTTATAAGTACAGAAAATACTTTTCTTTTCTTTTCTTTTTTTTTTTTTTTAATTAGCCCACTCTAACTATGCTGAATTTGTGTCATAAGTGCAGTATTTATTCATATAAAAACACATCTGCATGTAGCAAATGACCTTTTGAGTAACAGGATACATTTTTGTCTTCTGCGAACCCAGTAAATCATCAGAATGCGTTTTTGCCTTCCTTGAGAAAAGTGTTTATTCTTTCATGCACTCAGCAGTAAATCTCCAAGCAAGACGTTTTTCTGGTTTGCTTAAATTGTGTGGGATACAATCTTTCCAGAATCACATATTCTTTTTCACTTTGTAGCAAGGAACTGAATGACTTCACTAATGGATAAGATAGGCTGTTCTCTTGATTTTCCACAAAAACAGGAAAATGCACTGACGGAGTTGAAAACAGTTGTCAGCTGCTTTTTTTGAAAACTACCATCAGCCTTAGATTTTAGCCAATGTTGGCATTTCATACTTGTTTTTATCCGGCATAGATAGTTTGTATCTGCCAGTAATTGGAAGTTGTGAGGACATTTGCGGAGTTCAGATAGGGCTACCTAATTTAATGCCTTTTTATCAGTGTAAAGTGGAAATGCAAAAGAAAAAATGTTAAAATTAATGCTAGAGAAACTGAGAAGGGAAGAGATTTCTGCTTTATGTATAAATCAGTTAACTAGCAGAAATTACAGTACTTTTGCAGAAGTTTTTGTTGTTCCACAGTACTAAAGGCAATAGAAGAATTGGTGTCCTTCTATTAATAAATGTTATAAGCTGGCAAGGACCTCTGAACAATACAGTATTTTTAAAGCATTATGGTATAGTTCTTTGAAAATGACCTCAAAAACACAGATCAGTGTGCTCGTCTCCATAATGATGAAAAAGAACTGATTTTCTGCATGATGTTTATTTTTGGCTCAGTTATTATAGTATCATTTCCGTCATGTATCTGATGTAGTAGCTTTTGTGAGTACAGAATAAACTACAGCTACGCTAAGTGATGGAAAAAAAGTAGTACTATAATTCCTAAGTCAGTAGGAGGTATGAACTGCTGTGTTGTCTGAAGCAAAATATCACTGATCAGCTCTGTGGAGTCAGCAACTCCCACTGAGTTCCTGGAGGCATAGAAACTACTGGGTTATAGAAGAACAAGTAAGACTCAGTTTCTGTTCAAGAGCAGAGATTTACTTAGTGTTCAGTCAGTTTCCTGGAAAATGAAAAATAGGGGAGCGTTACAGTACATCAGTATTTACAGTATAACAGGGATTGCTGCCATACTTTAGACATAGAATATACAGTCTTCATTCCTCTTTGGGGAAATGATGCATCAAATCAAGGACTGAGAGACACCAGTCTGGATGCCTGATAGAGGTGTCCCTCAGGGGAGTCACAGTTCATCTGTGAGCTGGGGAAAATCCTCACATCATCTTAGCTGGCTCTAAAGAAGTTGCCTTCATGCAAATCTTCTGGCATAAGGTCACCAAATATGGGTCAAAACGTCTTTGTTTATGAAAAAATACTTCTCATACTGTGTCTCATTTTTATTAGTTGTTATAGAAACCAGGCTGTAAACTTTTAAACATATTTGGGGAATGGACAATTTAGAAGGAAAAAAATATACTTTAACAGCAAAACATTAAGATATCATAATAAAAAATATAGGAAATTATTTTAGTATTTTTCTCCATCACAATGGAGAACACAACACTTTGTAGTGTTAAATATGGTGTAATAATCTGCTTTTACTGTTGTGTACATACATAATGTTAGCTCCAATTGCTATTATTTTCTCCATTATGTATTTTTTATTTTGTTTGATTTAACTGTCATAAACCTTCCATTCTGATCAAAATAAGCAAAAGAAAAAAAAAAACACAAATAATGATTTTTTAGTCACTAAAGGAAATGCAGTCACTTACATGCATGTAGTATTCAGGAAAGCATATAAAAATCTGTGGTTTTTTTTTTTTTTATAATGATTTGTTTGCTAAATTTTGCTAAATACAAGAAAGGGTTTACCTTAAAGCCTTCAAGATTGTTTCATCTTTCTATGTAAGTATTAATTTAGTAATATATGAATTTATATATTTTCATTTGAAAAATATTTTAGAAATTTCTAAGCCAAGTGCCATTTTAGCCTCAGTTGAGGACTAATAACTCTTACAACCTACTAAGAATGATGAAAGTAACAAAAACTTGTTTCCTTGACTCAGTATATTTGCTAATTCTTGTTAATTCTCCAATAATTCTTAAAAGTTAGAGATTCTCATTGACCCCTCAAAAAGTCCACAGTCTATGTTGTTGCATTCTCCAGAAATGTTTTCCTTAGATATTGTTCAAATACCTTCCCCAGAGTTTTTCTTCTTACTTCGCCACTCTATTTGCTTTATAAAGAGGAGTTATTATACAGCGTTTGGAAATAAATGTGAGCTACAGAGCAGACTGTAGACACCTTGTTGTAGATTTTGGGATTCTTTTACAAAGGTTTAGATGCTGGATTCCAAGCACTGGAACAGGCTCCCCGGGGAGGTGGTTGAGTCACCATCCCTGGATGTGTTTAAAATCCATTTGGATGTGGTGTTCAGGGACACGATTTAGCAGAGGGTTGTTCGTTAGGGCAGTACGGTTCGGTCATGTTGGACTCGATGATCTTTAAGGTCTTTTTCACTCTGAGTGATTCTATGATTCTATGATTCTTTGCTCAAGCCACTTTCCTAGACAAATATTAAGTATACTGTATCAGATGATTGGGTCAGTGCCTATCAAAAGTTGATGGACCTTATATCCTCAGTGAAAATTGGTGTGAAAGAGAGACATTTCAGTTGAAGAATTTCAGGTAACTATCCATAGATGCTTACATTCTGCTTTAATACATCAGAAATGACTAGATTGCCTATTATTAAGTGCTAAATTGCTGGGAGGATGCTGGATTAGGAGATGTAAAACTCAGAGGCAAACTCCCAAGAAGCAGATAGTCACACTGGAATATTTGCATTTCTTGATGTTGTAGAGTAATAAAAATACGTGTATAACAGACAAATTTAGGGACTGAATGAGACTCTTTATGGATATCATTAACACACAGGTCTGTACCACTAGCCTGCTGTTTTTCTTGAGCTAAGGTGCAAAGCTGTGTGAAGTTAAGAAGTTGTGTGGGTAATATTGCTTCACTTCATTATTTATTCAAATGCTTAAAGCACCTGCAAAATGGTTTGGTTATACAGCCTTTGCAATCACCCACACATGGCACCAGTGTTTTTTTTCTCCCATGGTAAGCTAGTACTATCAGGAGCCAAAGAAGGCCAGTTACACTGACCAATCAATAAATTACACGTCCTGAGAAATGAAATTAGGTTTAAAAAGAGACATATCAGGACGTATGGTTTGTTTTTTTTTGGTTTTTTTTTTTTTTGTTTTTTTTGTTTTTTTTTTTTTTTTTGCCGATTCTTTTAAATACTCCTATTGAGACCATTGATATTAAAGTTATATTTACAGGCAGTACAAATTGCTCCAGAAAGACAATACATTCCTTTGCCATCTTTCAGATCATTTCTATCTCTGTTTCTTGCAATCACAGCTACTTATGTAAGAGTACTTTGCTTAATTATGCATAGAGAATCATTCCCATTAGTTTAGTCCAAAGAGTTAGGAAGCTGTATTTCTTTGAGTAACTGTATGTAAGTCACAGTTTCATGATGCTTACTTTTCTGCCTCTGTGCTTTTCATCAGAATCTCCTTCCCTAAGTTAAGTTTCAGGAGTCCTTACCACAGAGTGTGAATGCTTAAACAGCTAAGAATGAGATTCACAGAAGGTACAAAAGTTGAGTAGGCAGTGGTCTGCACAAAGTCCTGGAAAATGTAAAGAAGAAAGCTGTGATTTTAGAGAAAGTTAGGGGCAGTTGGGAATGAATTTATATCTGTGTCTTCTTTCATGGAACTCAGTGCTCAGAGTGTCCAAAGCTAAAGAAAAAAATCAGAGGTAGTAGCAGCCAGGAATTAGAGGGCTCACTGTGTTATGGAAAAATCACTGTGTTATTATTATTCATGGGGCAGTGTTCTTTAAATCTTGCAGACAGACGTGTACAGGCTTTACCTGTGCTCACCGAATGTTGAACTATATTAACTATTTGAAAATCAAAACTACTAACTTTCTGAGGCAGGAGGATACATGCAGTTTAAAATATGCTTTGGAAATAGTCAAGCAAATGGTGAAAAGTTGCAGCTGATTCTTAGAGTGGTGCAGCGAGAGCTGTTTGGCATGTTTTCTCAGGGTTACGCAGGGAAAGAGAAGCGATACGCAGGCATACCGTGCAGTTTTGTATTTCTCCACTTGGTGGCAATGATTCCCTGTCTTTCCTTGCCGCTTCTGCCCTTTGAGAAAGCGGCTGCTCTGCATTGTTCTGTAGCCTCTTTCACTTTGGAGAGACAAACAAGGCCAAAGTCAAAATATCAAAGGTTGAAAAATAGAAGAGTTTGTTAAGTGGAAATGGAAGTTTTTCATAGTTCAGTTGTCAGAGAAATTGCGTTCTTTGTTAGGAAACGTTTTACCAGCTCTTTCCCTCTGTAGGTCAAGGATCAGTAGTGATATATAAAGTATTGAACGAGAACAGTTTTGCTGAACCTTATAGCCCTTCACAGGATGAGGCAAATAATAATAACAATGAAAAATATCCTTCACAAATTCACAAATCATCATGAGAGTATCTCTACTTCTGCTTTTGTGTGTGTGTTCCAGCTACAGAAGTACATGCAGTCTGGACTCCTTGATCTGAAGAAAACATACTGGGCAGAATTGTTGCTCTGACTAGCCAAAAATGTGTCTGCAGAAGCTATATAGTTGGACATAGCGCTATCTTTCATAACTAGCAGACGTTTCGCTTTTCTTCTAAGTCCACAAAATTCTCATTTCTCTGTCAGACATAGGAGAGAGCTGCACTGAGAACATCAGGCTGTGCTCTGAGGCACACACAGCTTGGATGTGCTGCAGCACAAAAGCATTTAACATCTCCCACATAGCAGGCACAGCTGGTACTTGAGATAACAAGTCCAAGGATGGTAGGAAGAGTTCTTTTTTTTTTTTTTTTTTTTTTTATGATATAGAGACAGTTTGAAAGGCAGACTTATGGTCCATAGCACACAGTTCAATTTGGTGGCTGAGAACTAGTGACAGCCTAGGAGTGTTGTGATGGTGGCAAGGATGGGAGTTGTGGTAACAGTCGTGATTAAATGATGCAGTAATATAGAGAACAAAAAATGGTCATGACAGTAATAGTTTTCATCTCTCTCTCTCTCTCTCTCTCTTCCCCCCTCCCCCCCTCAGAAAGTGTTAATGAAACAACCACAGCCTCTCTGTCCCTTCCCGCACAGGAATGACACTGGGGGAGCAGTGCATTTTCACTTGCTGTACTGGGTGTTGGAGTAGGAAGAATTAAAACCTTTTCTGGGGAGTCTTCCCTCTGGAGAGCTACATAAAGGTAATGAGAAAGGCTACATGAGTAGGTGATTGAGTGCACCAAAGAGGAACCACCAGCAGAGCACAGCAAAGGCTTAAAGTTCAGATGTTTAGACTTCCTCGCCATGGATTATAGTTCCTATAATTCAGACATCATTTCATTTATTTGCATTTCTAACATCTGATCTGAGAGGAGACTTGAAAAGAGAAATGATGAGTTATGACCAACAGAAAGAATTTTATTGGTATGAGTGCTGGACCAGATCAAAGATTGATCAAAGATATCATGATGTCTTGTGATTGAGTCCCATCTTGAGCAATCAGAAAGGGTATGTAGGGACTACTAATTGAACAAGAGCAACTGTTCTTAATGTTTCCCACAAGTATTCTGCCATCCTTTCAGCTTTTCGACACTCGGGGACATTCTGAGGCAGGAGTGATTCTGTATATTCAGTAATCTTAAGAGGATTTCTCTTCTGTGACATTTGGTCTCCTGTTCAACCCCAGGGGACTTTTAGATTTCATTGTGGCAGGGAGTCTCTCATCCCTACTTTTTCCTCTATTGGTTGTGAACTTTCTACTTGCTAGCTTTGTTTCTTACCAAATAGTTCTTCTCAGGCTCCTTCAAGATTGCAGCAAGAATATAGCAAGCTTATGTCATCTCACAGTTATTTTTCAGATTATGAAAAGTATGGTGTCATTTCCCAGAATCCTAATACCATCTCTATCCCTAAAATCACAAACTTTTTGTGTTACAACTTGTCTAAATGTTCTGTAAAATTACAATTTGTTTAAATGCAGCTTTCTTAACCACTAATGCAAAGCACTTCAGTCTGTATGTAGTGCTTTACAACTGTTGTGTAGCTCATAGTATATATAGAAATTTCACTACACACAAAAGACCCTGAGTCTTTTTTTCTTGTGTCTTCCTTCCTTTCCTGTTTCTTCTCTTCATTTACAAAGTTTCAATTCAGAACATTGAAAATGGAACCATAAGCATCATTTCCCACTGAAAGTGCTAGTAAAATATATTCTCATGTCCTGCACTAGGATTACATTCTGTGTGCCTGTCCATTTTATTTAGTATATATATCCTGAATGCACTTCTAAAATGATCATGCAAGTTATAATGTCAAAATTAGTCTTGCACACTGTTGCAATGATAACTTCCACAAATGATTACTTAGTGCTATTATTCATGTGAAAAGGGAAGCAATCAATGGGGGCTGAATAAAAGTAAATACACACTGGTGTCCTTACACAGTCACAAAAGGACTGTGTCTAATGGGATAGGTTTTGTGCATTCACTAAGAACTGAAGAAAAGTTTGAGGGGGAAGGTTAGCTTGCCAGTTCTTTCTTTTTTTTTTTTTTTTTTTTTTGCTTTTTTTTTTTGAGGGGGGAAGGGGAGGTGTTTTTACTTATTCTTACTAGCCACGTTCTTGTTTGAATAATTATTTCAATGCTCTGTGGCTGTTGCTGAGTACTAATTGTCTGTCAAGTGTGAGGAGTGCTGTACGAGTGTTTTTTCGTTGCTTTAATTATTTCTTTTTTGATTCTAAATAAATAATAGCAATATTATTTATTGGATCCACCCAAGGGTGCTGAGAAAGCTGGCAGAAGTGATTGCCAAACCACTTTCCACCATCTATCAGTGTTCCTGGTCAGCCAGAGCGGTCCCAGAGGATTGAAGGTTTGCCAGTGTGACTCCCATTACATGAAGGGCTGTGAGGAGGATCCAGGGAACTGCAGGCCTGTCTGCCTGACCTCAGTGCCTGGAAAGATTATGGAGCAGATTGTCTTGAGTGAGATCACATGGCATGTGAGGGACAACTGGGGGATAAGGCTTATCCAATATGGGCTCATTAAAGGCAGGTTCTGCTTGACCAACCTGATCTCCTCCTATGATCAAATGATCAAGTGACCCACCTGCCAGATGAGGGAAAGGCTTGGACAGATACACACTTTGCTGGGTAAAGAACTGTCTGCATGGCCAGCCCCAGAGAGTGGTGGTAAATGTAGTTAAATCCAGAGGGATCTGGACAGGCTGGATCACTGAGCTGAGCCCAATGGGCCAACAAGACCAAGTGCTGGGTTCTGCACATTGGCCACAACAACCCCAGGCAATGCTACAGGCTTGGGGCAGAGTGGCTGGAAAACTAAGTAGAAGAATGAACAACCTAGAGGTGTTCATCAGTGCTCAACTAAACATGAGCAGTAGAGTGCTCAAGTAGTCAAGTGGGTCAATGGCATCCTGGCTTGTATTCAAAATGGTGCTGCCAGCAGGAGCAGGGAAGTGATTATCCTGTACTCAGCACTCATGAAGGCCTCACCTTGAGTACTCTGCTCAGTTTTGAGCCCCTCACTACAAGACAGACATTGTAGCTTCTGGGGCTTCTGGGGTTGGTGAGGGGTCTGGAGTGTGGTCTTATGGGGAGCAGCTGGGGGAACTGGCATTATTTAGCCTGGAGAAGAGGAGGCTTAGGGGAGACTTATAGCTCTCTACAACTTCCCAAAAGGAGGTTCTGGTGAGGTAGGGATCAGCCTTTTCTTCTATGTAAGTAGAGATAGGATGAGAGGGAATGGCTTCAAGTTGCATCAGAGGAGATTCAGGTTAGATATTAGGAAAAATTTCTTCTCTAAAAAAGTGGTCAGGCACTGGAATGGTTTGCCCAGGGAGATGCTTGAGGCACCATCCTTAGAGGTGTTCAAGAAACATTTATACATTGTACAGAGGGACATAGTTTAGTGGGGAAATATTGGTGGTAGGTGAATTGTTGGACTGGATGGTCTTCTCCAACTTTATTGATTGCATGATTCCATGATTCTATTTACAACACCTTTTTCCACTGAAGTGCGAATTTTCATTCAAATGATTTTATGATATGGCTTAGAAGTCATGGCAATAACATTACAGTAGTAGTTGGGAACTTGTTTAATAGTGTATTTTATTTCTTAAGTTGAGGAAGGAAAAAGGAATGATCATTTAAACATATTCTTTGTTTTCTATTGTTTAACTGGTCTTTTATTTACAGCATTTCACATCTCAGCCATGAATATTCTGGGCTTTTTAGTACTCTTGGTTTCAGGATCTTCCCAAGAAAAAAAAAAAGGTGAGTCTACTGCTTTGACAAGCTCAAAATATTTTATTGTTGAGACTGATCTCTTTACCTAAATCCTAAACATGTCCTGAAATTCCAGTTTTGCTGTGTATGTAAGTTATTACTTCTGTCAGTTTTACTGGTGCAAATAAAAGTTTCTGAAGAATTTCTGGGCCACTGAGTAGAGTAAATCCTGGGAACAGAGTCTGGAGAATCAGCTGTGCCATGAGAGCCTGCAAAATGAAGTATGGAGAAGGTACCCTTGCAGTGCTGCTTCCAATGCCCATTGTGATCTAGAAGCACGGGGCCGAGCCTGTGTGGAGCAGGGCTTGGTATTAATGAGCCCTATAGTCTGCCTGCTGCTCAACGTTGCACTGCAGGACCTCAAATGATGCGGAAAAGGCTGTCAAGAAAAGTGCATGGCTCCTCACAGGTATTAAGAAGGCCATGAGAGTTCATTAGTTCTCCTCAAGTTCTGACTAGGCTTATTAACTCCACAGTGCTCTGGTTCCTGCTGTGGTGGCTGCAGGCAGTAGAAATCCTCTCTGCAATCTGAAAGCTCAGTAGTTTTTTTAGTAAGAGAAAATTCTTGTTTTTGTAAAACCCTGAGATATTCCAGACTTAAAATCACATTATTTAGTGATGAGGGTTTCCCAAATTAGTTCCAGCTGAGCTGATAGGACTACACACCATAATCTGACTCCTTTCAGAGAGATTTGTGCTTGTCCCTGAAGAGGTATCTCTGTACTATATAGCTCTGACTCAGCACAATTCAGCCCATTTCTCAGTTGGGCTTAGTTTGTGAGTCTGTGGATAATGCCATGCCTATTTCCCAAGGTGGTTGGTAGATGCAGAAGCAAAAACATGGTATGTGAAGATACCATATCAGTAACTGCAGTCTGAAGGGTTCACCAAGCTGAAAAAGACCAAAGTTCAAATGTCTGTGCATGTGCATTGTAATTGTGTAGGTGGCTACGGAATTCTTATGAAAAGTAGAAACACCATATAGTAAAGGTGATAATCAAATCCTCAGTGGCAATCTGTTGATAACAGCACACTACAAACATATTGGATCCACTGAAAATGTAGAAAAACAAAATAGGAAGTATCAATTCCAGTGGGTCTCTTCAAAGCACTGTTAAGCACTGAAGCAGAACCATTTGGAAAATACTAATTTGGAGAATGGAATTGAAAAAAGAATTGTGAAAAGTGCTCAGACTGGAAGTCTGACTGTAAAATTTTGCATGAGAACAAAAGCTTCCATGACTAGAGGAAAACAAAAAGAGAAGAACTTTAGGCTATAGAAGAAAAAGCTCAAGACAATATTGACCACAAATCTTTGGATCTACCTCTCAACTACAAAATAGTTTACAATCATAAGACTGAACTTGATCAGCCTGAAAAATGGCATATGACAATTTGAACTGAAGTAATTGTTTCTGCACGGTGGAATACAATAAAGCTGATTCTGCCAGGCCCAGTTCAGTGCTTTTATGTGCCCTCAAGGCACTATTTATATTCTGATAAAGGGAATTTGTGCACTGAAAATTATTTTATCCTTAAATCACAACAATTCCCTGGTGTTGGAACTTAAAAAAATATAAAATAGTTAATTCAATGATGCTCTTCCCCAGAATGCCGAGTACTATTCTTCCTCCCATCTCAAAGATATACTACAGGATTAGGATTGTAGTTTTAGGATCTTTGTGAAGGAACAGGCTTTGTAGTCATGAAGGATCTCATATGAAAACAAAAGAAGAGTCTGTAAAGGCTTATTCTTTGTATTTTTTGTAAATGTTGTGGTCCCTTCCAAATCAGTCAACTTCTCCATCAACTTACAAAGAAATTTCCAAATGGGCAAATCCCCAATTCTGCCAAAACTCCATTTGCTTGTTTCTTTTTTTCTTAATTTGATTGCCAAGAGTTTGTGTTTGACTTGTTGCCATGAATAAAACCATTCCTCTTTCAACAATAGGCTCTACAGGAATGGTGTGGGAACGCTAATCCCATTACACAGCTCAGAAGTTCCCACTTGCAGTGACCCAGGAAAGGCAGCTTATCAGGTACTTAGCAGAGCTGTCAGCTGGTCAGCTCAAGAAGAGTTTTTGTCTTTGTGGAGCAGGCCAGGGGAGCAGTAATAAGGGTTTGTTTGTTTGTTTTAAGTAAATAGAACAACAGGGAACTTCTACATCCTTGACCTGAAAGTCATGTTCATGTAAAAAGAGAACATTAACGGTAAAGCATGCTACAATGTCAACAACGCAGTGGTCAGCTGAGCTAATTGATTTATAATCAAGAGATGAGCGGAGTCTTTGCAAGCTGCTGTATCTTGTGACATTTTCTGTGACACTAGTAGAATGGCTTTCCCTGAAGTGAAATAACACTGAGAGTCAGTGATGCTTTCATATTTTTGATCTTAGTGATGGGTGTCTTGCGATACCTTCTGTCACATGGCCAAGATCTAGACACCAGAATGGACGTAACTGGAGAGGAAGGACTCTCTGCAAAGGCAGAGACCACAGCATAGCTGAGAGAGGAAAGGGGCAGACTTCACAGTAATTGGCTGAGATTTGGTCAGTGTGGGGTGAAAGCATCTTTTTTAGCATTAGAAAACATGTGGAAAAACATAGCAGTACCTTAGTTTTGGTAAGAATGGGACTAGTGCAAAGCAGGAAAAAATGTCTGTTTTTTCCCTCTGATTTAACTCTGCATTAGACTTGTGAAGCCATTTCTAGGAAAGGGTAGGAGTGCTGCAAGCACCTGAAATGTTTTCCAGAAGCTCAAGCACAGGATACTGAGTTATTGGTAGAAATGAGTGTCATACTCTGTCTAGCTTCAATCTTAGTCCTGGTGCTTTAATTGATCAAATTGTTCAAATAAAGCAAAATACCATCCATTGTGGGTACAAAATCCACAGTAGACCAGAACTCTTTTACTTTTTGGATTCAAGTCCTGATGCAGCTCCAGAAGCGTTATTGTGTGAAATTTTTTTCTTCCTTTTCCTAATATTCTCAGTATTTCTCTTTTGCCTCTGTATAATGCTCGTATTCAGAAGACATAAACTAAACTGTGCTCATGAGAGTCTTGAATATCCTAGTGATGACAGCCTAACCAGAAAGCATTGCTTTTTTAAACTGTCATTTAGAGAATAGCATTATGAAATTCTTCTTTAAGAGTCAATGCATTAACACATTTTTTCCTTCTCCCCCTGCCCCTTATTGCAAACTTGAGAGCAATTCCTGTTTTCTAATGCACTTCGAAGGATGAGCAAATCTTGTAAACCATGAACATCCGTTCCCAGTGTCATTGAGGACTGTTGAGGGAACTCAGTGATTCTGCAAACCAAGGACTCTACTTAGTAAAGAACTGTCCTTCAGCTATAGTTTTTCTATTTGTTTGCTTTCATACGGTTTTAACCACTAGCATTGAATGCTGTGATTCTAAGTGGCTGTGCCTTTTTTTTTCTTCTTCAGGGCAGATATAGGCAACAGTCAATTTTCTGTTCTCAATATTTAGTCTGTATAGCATGAAAGGATAACAAAATGCTATTTGTCTCAGTGCACTGGGGTGTGCCACCTATAACCTGTTAAAGGAAATAAGGATACTGAACTAGATATATATGATCTGTGTTTTAGTTTTGCATTTTTTTTTAATTGCCTGTTACTTCATTGCCCAAGGTCAGTCTTTGTCAGACAAGTGGACCAACAGTTCTCCAGAGTAACATAAAACCATTAAGTTGCTCTTTGATCTTGCACCTTCTTTAGAACCTTTTAATCAATTAACCATGAAGCTACTCAGCTTGTCTTATTTCCTGCACATAAAACTACTTTGGTCTAGCTGACATGTTACTACATTATAGATCAAAGATGGAAGGAAAACTTCACATCCAACCGGGATAATTATGTGGATTTTTTTCTGTATCTATTAGATAAATTTTCATCCTTCAGATAGAGGAAAACAGCATTTTGATCTAGATTGAATAAAGGATTCATATGTACTTTAAAAGGTGGCTAAATGGATTTCAGTATAATTGACCTTACATGGGATGTGAATTATTTCATGGCTATTTGTTGAGCCTCAACTGTCCCTATATATATTGAGAGTACCCAATATTGATAATAAAAGAAAACATGACCTATGGGAACAGAAGCACTGATCTCTTTTTTTAGGATACCTCTAAATAAAATAGAGAAATTAAATACTGAATGTACTGTAATGTGATGCAAATCAAAATTCTTTTAGCCCAGGAATTCAAGTTTCATAACAGAGAGTTGTGCTTTCAGGCTTGTAGGCCCACACTTCTGCAATTTTAGTGGTTGATAGACACAAAATTTTTTATCAAAGGAATCAGAGATTCCCTCAGTATTATGTTCTTTTAGATGTGTGGATGTTGATATTACTACTTACTAGTTACCTGAAAATTAAGGCATCTCAAAATGTACTCCTCATTCCTTTTGGACAAATTCTAGATTACACAAACTTTCTTCACTTACTTCTTTTTGAGCTTCCTCCTGAGGTGGACAGAATGTCACCCATACTTGTCCCAAGCAGCAAAATGTCTGCTTACTTGGGTTTTGCTCCAGGTGTATTTTGCACAGCTGTTTCCTATGGCATTGGCATATTCTCTTTCTGCTTCCTGATGCTGAAAGCTGAGCTGGCCTGGCCCACAGGTAAGAGTGTCACCAGGTGCATGCATTGGCAGCACCTGGAAATATAAAGAAGCAGCATGATTTCTCAAGAAAAAACAATGCCCTATTGTGTTAGGTTTTTCTTGTGTGTTTGTTTTTGTTTTTAAGTAGTAAAGTAGCATTTTTGAATGAATCTGCTTTGTGAAATGGTGGTGTAGAATATTCTTCATAGATATCCACTTATTCTCTGAAGGCATACCTTATATCTAGACTCTCTACACTTCAAAGTAGATAGGAAATGGGAACCCTTGTAGCTGTTACAAATCACATTATTTTCATGCTAAGTTTAAGCCACTCTCTATTTGCAAATCTGTATTGATTTTTTTGAATGTTGTGCTTCCTTTAACTAAACAGGTCCCTGCTGATGTTTGTTATCTTCCTTGTAAGCTGAATTAAAAGAGAATGAAAAACTTAGTGGATGGTGTATATAAAGTGTTCTTTGATAGATAAGCATCTTTTGAACAAAGAAGAGCGCTTTCAAATCTTGATACTAAGGAAGAAATATTTTCCCTAATCTCCTCTGTACAAATTCCTCATGTAAGCCAGAGAAATTTTCCAGAGAAAGAAAAGATACTCGTAGAACTTGTTCTTACACATACCTCTGCTGTACCTCTTTACTGCTGGTTTTAAGATCCAGTGGGTGCTTTTGTTTTGGGATTTGAAAAGATACAGAAATCCAAAAGGAGTCAGAAGGAAATTACGCTTAATTTTGAGCCTAAAAGAGGCCGAACTTTAGATTTTAGTGTTTGTTTTCTTTCTACCTCAAGCTATAAATCATCCAAGATTCATCAAGATGTTTGCAAATCTAATCCAAGCTGGACCAAGTTACAGACTGGACCAACATGTAGGTTTATAGTAATGCCTGAAAACAGGAAAGCCTTTAGATCAGAAAGGAAAAACTATCTGGTTTCATTATATGTGGCTTCGAGTTTCATTACAAAAGGGTTTACGTGGCTTTGATCCCCTAATTTGGCTAAAAACAAGAAAAGAAATGATCTGCATGTGCACACAGCTATTTCAGTGTGTGCATGTGACTAAAATAGATACTCTGTATGCATGTTCCATGCAGAAATGCTGCATTTAAAATGCATAGATTGTGAAGTCAAGATAGATTAAGTCAAACATCCTCACCAGCATCTACCTTGAATTCTTAATCATATCCGCTGTTATTCGAAACTGTTCAGGAAAACTGAAAAGTGTAAATAAGTTCACAGCCTGAAGAAGAAAGAAAGAAACAAACAAAAAAGTATGTGCTTTCTACTGCTGTATATGTGCATGTATACACATACACTAAGAAAAAGATTTTACAAGAAGAGTCTGTTTTCCATAATACTTTATTATGGAGCCACAATTAAGCAAGTCTTCAAAAGGGAGTACTAAAGAAATGACTTCACTAGAAGCAGTTTTACTACAATGGGGCTCATTTATTTTTTATTTTTGGTTAAAGACCTTCTGTCTTTCTGACTGCTGTCACTGAAGAGGAATTGCCAATTCTCTTCACTGCTCTGGAGTCTGAAGAGCAGCGATGAGAAGCAAGCTCCTTTCCCACAAATCCCAGACAGCACTGACATGGGGACAAGGGCAGAGCCGAGGGAGAGCATCCGCACACACTAAATAGCACAAAGCTTTTTCCAAAGTAACACGTGCTATGGCTTCTTTCGCCAACTGCTGGAGGACTTGGACCACTGTTCCCAAACCAGGTTTTGTGCACTGAAAATATTAACTCATTTTTGTAGCAGATGATAGAAGTTTTGGTGGCTTCAGGCCAGCCAAGTTGGGTTTACAGATGCTTTCCATCACTGAAACAGCATGAAGCAGCTTGAGCCTACAGTGAATCTGGCCCTGGATTTCTTGAAACCAGTGTTTTCTTCTCAATAGTTTAATACCCCTGTTTTCTTGCAATTTACAACCCTATTCAGTACCATGTGAAGTGCAAATGGACTGTGGCTACTTCTGCTGGAAAAAGTTTATTCCCATACATAAAGCCTTCTGAATGGCTGCTACTTTTTGGTGCTGTAATTATCATTTCTACAAAATTTTGATAGTATATGGCTGTATTTGTTTCCCAAGAACAATCGCAGCAGTTAATTCCCTGTATGTTCAGTCCCTAGAAATTTGATACTGAACCAGGGCCGATTCCTTTTTATCATTCTTATGACTTGTCTTTCTTAGTCCCTCAGACCTTATTATTTCTTTGTTTATTCTTCTTTTCTTCAAAATAACTGGGAAACTTAGCCTTCCCTTCCCTTCCCTTCCCTTCCCTTCCCTTCCTTTCAACACTTGAGTTTTAAATGCTCAAGAATTAACCAGAACATTCTTTCCATCGCCAACATGGGCATTTTGCCTCCAACAGTTTTCTTGGTGAATGTAGATGTAGGATTGCCACAGAGGGTGTGAGGAAATGTCCCATGTGGGCCATGGAAAGGGCAGGCACTGTGGGGTATTCAGGCACAAAAACATATCCCAATCTTCTCCACAAAAGTTGCACTACATCAGGGCAATTTCTTTCTCTAACACTGGACATCCACAGTCGTCCTAAGGGAATTATCAGTGCAATTCCAGCTAAAGTGATTCAGCTGAGCTTCCTCTCCTATTCTCTCTAATGATAGTGGTACTGTTTTCACATTTCTACCTTTATCTTTAGAAAAAAAAAAAAAAAGAAAAAAAAAAAAGCTGGAAACAATTATTCCACAAAGTACTTCCTTACTGCATTAGTTTGTTTTGAGGGGTGTACCTGGAGGCTGCTGAATAGCAATGTTTGTTAATCACATAACCATTTGTGCAGCAAAGAAAGAAGGCAACAACTAATGAATAATTACTTCTGACTTTCTGTGAATTTAGAAACAATTTTTTTTTTGGTATATCAGTGTGATTTTTGGTCAGTTTTATTTACTGTTGACACAGACTCATGTCCTTACCTTTCTCCTAGAAAATCAAAATAATTCTTCTCAAAAGTGGTTGAACAGATAAAGAAAACTCAATTAAAAAAAAAAAGAAAGAGAGAGAGAGATAGAAAGAGAGAAGAATGGGCAAACTTCAAACACTTCAAACTTGCTATTTCAAACCAGCAGTCGACTTCTACAGCGCAGGTCAGCTGGTACTGCTCCTATTGCTGTTACCATAGCAGAAACACAGACATGTGATTAAATAAATAAAGCTAATCAGAAGCAAAAAAACAACTTTGCAGTAAAAACAGCTCAAGTTAACCTATTCTCAGAAGACTTTGAAAGAAAACATACTTCTAAAGATGTGCTGTGAGAGATTTTCGGCACAGCTGCAGGAAAAAAGAGGTATCCTTTCCCTTTCTTTAGAAGGATTAAGTCTGTCCTGGAAATTAACCAAAGTGGACAAATGGGCCATCATACAGAAACAACAGATTGGAGCTCAGAATGTGAAAAACATTGAGAATGGGTAAAAATGTGCAGGAAAATGGCTATTGGACATTTTTAAGGAACTTTAATGACAGAATAGGCAACCCAGGCACATTAATTCTATCTTTACTTGTCTCTTGTGATATGGAAAGTATCTTAAAAGGAATTAAATAAAAAAAAAAAAAGAAAAAAGGAGTTCTAACAGACAAAAACAGATAACAATTTCCCTGCTCTGGGTCTAAAATTTCATAGAACGTGTAAGTTTAAATCAATCTATGTCAGACTGTTCTACAGCAGCTAATGTAATATCTTCCAGATTATAAAAGACATGGAAAAAGCCTGATCTTTGTAACTGAATGTGTAACCTGTCTCCCTCCTTTAAAGAAGATCTTCTGATCCGTCAACAAATGTTAATGAATAACTGAAAAAGGAAGGAAAAAAAAGTCTCAATCTGTATGTAGTACAGTAATGCACAGTTTTTGGAGGTACTGACTTTCGATGGTTGGAGCTAAAGTTGTTTACCTCTGAATTGGCGTTAAATAAAAGGATGGGCTTGTAAAGAACAGAAAGCATTAGTAAGATCAACATTTTAAGTTTGAGCTGTGGATCTGGGAGGCAGTTTGAAAGTCTGTTCCCATGGCTGAGCAAAATTCCTGCAGCATGGGTGTCATGCTGCAGAGCTGGAGCATATTTGCTGGGACTGTGGATAGCCAGAAGTCTTGCTGTTCTGTGAGATGACTGTTTTTTCTCAGCTTGACAAATGACATACAGCACTGACAGAGCACTTCTCCTTTGCTGGCCATCACCCCTACGGACACTGGCCAGAACAGCAGCAGCAGGAACATACCCTCCAACTCTGATTTAATCTCATGGAGCCCAGGAGACCAGTGAATAGAGTTGTTAACTCTTCTGTTTGGTTTGCTTTTCCCATCTGTGTTTTATTAAACTGAGAACAAGATTTATTCCGTTTTTTTTTTCTTTTTTTTTCTTTTCTTTTTCTTTTTTTCTTTTTTTCTTTTTTAACATCAGGAGCTGTTGCTGTCCGAGATGATGGTTGATGTTAAGGTATGCATACACAGTTTAACCTGGCTAAGGGCCAAAGAGGCCTATAATTTCCAGCCTAGACCATTTATTTGCAAAAGGACACAAAATCTCTGCTCTCAGACATTTCTGAAAGGATGAACATGACTACTTTCCTCTCTCCCAGGAACACAATACATAAAGAGCCCAGTAAAACAGTAGGCTCTCCAGGATGAGCCAGGCTCTCAAGGCATGCCGGCAAACACTTCAGTTTTACTTTATTGACAGCCCCTACGCAGTCACAGCTACTGGTGATTCTCTGATTTCCATTCCAGGAATCTTAAATAGACTGGAGATACCAGCCCAATGTATAAATATTTCATCTAAAAGCCAAGGATCCTAAATGGCTCAGCTGGGGAATTTCACTTTATGAGAACTTTATGTGCCAGGCTCTCCACTGTAAGGTGGGATACAGCTGGAGCACAGACACTTGCATGCCTAATGAGCTACCAAGAGAATAGTGAGGCCTTCTAAGGAGAAGGAACCAAAAGATGATTTTGAATTGCTTCAAAAAGATTAACTTTTCCTCAAATACATTTAACTAAAGATAGAACAAGAGCGTGCTTTTGGGAACTGTAAAGAGGTTTCTTTTAAGTATGTATATTTCAAGCAGTAACAGATAAAAACCCCCAAATCCAAAGCTTCAGAGCAAGCAGCCTCTAACATTGTGTTGCTTTTCCAAAACCTCTAGGCTTTTTCTTCGCAACAGCAGACTCCTTTCCAAGAAGCACGCACCCCTTCCTCATCTCTTAATCATCTTTCATTTTCATTTAACGCTAACATGATGGATCATCATGACTAGCAGCTTTATTGCAATCCACAAAAGTTCCACACTCTGGTCTTCCCAGACAAATGTTTTCATAGCATCATATGAATACCATGTTGATCATAGCAGCTACACACAGTACCATCACTCTATAATGATTCTTGCAATACTAAGCTTTATAGTACTCCCATGTGGCAATAAGAAATTGTTCATGTTTGGATTTGACTTTCACCATCATTAACAAAAAAACAATGCCTTTTTTTACTCTTTCATTTTAGAAGAATAGTTTTTTTTCCATGTTCTTTCACATTTTTATCATCTGAGATGACATTAGGAGCTGCACATGAGCCATTACAAATTAAGGGGCATTCTTGTGCTTTTGCTTTTAATTACTTTTAAGAATACTGGCAGAAAAACGATGGAATCTCAGTTAACACAAATTCTTTTTTTTTTTTTCATAAGAAATCAAGAAAAACAAAACTTATAAAGTAGGGAACTGTACTGAACCTTGTCTTTCCAACCCAATGCAGTTTGTGCATTTTCTTCAATACATTAAAAGCATAATATACGTGACTGATTCCTATAGCAGGCCACAGACTTTAGGAGGGAAACTCAACCCCTGAACATGGTGTTAAAAGCTGCATCATTATTACCTCCTTTAGTTATATGCCTGGAGTATTCTGCACTGAACTAAATCTTCTGCTGTGTTAACTTTGCCTAAAGCTACAATTCCCTCAGATCCCCAGCTCACCTTCAAGGCATATCTGTACATGACAGTCTACTATTACAGCCACGTTACAGGAAATCCAACTGAGGGATGATAAATGTGTCAGGATGACCCATTCCACTGAGAAATGACAGAGCTGTGCGACATCATAAACAGTGGCACACTTTGTAGATGCTTAAGGAGTTTCATTGGTGAAAATATGGGGATGTTCCAGTTTCTAAGTCACAGTTGGATGCAGTGCCTTGTATCTTCCAGAAGGGTACTTGTAGGTGCAATTTTTTTTTTGTTTGATTTGAAATTAAAGTTTTTTTTGTTTGTTAGTTTTTGCTTCTGCTTAGAACACACACACACAAAATCCTGGCCTTGATGCACTTTGGATCATTGTATCTGCTAGCACAGCTTGAATAACATTGCTCCTCTTCCTCTGTCAGTAAGACAGAAAGCAGTCAAGCACTTGGTACAAGCATTTTGGTTGTACACAGAGAAGTTATACTGCTTCTCCAAGAATACTATCTAAGTAGTACTTTGCAAAAAGACTTTTTCCTGCAAGCTTTGAGTACTTAAGGAAGATTAACTAGAAGTCACAGGAACAAAAAAGAAGGCTTCACGTCAAAGGCAGTTTCATTTGATATTTAGACAGTTTCTAAGGTAGACTAAGAAAAATAAATATACAGCAGTGTATGCAAAAATTACATTACAGAAATGAAACCTTTTAAAGTATAATATCCAATCCATCTAATTGCTGAAATTTAAAATGCTTAGCTCAAAATTAGTGAAAATAAAGCTTTCTGAAGAATCAAGTTACTTAACACTGCCAAGTTGCCAATTTTATAATCATTAAAATGCCAGCATAGACTTGATGTGCCTTTACACCCAGTGCATTTCACTTATAAATAAGTCTTTAGTTAATTTTGCTATGAGTTCTGCTGTGTGTATAAGGAACTGACATTCTCAGATGTCCCTGCCTGTAGGTGCAATAATTACAATGTGACTCCTTCAGACTTGCAGCAATGAATACACTAGAACTAGTTGGGTTTAATTCTTTTTTTTTGTCTTTATACCAAATACTGTTTGCAACTACAAGTGTTTAATTAAAGGCTGTTAGACAATTTGAACTTTTTAGAAGAATACAAATAAAAGCAGTTAGTGAAGTAGATATCTGTTTAATTTACAAACATCAGTAGCATTACTGATATCAGTCCAAATAAGACAAAGCACACTGCATTACACATGTACACCTAACTTTTTTTTTTTTGTAAAAAAAATAATAAAATAAAATTGAAAAACATCTGCATTTTTACAGGGTACCCTGGGTTTTACTGAAAGAAGAACACAACCCACTATTAATGATTACCAATTCTACATTATAATTTAGCAGCAACATGTTAACGTGGGGAACATTAGGGCAGTAAAGTAGCTTTATTATTTGGGGAAAATCACAGTTCTTGATAGCACAGCCTTTTTTTCTTTTTTTCTTTATTTTAAAAAAAAAAAAAGAAAAGAAAAAAAAAGGTAAAGGGTTCCATGGGAATATTAATTTATAAAGATCTACCTTCTAATGTCATTTTCTACATGCCATCTCATTTTCTGTAAGTACTGTATATAGGGAAAATTAATTTCTCTACAATTGCCACCTAGTGTAAAAGACATTTTCTGTCACACATTACAGGGTTGTGGAAGGTGTCCTGAATATCTGCTGTACGTGAAAACTGCAGATTGTCATCACTTTCAGATTCAGTGACACCAAGTGGTCAGATTCTAAGGAAAAGAAAAGGGGAAAGGGAACGGGAGGAACAGACCAAAAACATTTATCCCAAGACGACATGCTACGTTAGTTCTATTGCAAAAAATCCTGATTTTTAAGTCCTTTTCTTTAAAAAAAAAATACAAAAATACTGGGACAAATATAAATTAATATATATTAAAGCATTGAAAAACAGTAAAAGGGATGACCTAGGAGGGTTAAGTACAATGTACTTCGATACAATAAATATTTCTCAATGAAACCGAATACTGTATAGAGTTGTTTTTAGAACTCATAGAAACAGAAATCCATATTATTACTAATTTATCCATCAATAATCTATTCTTATCATCCCCCAAACATTTATATTACAAAAAATTAATACTGGAAAAGGGCAGATAAACACTTTTTGTATGCTTCTTTTGTTAACATGCTGACATAAAAGTTTACATCATCAGGAGATTTCAGGATTATAGTATATTCTCATATCTCCCATTTCCCATCCACTAAATGGGACCTCATCTTCTCAAGATGCTTAATAATTCCGAAAGATAAAATGTACTTCATACAATTATTATCTCTGTGTGCATTCTCATCCATAGGTAAGTGATTGGTATGGTCTGTCAAGACAATAAAATATACTGATACAAAAATGAAAAAACAAGACTCATTTTCTGGTCAACATTTCATCTCTGAGCTGTTAAGTTGAAAGTCACGTATGTATAGTGTCAGTGTATCTTCAGCATGTTATAAAGAAGAATCCGTGTTAAAAGTAGTTAAGTTTCCCATCACTGTTGCAATGTTACCAGGTCTTTTTTTTTTTTTTTTTTCTTCAAAGCTCCTCTTGGTTATGAGAAGTCTCAGTTCAAGCACTTGAATCTTTTTTCAAATGAAGAAAAAGTCTTTATTCTCATAATAAAAATAAGTCTGTTCTGTATTTTACAATATATTTCAAATATTTCCACTATGAAGCATTAATTAGTCCGACACGGTCAATAAGTATACAACATTTTCAAAAGACAAGTGTGACAGGAACACTTAGGAGGGACAATTTGTACAGCCACACTTCACCACTTTTTCAATCTCGTCCACAAATGACGACCCATCAGTGCATTCAAAAGAGTATTTCCGTCTCTTGCTCCTTAGTGGTCCACAGCACTGCCCGGTTGAACATCCCCCTTTACATTCTAGTCTCGATACCTTCTTGGTCGTCTGGCACGCAGCATACCCTTGCTGCTTTTGGTAGTAATCTCGGATTCGTTCCCCTCGACAAGAGATTTCTGCAGAAAAAAACATTTAAAATAAGAGAGGTGCTTCTGAGATACAGGTCAAAGAATGCTTGACATTGCTGAAGAAGATGCTCTATTTCTAATTGCAGTTGAAAGTGGCATTTTACTTTGGCTCAGACACATAACGGAAACTAGTTGTTCTATCAAACATAATTTGATTAATGCTGAGTTTTATTTCCTACACCTCTTATTTTCAGATAAGTTTATATTATGTATATGTAAACCATAAATACAAAGCTATTACAATGACAAGAAAATTGGAAGCTTAAATCTTTTCCTTTTTCATAAAAGTACACATCTTCTGTTCTTACATTGCTAGCAGCTGGTTTTGTTTATCATAGGAAAATGTTTCAGAGAGCATGCAATTTAATTTATTAGACCTGGAGTTTAATATTATTCAATCTGTTATTTAATACAAGTTACATTCCACTAACTTCATAAATTACCGAGGTATAAAACTAGCAAAAAATGCGACATCTGTTAGAAGTTCTACAACCATATTCTTCTATTCACATCTACTTACAATACAAAATAAATGCCATCTGGGGTAAGGGAAACAGAGGGAGAGGGAGAACTTCGATAGACAAAGGAAAAAGGTAGGGGAAAAAGTCATCCTGTTTTCATCCATCTCACCTGCATAATTCGCTGTGATAAATCAGTTGAAGCTGAGAGGTCAAAAGTAGAGTTTGTGATAAAACTAGGAGCAGAATCATTGGATTTGGCTTCTCAGTTGCAGAAGGCAGAGAAACAATAAATACAGAAAGATAGCAGGTAAAAGGTAGTTAAATATAGTAAAAATGTGTTTTTGAATAAAGGCAAAAAAAAAAAAAAAAAAGTTTTCACAGCAAGACATTTGGTGAAAAAATATCCAAAATGTAAATAAACTCATGGGAAAAGTTTGATTCTTCTCTCACTGAGATAAATTCTTATGGTAAAAAAAAAAAATAAAAAAAATGCAACAAATGTGTGTATTGTGGAGAAAAAAAAGTTGGTAATGTTGTTGGCTGTTCATGCTTTAATAAAACAAACTTATTTTCTGAGACCAAAACAATAACATGATATTTGAACTTTATTTTTTACCTTTATCACAGCTGTCCCCCGTGTATCCGCTGCTGCATTCGCAATATGGTTTCCCAAGTCCTGAAAGCCTGCATTTGCCATGTTTACACCTGATGGATTGGCAGGGGTTAAACAGCATTTCCTCTTCATCACAGAGGACTCCCCCATGTCCCTGCAGGCATTTACAACTGTATGAAAACGCATTGATCGGCAAGCAGGTACCATGCACACATCTACAGGGGAAACAAGCCCAAGAGAATAAAAATAAATTATTCATCAAAGTTCAGGCTAAGCAACATTAACTACAAGTACTTTGGACTGTACTCAGAAGAAATTGCTTTTGTTTCTAATAGACTTTTTAGTGAGATGCAATGAAGTGCTTTGTAAGGGTTTATAATTGGTATGCAGTTTTACACAAAACAAGCTGCACTACAGAACTCTGTCTCATCAGAAAGCAACCGCTGTAGATGTGTTATGGAATAATTTGTAGGCCACAGTCACTCAAGTCAACACTTTCTGTCTATCTAAATTTTTAGCATGCTTTCAAGAGCACAGCAAGATTCAGTCCAAGTGTAATCCATTAGAATTAGATAAGTGAGAAAGGATACTCACCTGAAATTTTGGTTCTTGTTCATTAAAAAATAATCATACTGTCACTTATGAAGTATGGGCTCCCAGCACAAAGACCAGACACTTCCCAGCTAAACCTCTTCTGATACAAGCAATGGAAGTTTCAAAGCTGAACACGTCCCCCTTCAAATGCATTAGTTCGCACTGAAAACTGCCAGCAGCATGGCCACATAATGTATGCGCTAGCAGTGCTCAGCTAGTCCTTATGCAGAAAGTCATGCTAGATCACGTTGCAGATTATCAGGTCTTACCTGAGTGTTTTTAATCAGCTACTCTCTCAGTTGGTCTCTTGTAAATATTTGTGGCAAACTCAAATCTTGCCATTAGACAAAAAGGATCTGAGTTGAGCTGCTAAGTTGTGATATATAGAATATGTAGCTTGTCTTAGTTTTGTGAGAGGGAGATGGTATCTCCCAAAAGGAGGATGTTTAATTATCTGTTCCTGTGTGTAATCAGAGGATTAGGGGAATTCATCTGCTGATGAAAACATCACCAGTGACTACCAGTGACTTGCAATAAAATCACTTCGCTTTTCTGATTTGGTGACACAGAGTCAATACCTTTCTTTCTAAAAATAGCGTTATTTCCTTTTACTGCTCCCTTGTACACAAGTCTTCTATCTATACATTGTTTCCTAGGGAGACAGCAAAGATTCCTCTGTAGGGACAAATGCAACCCTGACACTCATGGTCATTTTCACCCTAATGTTACTCCTCTCCACATTGTAAGATCTCTGAGCTCTCAGCCTCCTTAGCTGTTTGTGGCAACCACCTAAATAAATACGTAAATAAATGAGACACTTCAGATGAGAAAGAAATTGTATTTGATCGAAAACAAAATACCTTGTTTCAGCTTGGAAGAAAAAGAGTCATTTCATAGTAAAAAAAAAGAGCACTGTTAAAAATATCTCATTTATAAATTTTGTATGTAACAGTCTGTATTTCTAGTAACTTTTTGCTTTGTACTCTACTCCTTCAATACCATAAGAAATTTGGTAAAAGTGCCAAGAGTGCACAATACATTTTAAGTTCAACAAACCTGAATGCACTATTAAAAGCTTGCTTCAGCTTGTAAACATCACCAAGTTCCACCCACCAAAGACAGCCATATTACAGTTACCTATCTGTATGCTTAATTCTATGCACGTGTTTTAGCATGGTGCGACTACAAGGACAAAGAGTATAGCAAGACAATCCATAGAGGAGATTCAAATGGAAGGCACAACACACAGCCTCTATTCACTTATCCACTTAATCTCTAAGTAACGTAAAACTTAACTAGTAGCTTACGCACCTCCAAGTTCTCCATTACGCAAGAGTCTGCACTTCTGAATGAATTATGTTTCCTAAAGAATTTAAAATTGTTTCTGTGGTCTGATATTCTAGGACTGTTAGATTAAGCAACTGAAAGTTGGAGGCTTAGACAGTGTCACAAAGCAGCTAGTTTTCATTTAGCCTTCCTTGTGTTTGCCACTCACAAAACCACCACACTGTGGACATCTGATCTTTGAAGCTACTCAGGTGACACCGACATCATGTCATATTCTATACAGGCTGTTTCAGATATCAAACCAATCTGTGTCAGGATTTTTGGTAGAGTTTTACTTGGCTTAAAGATGATTAAATCTTAGCTAATGTCAATTCTCTCACTTTTCCTTCCACCTGTTTTTTGAAGCCCAAAATTTCATCTTCAGACTGCACTGAAAGGAACATCAAGCTAAGTGCAAACTCTCAGGCACAGTTTCAGCTTATCTAATTTTAGTACCTATGTCAGACATTTGTTACATTTATAATTGCCATAAGCTCCCTACACACTCATGAAGAGAAACAAGCTTGTCCATAATGTTTTTAAACCATATGAAGCTTATTTTATTCCCAAGAAATGTTTCTTCCTTTACTGACTTGAGAGCAATCATTGGTCAATATGTTCCTAACTCAAACACCTGGGTTTACATAAAATAAATCAAAGCCTTAAGCTTTTTCATGGTGTGCAAGACCTCTAAGAGATTCTCTACATTTCCAAAACAGATCACAGTTACAATTCTGTTTACAGATAAAGTGGAAACATTATATTGCACTAGGTGGAAAAAAAGGCATCTATTTATCAGACAGGATTTAAGAGATGCATCAGGAAATAGAAAAATTCCCCAGGAACAAAAGAACAATAAAAACCTCCATCATTCCAAAGAAATAGTTTTTTTTTTTGTCTTTCTCTCTTAAAAGCTCACAGCACTGTATACAGCTGAATCAAAAACAGCATTTACAAGATCTAGCAAAATACTACTATTGTTCTCACTTAATTTCATCCTTGAAAGAAATTCCAAATTGTATGCATCTGATACTTGCCAAGTTTTCTAATTCACTACAAGAAACGTTCGGACTGGGCATGTGTTCAGTTGCAAAAATCCACAAACAATCTAATATTACGAAGATACTTTAAAGAAATTCTTAGAATTCACGTGACGGTTCCATATTGATTTTGGCTACTGAAGTATACAATAGATGTAAGAGACTCAGATTCAGCATTTATATTTTTTAACCTGCTGTGACTCCCTTTCTTTCTCTTAAGATACTGTGAAAGAGGACAGCATAAGAAAAAGACTCATGAACAACTTAGTGCTGCAATGATCTCTCTCAAAATTTCACTGCTATGGCTCTTGGAATAGTTGAAACATTGATAGCACTGAAACAATCTGTAAACAGTGTAAACAAAGCACCCTCATTAGTGTATAAAGCATTAAAAGGTGAGACTCTCAATGCACGCTGTGTCAAAACATCACTTAAACATCACTTTATATGGGAGTTGAAAATCATCTTATTAGAATCTCCAGGAAGAGCTAGGGCACTGGTCCTCAAAAGTAAAAAAATTGTATAGATCAGAGCGCTGAAAAAAATCCAGGCAGGACCTTCAGAAAAAAAAAATGTGGCAAGGACAGTGGTAAGGGTCAACAGAGTGGCATCTTATTGCACTTGACCAACACATCCTGAAGGACTGTGAACTTCTGAAGTTTCTGATCTTTTTGTGCTGGGAGATCATGAACCAACAAATTGAACATCACTATTTATAAGATGAACACACATATAAATACTTCATATATGCATACTTATGTATCTGTATCATTATATAGATACACACATATATATATATATACACAAAACCAGCTGTATAAACGTACTTAAAACATCCAACTGAAAATGTTCTAGTTAAGTCTGAAAGAAGAATTAACACACATGCACTTAAGCAGAAGTTTACCATAAAGGTAGAAATTAGCCAAAATGTGGGGTTACTGCAGAAATATAAAGCTATCAGACTGGATAAGTTTAAAAAAATTATTAAATAATAAGGCATCAAAAAGAATTAAATAAACACACTAATAATAAGAATGGTACTTTCTGATAAAAAGTAGCCTTTTTCCACTTGGCAAGTTCCTCCAAGTGATGCTTGTATCAAACTTCATACCAATAGCTGCATTTGCATCCCTGTAATTCATTACAGAACTAGTCAGAAGTGTATTAAGAGCACAGATTGCAATCATATCCCACATTAAGGCTTTAGGCAGAACTTCTGTGTGATGTGTTGATTTGCTCACCTACATTTTTTTTTTTTTTAATTAAGTTTAACTTAATTGGATGCTGTTTTCACTTTTACATGTCCAGCATATTTTGTTTCTTACTGAACTGTAAAATTGTATTAAAAAAACAAAACAAAACAAAACATAAGAGGAAAATTGTATACATATTACACTACTGCTCTGTTTTGAGGAAGCACATACTTATTTCCGAGACATGGGTCATTAGTTTGCTGATCACAGAGGGGTCCAGTCCATCCTCCTTCACACTCACACGAAAAGCTTGACTGGCTGGTAGCATGGCACGTTCCATGCACACAAACTTTCTTGTGACAAGGCTCGCAACCTGGCAGAATTCCCACTTGCAGCGGCACATTTCTGAAGTCCTGGAGTTCGCTGTTGATATACAGATTACGGATGCAGCCATGGAAGCTTGTGCCATTCTGTCCTGGAGACTGGCGTAGGGCTGCAATGTTATTTTTCACAGGCATGCCTAGGAAATTAATAACAGCAAATAATCAGTGTAATTTTTGGTACAGTTTTCTATACCATATTACCTGTTTTTAAAGACATTTTAAAAGTATGCTTCTCCCTACGTAATTATGTTTGATTCAGTGTACAAGGATGAGTAATGAGCTAGTATTTGGAAATTGTCCTGGTTGTCAAGCATGCATGCAAACCAACTCCAAAACAACGTGTCTTTAGCGTCAGCTTAAGTGATGGACGTAGGAGTTAATGCAGGAAGCTCACAATTGGTGAAAAGTCAGATACATGACTGTTTGACCCAATGCAATTAAGTCTGGGATGGTACACTATCTGCATCTTTAAAAAACAAAATATTTTGTATCTTACAAAAATCACATAGCAAGATGTTCAGATCCTGAACAATTCAGAAACAGCAGGTCATTGATTTGGAGTTAGCATACAGTGTGTTGAGCATTAAAAAAACAATTTGCTTATCTAAAAAAAATTAAGTTATTAGCTGCACAGGTATATTTATAGGCAAAATTAGCAATATTAACACCAGTACTTAGAAACATAACAACTAAAGAGCTGATGTCCTGCATCCTTTCTCCTTAACTATGTAATCTGATAGATCTAATGCTTTTATGTGGCTTCTCAGAACAAATAGTAAAGAATAATGTGGAACCATATAACTGAATGAAGTAGTTTTGCCTTTCGTTTAGAGGTTATTGTAATTTCATCAGGCTACTTTTCAGTGATGATATAAATGAATAATATTGTACCTATACTGCTTAAGAGCATAATGTTCTCTGATTTCATCAGCTAAGTAACATAGGCTGGGAGCTATTACATTAAAGGACTCAAACTACAAACAATCATTAATTTCCATTTTCTCAAACTATTAGCCACATTTTGAAAAGTGTTAGAAGGCCAAATGGTGTGCAAATGCTGCTCATTTTCTTTAAAAATATTTCTCTGACAAGTTTTAGACAGAGGTTCTTTTATCAGTTGAGAAGATCTGCCACAGAAATGATGCCGACATATTTCAGCTGAATTTTCTGAAAGGTTGTAGCTTTGGCATTGTTCTCCTCCTTCCTCTTCCTTGAAGTTTTTTGTCACAGAACCTGCTACAGGTAAATTACAAAATTTACTGCTGAAGATGGCAGATGGTAAGAGCTCTATTAGATAACAGCAATACAGTAACAGTTAAAATGACCATCTCATTAAAATGCTGTTAGAGCAGAGTGCCTGCAAATGAAAAGCTGCTGATGCTATGCCTGTGTTAGAAATAGGGACTTCTCTGAAACAAGGTGCCACACACAATTGGCAAAATGTACTCTAATTTCTGAAAGAAAAATATACAGTATCATTGAAGGCTGCGACTCCATTAAAGACTTTTTGAGAAGAAAGTTTGTCTCTTTGGACTTCTTACCAAAAGCCATGGGCTTTCAATATGATATACTGGGAATCGTTACAGATAGACTGAAAATATCCAATGTGTGTAGTCTGACCTCAAAAAAGACATACAGTTGAAAAAATGTTTAAAAAGTTGCATATATTCTTTCTGTAAAAATTAGATCAAATTACGCATTCCCAACCGACCAAAATAATTGTCACTCAAGAATAACTTCGTCAAAAAAAAAAAAAGAGAGAGAGAGAGGTAAAAGGGTTTGCTGTCAAGTCTGAATTTCATTCATCATGCCAGCTGAGGTGATGCTTACCAGAAATGCCATTTTAACAGAAAGGTGACAAGAGCAAGTGTAAGTTACATGATGGTATAGGTGTCAAACGAAGACTTTGGCAAAGATGAGAATACTGCCAAGAATTCTAGTGAGAATTTGAGTTCGTAACTGAAGGATATGTGTGATCAAATTCTTCAAAAATTCTAGATAGACTATGAAAAAAAAGTGAATGAATCTAAAAAGATAAGTAAAATAATGAAGAAAGGGTGGATTTTAACCGTCTCAAAAATTTTAAAGATAATGAATATACAAATATAGATAGAGAACATAAAAGTTTAACAGATGAGTACATGTCTACTATTTTTTGCTCTATAATAATAATATAATGTGCTCCTGATAGCAGCTTTCATTCTGTTTTGGATTAACATTTTCTATGACAGCTGGAAGGATTTTCTGCTTGGAGTCTGAATGTGAGGAAATAGAAGCAACACAGGATAACTCTAAAGCATACGTTGCATGTTGAAAGAGACTCCTGCTCTTAGGAACCAGACCACTGGAAGAAAAAGTCATTTCTAAAAATTGTTTCTTCTGATAATTCATGATGATTACACAGATTAATATGTCTTCTAATGAAGACACATCTGCTAGATGAAGAAGCAAGAGAACTGTATGTCATAAATCATAAGTGAGTGTTAACACTGAACAAAATGAATGTCTGTACTTGAATGTACAGAATCATTTCAGTACTAGATGCCCATAACAGATAGGGCAATCTTTCTGCTCTCATCTCAGTATTCTTAGCAGTCATTAATCACAGTGTGATTGTAGGACTTTCCCTCCTTTCAAAAAGTGTGACACTGTACATTACATAAATAACACTTCAGAAATGATACACATGAAAAAACAGACATGCAAACATGCTTCCACAAAGCAGTCCTCCTTTGAAGATCTGTGATATAACAGAATTTTAAAGGCAATTCATATATGTGATGATGGTCATTTCTCTGCTAGTGTGAGGAATATGACTAATGCTGAATCATATCTTGTACTTGTTTTCATTTTTGATGGGAGGAGGCAATAACCAAATACAGAAAGATTTGACCCAAAAATAAATAAATGTTTACAGGACAGAATAGAAAAGAGACAAAATTCACCTCATCCCTCATTATTTGCAACTGAGGCTTTTGTTACTTGGTTTTACA
Source organism: Centrocercus urophasianus (assembly GCF_019232065.1). Lineage (NCBI taxonomy): Eukaryota > Metazoa > Chordata > Aves > Galliformes > Phasianidae > Centrocercus > Centrocercus urophasianus. The sequence continues at coordinate 15,431,151 of NW_024884475.1, read as the reverse complement.
AGAGAAATTGACTGACAATAGATGCAGTTTATGAAGACATGCTCCATTTTTCAACTAAATTCTAGGTAGAAGGACATTTTTATTTTTAAGGTACTAGCCACTTTTCCAATACTGTTTTTTCAAGCTGAAGCTATTGAGATAATGGCTCAGCTCATGTTTCTTTTTCAGATGCTGTCTTCATGAATGAGTCTCCTACCATATGCTTATTAACACATATAACCAGTCAAATTAGCCAATACTATATGTAGAAGCAGTAAGATCCTCTTACCTCCGACATACAGTGGAGAATCAAAATTCAAAGTGGACTGCTTGGACAAATTGGTAATTATCTTGGGGCTTCCTCCATCAACAGACAAAGACAGAATCTGATCCATGGCTAGCAGCTCCACAATGTGGAAATTGCCGTCATTAATAGTTTCCACACTGCAAAATAAACATTAATTTGAAACAGTTGATGCTCTGGTTAGAATGATTTTGATCTTCTTTCTCTTTGACAGTTAACATAGCTTCAGAACAAAACTTCTTCAAAAGTGCAGTTTCCAGAAAGCTAGATTTATCTGCATGCATACATAAGAGCTAACACAGTGTAGTAACTCTTCAATAACACTCTATTAGTAATACGTTTTGAAATTACTAATAGCCAATTTTTATTCATTCTTATCAAATCGTGAACTGTGTAACAGCTGATATTCTAAACAGTTGAACTGCATTTACTAGGCAGGAAGCCAAACACACAAAAACTTTGTGCAAAGATCTTATTAGTCTCCATGTATTTGTGTATCCTATCCTACAGGTTGCACAGTGGTGAGTTTACATATTCTGCAAGTAGGAATGAATGAGTTGACTCCAGTGATATATAAACTTAGTTTAATGGAATATGGAACTGCGTCTAATCTTAGTCCTGCCAGACAAAATGATATCATTGATCCAGGCAGCTCTACTGATGCTAGCAATAAAATAATTTGTGCTGTTTACCAGGCCTGGTCATTTCTGCATTCATCTTCTGGCTTGCACTATAAATACTATAAGTTTTTTTTTGTTTTCTTGCCTTTGTACACCATTTGCTTCTTCTTACTCAAAGAATACAAACCCACTAGTAGTAAAATGCCTGAAGCACGTCAAGCAGAGAAGGCTTGTTTCAAGCATGGTGCTTATGCTATGCAAGCACAAGCCTACACATTAATGTTACTAAGCACAAGAAACGTCTGTCAGTGCTTACTGACCTCGATATTACACAGCGAATATTTAAACACAGTTTAAGTACATCAGAGAGAAAGGTCCCAGAACTCAATAGTTCTGGGACTGAATATATCATTGTACTTAAATTACTTCTAGCTCATTTTCAACTGGAGAGTTGGGAGCTTAATGTGTGACTGGATGGAAGTTATGACAATAAGCTGTAGTCCAGGGACCAGACATTATTACCATTCCCATGACAGCATCTATTTGCTTCAGAATACCATCAAACAAGTTAGCTTAAGCCTTTGAAAAGTAATTTAAATGAACCAATTGTATGATGTTAGTCTGAGATGGACAGAACAATCTTACAGACAGTGAGCTCTTCTCATTAGAAAAGCAGTATAGTTGAAAAGGATTAGCTTCCTAAATCTCAGGGCAAAAATCAAACAAATTACCTTTTAACATCCTTAGTGATGCTTTCATTAACCTAACTGCTTTTTTCCTGGAACAGTTCAGAAGTGCTCACATAGTTGTTTACAGCTGTGACACATTAAGCAGCTTCTCAGCTATTTATTACCAACGTCAGTCTATCCAGGCCCAGATCAGTAAGGATACAAGTTCTGCATAGTAGCATGATGCTTTAAATAAATTTAGCTCTACATAAAAATGCAAATGCACAGTGTAGACACTGGCAGAATAAGCACTTTTCGGAAGGAGGAGGAATGACCAAGAGGTTCCATGTGGGAAAGAAACAGATTGAAGTTCAATACTTCTAAAATGTATGATCTATTCAATTTATTAAGAAGTTGTTTCCTGTGATCAAGCAACATGAAATCTGCCAGGATTAACATATTTAACACATTTCAGTGAATCTAGGAAAAAGGAGTTGTGTCAATAAATAAAAATGGATGTGACTTAAGTAAACAAGAAACCCTAATATAATGTTTTTATTCCAAGGCAGCTAACACCACTTTACAACTTAAGGACCTTTCACGCTATCACATTTACAAGGATGAGAGCAACACAGAACATGTGTTTTTATAGCAGGAGGTCATTCTAGGGATGTATAAAACCATGTGGAAAGGGAATGCATCTCTCTTAAGAGTGATTATTATAAGCTTCTAGTTTTACCCGTTTTACCAGTTAAGAAAAAAATTACTGTAGAAAGAGGAGCCCTCCTAGGTAAGGGTGGTTTAAATTAAAGGGGAACTAAGCACAAAGCATATTTGTGCAATAGTTCCTGCCAATGCACTTACATTACTTCTAGCACATTTCCCACTGGAGAATAAAGAGTGAAATGCACAGATCCTAGCAGAAGGCTCTAAGAAAAATTGATTTAAGGTTTCTGGAGCTCTGTATAAGAATAGTAATTCAAGAAGAAATATTCATATTTTCCCGGTAAATATATGTTGCAAGTGGCTTTATAGAACAAATAGGTTTCTTTTTTTATGGAAAAAAAAACCAAAAACACAACCCCAAACCCACAAAAAACAATATTTTAAAATAGATGCCCAGATAGAACAAAATTTAAGTGATTCAACTTTTCCCAAACAAAGCATCCCCAATCAATTAATGTTATTTATTGGTCTAGGCACCATCGTCATCTCATGTTGTTACTCAGATTGACTGCTTTTGGGATTACGGCTCTTTCTTCAGTAAACTCCCACTGGCAAAGCAGTTTCATTCACTCTACTCAGCTAGACTGCTGTTACTGTTCATTCTCTGTATTTATCATGAATAAATCATTTGTTTGTAACTGTTTTGTTCCTACTACAAGCATTTCTGCAGGCTTTATAGTTCCCATTTGAGTCCTTCTCAACACACCTTTTCTTAACTACCATTTATACAACAAAACTTCTATTTGAATCTATTAGCTGTATACATATATATATATATATATACTTATTTTGGCTTCTGTTTTAGATATCTCATCTTTGCTCAGTGAGGTACCACTTGTCTTATTCTTTTTGGCAATATTACATTTGTGTTAAATGTTTAAATCTTCTATAGAGTCTGTTTTCTGCATTTTAATTTATATAATGAAAATACAGTTACTATTTCTACATGTTAAACCATTCCATGGAACTGTAAACGAAGTCATAAATCATATACTGCATCAGAAAATAGAAACAATCTTAAGATGTTTATTGTAAAAGTCTATGGTTTTACTAAACATCTTTGTATTATATTATAGTGAAATGTTTTGGTTTTTTTTTTTTTTTTTTTTTTTTTTTTCCTGTGGAATGTTTTCAGTAATCTACTAGGAAACACAGTTCCCATGATGCTATTACCGACCAAAGTTTAGCATACATAAACGTAAACTTTGATTTTATATTGAGTGCAATCATTTCTAAAAAATAATGTATTTTCAGTGTTAAATCCCTAATAGAATACAGAACAATGTCAGCTAAGTACAACCTCCAGCAAAAAAATAAACACTAGATAAAGTTTTACAATGTAAGAGGTGTAATTACAGAAGAAAACAAGACTCAGGGAAAACTCATTCAAAACTTCCCAGTTACTTCTGAATGGGTTTATAGCAACAATAGGACAGATTAAGGAGAAGAGGTGATCCCTGTTGTCTTTTTGCTCATGCTTGCAATGTCTTTCTGTAAATTCTTGAAATGAGAGATATAAAATCTCCTGGGAAATTCAGGTAATATTTTTTTTTTTTTTGGAGAATCAGATAAATTTCGCTTAAAACAGCTGAAAATCTATACTACAGAAACGGATGTGTATTCTGTCTCTTGATGACTCTGGGAGCAAAAGCCATTTATTTTTCAAGGGTAGTGACTTTTTTAGAATCAAATTTTCCACTGCCAGGGAAAAGTCTCACTTTTTATGCCTAACACAGAACAGAAGAAAAACTGCCATTTCATTTCTGCTTGTGCCGTACAGTTCTGCACTTTACCCTGCACACTTGGAAATTATTTGGCAGTAACATCTTGGGAAAAAAAAATAAACACAACACTTTTACATGTGAGTTTTACACAAACATATATATATATTCTACCGAAAGCCAACTTTTACTCGGTTTTAATGGATCAAATAATATATTATGCTGACACATGAGAGTTACCTTCCGAGAAAAATCATGTATCTGGCAGTATGTTTTGATTACAAAATGTCTGACAATACATTCATTTGAATGTATTTCTTTTTAACTATCTATTCAAAATACATGACTTTGAGATACCATTAATACATCTTTTGTTCCAGTTCGGTTTTATTATTCTTTTTTTAAATCTAACTTCACCTGTAAATAGCAGAGGCTGGATAAGATCCTGTGTCATAACTGACCCTCACTCTACCACGGTACAGCTCTACTGCTATATGATCCTTATCGCCTTTGTAGAGCAGGATCCCACTGTCTTCATCTGTGGCAATCTAATTAAAAGAAAGAAACAATTGGAAAGAATGAAAAATATTTAATCAAAATGCTGTAGTAAGTAAATCTCTCATTTTACTGATACAGTCTATTAATTTACTGTAAAATTCCTCATTGGTCAACACAACTATATTCTTTCTCTTCTTATCAATAAGCTTATTATCTACTTCATAATGAATATAGAGTTATTCTAGTGACTCTCATTTATTCTTTGCTCAAACTGTGAAAAGCTCTTTAAATGAGCCAATGATTAATGGGGGTACTTTTTCACACCAAAAAAAGATAATTTATACTGTTTTCGAGATCAGAAACTTCCATACAAGCAATCTTACCTGAAGAGTGATATTGGTTTGGGAGTGTATCTTAGCTGAAGGGATTTGTAGATAAGATTCTTTGTTGACAAAGTTTATACTGATCAGCTTTTCACATTTCTCACCCTGGTAGCCTGATAAACACTGGCAGATTGGTTCACTCTCTTTTACAATACACTGGGCTCCATTTTGGCATTCATAATTATCACAAGGGCTGGTGCGAGGTAAAACCATCGGTGGCGAAAACTCACAGAACAAGCCACTAAATACAAATAGAAAAATCAGGATTTACAAAAAACAACGTGACTGACTCAAGAAAGACACACATAGAACTATAGAATTGGTTGAAAAGGACCTCAAAGATCATCTAGTTTCAATCCCCTTGCTTTGTGCAGAGTCGCCAGCCACCAGACCAGGCTGCCCAAAGCCACGTCCAGCCTAGCTTTGAATGCCTCCAGGGATGGGACGTCTACAACCTCTCTGAGCAGCCTGTTACATTGTGTAAGTAAAGTAATTTAAAGTAAAGAGGAAGTAAAAAACTTCCTCCTAATATCTAACCTAAATTTTTCCTGTTTCAGTTTAAAACCATTCCTCATAGCCCTATCACTATCAACCCATGTAAACAGTTGATCCCCATCCTGTTTATATGCTCCCTTCAAGTACTGGAAGGCCACAGTGAGGTCGCCCCAGAGCCTTCTCCAAGACCAAGTACTATATCAGATTGCCCCATCCAACTTGGCCTTAAACACGCTTGTACTATTTTCTAATCTTCCTCACCTGTATCCTTCTGGGCAAATACATGTATACCCATTAACTGCATCAGTACACTGTGCTCCGTTTTTACATTTATTGTCCTGGCAGTCATCAAAGTCAATATCGCAGTGTTCACCTACATATCCAGGTGTGCAATCACATCTGTAAAATAGAAAAGCAAGGATAACACAATGCCTTTTAACAATACTGAGTGTTAATGTGAAAGCTAAGGAACTAATCGGTTGTTTAAAACTTGAAACTTTAAAATGTTACTCTGACTTTGTACCTTAATCATGTTATTATTTGGGGAATTTTCATTTCCAGGTTTGCCAGTTATACATGCTTACTCATTATTTGACGTTATATCGAATAATTTGTGGTTTAAAACCAGAGAGACCTCATGAATCATTTTGACAGTTCTTTGAATTTATGAGTAATGCAGAATGTTAAGGGATGCTGTAAGTGGCTGTGAACACTAATCAATATGCTTAGTTGTTGAAGCAGACAAGTAATCCAACATTTGTGTTATTCTGATGGATAATTTCTTTGCCGACTGAACAGCTAAGAATAGGCCAAAGATCCATTTATTCAATTCAAAGGTAACACATTATTTTTCCCCTTGAAGTTCAACCAGCCTAATTTACCACAAATAGCTCGATGTTAGTGAACTAACGTAAGTCTCAAAACACACTCTTTGCATCCCTGCCCTGAGCCCTCAAGTTCTCACTGAACTGGAAACTTTATGTTGTCAGAATAGTAGGCAACATTATTTTTTTATTTTATTATTATTAATTTTACTTCATTGTATTTATCATTTATTTTACTCTCATTGTTAATGCTAGCAGCAGTTCTGCAGGGAGTTCTCATATTCTCAGACTGAGTGAATGCTCAGAAGTCTGTGAAGAATGAATGGAAAATATTACTAATTCATACATTCACATGAATATTTTTTGATTAAGATTTATGGATTGATTTCATTAGACCCTGTGATTCCTCCCTTGCCGTTGTTTTCTCTTACAACTAAAACTTGCTCTAAAGAGCCAAGAGTGATTTCAAATATCTGTGTAATGTTAAATTAAGTACTCTAACAAAATAGATCCCAAATTTATTGAACAACATATGTAAACAAGAAAATGGAATAAAGAACATAAAGCACGCTATTAATAAAAATAAGCGAGACACATTCTTGAAGTTACTGCATGTGTTATTTTCTGATTTAAAATCTCAGAAATTAACTTACAAGATTGATCAACTGAGTAGTAAAGTATGAGATGCCAAACTAGATTCCTGAAGTGGTATGAAGATAATAAACATAATGCAGAAAAAATTAAATCCAACAAGTTTTTTATTTTCCAATTGACAACTTTTTTAATGAACATTTTGTGTTCATGTGAATATTTGATATATTTGAATGTTTTCTGCCTCAATTTAAATAACATGTCTTTTCATAAGCTTTTGTAATGATAATAGATAACCTGATTCTGGCACAAGAGCATACACTGTGTAAGACAGGTACTTATGATTTATTAACCTAAAGCCTGTTAAAACACTTTGAAGTGTGCATAATTAATTGTAATAAGTATATAGTGTAATTACAGATTAACTTTCCTGGGAATGGACTTTATTTTATACCTTCCAGTGTTCCTTCCTAATAACCTCTTCCATAATTACTTCTCAGACAGCAGTATAATAATTCCACTTCAATTAAATGTAATTATTTTCCCACTGTCCAAGATACTAAAAGGGTTTTGTATAGACTATCATATAAACTAACTGCTCTGCATTTTGTTCTTCTTCAAATTCTAGTTGAAGCTTGAACTGCTAAGAATCTTTTAATTAAGTAAATCATATCTAAGATAATATTGGAGATCTACCTTAAAATAACTGAGCCTAGTCTACTGTAATGTTTAGTAATAACTGAATTTTGAGAACAGAACTTCCTTCCACTAAAAGAAAAACAAAGGATGCTGAGGAGGATAAAAACCCTAAAAATTTGGATGCAGCTGGACCATGACAACATTTTAAACTTACTTGTAACCTTTAGGTGTCAAGATACACTTTGAGTCGTGCTGGCAAGGATTCAAGTTTTGAGCACAGAAATCTAGTTTCTCCTCACAGAGCTCACCTGAAAAGTAATACATGTTCTCAACTCAGTGAAAACACAGCAGTGACCCAAAAATAGCTGTTTCTATTTTTTCAGTAATTGCTATGAATTTTTCTATTAACATCAAAAAAATGCATGCTTAATGGTATAATAATGAATACATTCCACACAGAAATATTCAGATTTGCATTGCAAGTAATCTATTTCTAAAAAAAAAAATAAAAAAAATCAAACAAGAACAACAACCTGTTAATATCACTGTCTGACACTACAATTCCAATTATCCAACAACAAAATCTTGCCTTCTGCTTTCTACTTTTCTTAATCAACATTCCAACTTTTTGCACTTGTTAATATACCATAATTATTTACTATTTGTACTTGCTGAATTTAAGGATTCATAGAAACAATGCAGGTAGTAGGGTTGCTTCTTGACATTTGTCAAGAGGTATGAAAACAGAACTGTTCACCAAAATGGGAAAGAAAAGATCAGTTGATAAGAAAGTGCCTTCACTGATGAAGTTGAACTTTTCTTCAAGAAGCACGATACTCGGTATCACTGGTTTTACTTTTCTGAGTATTGGTCATCAGTGTAGTTAGATCACAGAATCACAGAAGGAGTTGAGTTTGGAAGCATGTGGTTACACCCCTACTCAAGTAGGGACACTGTGAGCAGGGTGCCTATACCCTTGTCCAAGCAAGCCAATCTCCAAGGAGACCCATAGCCTCTGGTCAGTCTCTACAAGTACTCCATCACCACACAGCACAGGAGTGCAGCCAGGTGTTCAGAGGGAGCCTCTGGTGTTGCAGTTTATGCCCACTGCTTCTTGTCTTGGCATTAGGCACCACTGGAAGGAGTCGTGATGAGAAATAAATATCTGCAGAAAGGCAGCAGAGTACTGGGGACAAAGACAGCATCACCACAAGTGCAGAAATGGGAAAAGAAGGATAGAATATTTAGGGGTACAATTTGAATAAAAACAGGTGGACTAGAAAAAAAGGAGGAAGGTACAGGATAACAACGCTGGAATTGAGTTTTAGAATGAGCATATGAATGAATGTTATCTTCCAAAATACAAATGTGTTTAGGTTTATGAACAAGCTTATCAGCTACTAATATCATTAAACAATAAGGTTTCTGGCATGTTTGACTATTATTTGTTGAGTTCTTGGAGGGCCTAGCACCACACAGAAACTACCCTCTATCTTAGTTGGACTTCTCTAGCATTATAAAAGTACACATGATTATGATAATGAATAGAAAATAAGAGTAGGTAAGTGCTGGATACATATATATATATATTTGTTAGGTTCAACAGATTCTCCCTAGAAGGCCTTCATTTTTACAGCAATTGTACTTATGAACCATTGTTTAAGACTGCATATCATGAACATACCACTGTGACTATTCATGATCTCAGATATTATTTCTAGAACTTCAGATAAGTAGGATTTATTTCAGTCACTGGACAAATAAATAAAACTTGGAATTGAGGAACAGTCCTCATTAACAGCAGAGATAGAGAAAAAGGCAAAGCTGAAACAAAGAATAATAATTCAATAGAAACATATAAACATATGTGTTATGTGTTTGTAAGGCATGAAATCTTCAACATCCTGAAACACAGAGAAGCCAAAACCAGTCAGAAAAGTCCATCACAGTCATCCAAGAGAAAGAAATACATGAAAAGATCCAGACTGATTCTCTATAAAGATATACATATATTTTTAATGACAGCACATTACCAATTTGCAAGTGGAGCATTTTGCATACAAAACCAGATAAGCTTTGGGTTAACACAAGACAATGGTGTTCAAGCACAGCCTACTTAAAAGACCTCAGGAAAACTGTCAGTAACAATATGACTTAGTCAATATATTTAGGAAACTGAATGAAGATCAAATACAGGCCACTGAGAATGACTAATAGAAAGGATTTAAATTCTATCCTCAAAGCCTTTTCAAACTCTCTATGGACTTATTAGTCTGGAAGTGTGCAAATGTTATGGCTAGGTCAGTGCACAAAGAATCCTGAAATACCAGGGATTCTTAGCATCCCACAATATATCAAACAAAACCCACATCCCTTTCTCTTTTCAAAAGGTTTTGTTTGAACAAAAGCTTTTATAAAGGGAAGTAATTCTTCACATAGCATTTAGTCAATCTGAAGAACTTGTAATGGCTGAAAGCCACCTATAGGCCATCAATATTTAAGTATGAGACATCTCTGAACATTAAATAGAGAATTCAGATTTTCAGGGATCTCAGTGGAACAAAGAAACCCTAAAATTATTATTATTTTTAACTTAGCTTATATGCATTCCTATGAGTTAGAAATGCTTTTATCTCTATACAGATCAGTGTGTAACAAGAGATACTTTTATATACTCATAAAAAAATATCTTATTCTGGAGTATAATCTATGTACAATTAAATGCAGAACTTCAAAACATAGGAAATGACAACCCAATTACAAATGATAAAAATATAGTTGTTCAGTCTCAAAAGTTAACCACAGACGAGAATGACATATTGGGCCTATCTTTCAAACAGAAAGTCTCTGTAGTTACAGTCACAATAAAAGTTCAGTGGAAAACCGGACAATACCTTCTCAAAAGAAGAATTAGGGCTGGTGTTATAGAAGCAAGCAATCTCACCACTGATTCATGGAACTGCCATTGGTACAGGAGAGAAATTGAGCCATCGCTTAGGTTACTGTTTGCACAGACCTTTGAAATTTCTTTAAGTGGGGCAAATAGCATTATTGAGTAGTGTATAAATCTTGTCTTTTTTTTTTTTTTTTTTTTTTTTTTTCATTCAAGTGCTTCTAAAATACATGGTTTTTCAGAGTACATTGCATTTTAGTAGTCATGAATTGATGGCACGTGTCTTCAGAGCTACACTAAAAACTGAACTACCTCATGAAAAGTTCTGGGACACTTGAAAAGTCTTAATTCGCATATCTTGCTAGGAATCAAACCTAGACATTTGGGACTGGAAAAATATTTACAGTTTTGAAAAATATCGAATTCAAATTGTATATACTTGTCATAATGTCATACTTGTCAATAATGTCATATTATCCGGCCTACGACAGTCAAGTGCTTTGCAAGCATCATTAAATGTTTTTGAAATTATGGACAGACTTTTATTTCAGTACTCTTTGGAATCCTTCTACAGTATAAAGGTCCATATAGACTGAAACAGAAACAATGATTCCAAAAAAAGAAAGCTCTTCTAAAAAAGACAGGAACGTACGTGTTCTGATAGAAAATAAAAGTATGTCTTTACATTTGAAGATTGTACATAATGTGAAATAAACCAGAATCATATAATTGGAGGGAGCTTTTAGTTGAACAAAGTAACGGAGAAAACAGGAATCAAGGTAAGGGTGTGATAAACATGGCAGTTCATGTAGTGAGGAATCACGTATGAGAAAGCACAAAATCCTATTGAACCAAAAAAAGTCAGTTTTAAAAGAACTACAAACCCTGTCAGTATAGTCAGTAGAATTCATGATGGACTTGCACACAGGATAAATGAAAAGAAAAACAACTAAAAATCTGAGATGGAATCCAAAACATTTACATCAGATACTGAATTTTTCAATGAGAATATAATCAGCAGAAGAACAAACCAAAATAACCTAAATGCTAGTTCTTAATTTGCACTGTTAACAGATTTATATTCTGAGTGAAGCCTTCTCAAAACCAAAAAACCACTGCTTGAGGAAAAGTAGATAGATAGAAAAAGAATGTGAAAATTTGTGAGATGGAATCCAGACTTCCAAAGAATATGTTCCTGGTAGAGCAACATCTCTTTTGGCATACTGAATAACCAATTTGTTATTTATTATTCAGAATTGAATTGACAAAAGGTGAAGGGAATAAAATCATTTTGTTGAAATGAAGAGAGAATGATGGAAAAAAAAAAAAAAGAGCAGTGTTTTTAAGATCATATCACATAACAATGGAAAAACAATTGTAAAACAGAGTGTCTGGGTTTCAGGAATCTTGATATCAATGTGTGTGTACATTCTTCCATTCACCTAACAGCATTAGAACTGAGGGTGCTGTAAGAGCATGGCTAAGTAATCATGTTTTAGAAGATGAAGACAGGAACATTTTTGGATGTAGAAGAATAAACAGCAGATTATTATTTTTTAGATAATTAGTGGATAAAAACCAAAGATTCTATGAAAAACTTCCAAAATTTAATTAGGATCAGCAGTAACTGTTTTCATGAGACATCCTGTTTAATTAATCTATGCAGTCTGGTTCCTGGTATGGAGTAGCACTGAAACCAGTGGAACTCTTCATTATTGGCACAATCTGAATGCAGGCAATCCTCCAAGGAAAAATTGGAATATTTACTGAGATTTCTACTAAGATGTAGAAGGTGTTGCAGATTTAAACAGTCAGACAGTACTATTATGTTCTATTATCTGTACTGCTAGTACAGGTGACATGTTGTGTGCAACCCTTGGATAACTAACCAAAGTTATAAATTCCTAGATTCATAGTTTATGTTTTCTCTCTATACGTTATTTCACTCTTATGACATGATGAGCTTATAAATCACAAAATAATTTAACTTTGGATTTCTCAACATATAAAGACAGTACAACAAATAATGAGGAACAATGCAATGATGCAAAAATGATTTACATCATTGTTATTTTGAATAATTGGGCAATAAATTAAAATATATAGTCGTACCATGTGATCCAGAATATTTCTGAATGAATATAAGAGCTCTAATAAAAATGGTGATTAATATTAGAGGACATTGAAAATTACAGGCAAACTTAATGAAGAATCAAGCTTAAAATCTAGTATACTAGTAATCCTAGCATACTACTAAAGTTGAGTATAATATTAGAATATAAACTAGATAAAGAGTACAAAGGAAAGACCTGTCAATTGCTCCAAAGCTAAAATACCAAATACATTTTGCGGACTTAAGAATAATTACTGGAATAGAAGGACATATGTACATTTATCTTTGTTTCAGCTTACAATCTTGGTTGCTACATATTGCAAGTCAATTTCTGCAGACTTTCTGTTTAATCAATTAGGTATTTTAATCTAGTTTTTGACTGAAAGTCTCTGTTCATTTACTTTTGACTCAAATACTGAATGCCTTATAGGAATGGTTGGAAAACAACAGTGCTACTTAAGAAACTATATTGAGAAAAGTGCTGCAGTTTAAGTCTTGACTTTGACAAGCAGAATAAAACGAGATACTTAAAGTACTGATTGTACTATCGGAAAAAAATAAAATAAAAACATCTACTGTACAAAGGACACTGATGCTAATTTTTTGTTCACTGTCACAGATAAAATTTACAACCACAAATCTGCAAATTCTGTTAGAATTTAATTTTTGAGTAGAATTTAAAATTTGATCAATTGTTGCACTTTGCTCACCATTGGTTACTTCTCTTCAGCTAAGCTGCAAGACGTGGCTTAGTTTATCATTGCTAGTCATTTAGTTATGCTATTTGGCAACAACAAAAAACAGTAACTTTAGGCAGATAGCCTTTAAGACAATTAAGGAAAACAAAACAAGGATAATTGACAGAATCACTAAAGGCAGCTATCAAACTAGAAGTAAGTGGTTTAGATTGCCAAGGATGTATACTTCACCTTCATGAAAATGTAGCAAAATTACTTTAATATACCTCAAATGACTACATTAGCATGAGTATTAATCTTCACAAAACAAAATTATACAAGTCATGAAAAGCAACAGTAGCAAAGTTACTGGTTTGTTCTTAAAAGTTACAGCATTTGTATGTAAATCTTACAAGACTGTGGATTGATTCTGATTAAATGAAATAATCATACTTTTTATCATGCTATCACATTACTGTATCTACAATAAACAGTATGATTTGTTTTTCATTACTTGCATGCCTAAATTTTAAGCAACTACTTGTTTACCAAGTGAATTTAAACAACTGCTTAACTGTAGCAGCTAGAAGACCATGTAATTAACTTTTGAAACATAAAAACAAAATTTACATCTGTCTAGGGCTTGCCTAAACTGAAATGATTACTTGTCATTATCCTTCGTTCCTTCTATTGCCAGCTCAAAAGTTGTCTGCCATGATCCTCCAAGCAACTTAGATACTGACAATGACTTTCATGTTCAGTGTGCAAGCAAATACAAGCACGTATCACACACATCTGCTTAATTTCTGTACTGAACTTAGTTCACATCCCCAGGTCTTTGATAATTTGTTTGTGAGGAATTTGTTTTTGATAAAATCAGTAATTTTAATATTTTCTAGTTCATACTTGTGTCATACATTTACAATGACTGTATAGAATTCATTGACTTTCTACCATTTATCACATTTAAAAGACATTCAAACTACCAGCAAGCCTAATTATGCACAGATAACATCTACTGCAACTTGAAATTAAGGCTTGAGTCTCTTCAAAGTAGCATCTTCAGTTTAAATTCCATTTAAAAAACTATTTTTCATGGGCACAGAAGAAAAGTTTAGGGGTTTTATTTTTAATTCACAAAAGAAAACCCTAAATTTTGCAATTCACATTGCTGGATATTTGTGATAAATCAAAATGAATCACCAACACTGAACTAGTTATTATTATAACTGCTTTGTTTATTTACTATTAAAAGCAAGGGTAACAAAGTTTACCTTTTATATTTCTCTGTACTGAACTTGCATTTTTTCTAGTTCTCCTTGTGAAAGGACTCTTTTTATAAAATCAACCAGTTTCATACTAGGACAGCAAGAGAACAATATAGAAATAACTTTGGAAGTGACAAGGAGAAAGAAATATAGGAGGCCAATTGCTACTTGTTCAAACAAGTAACTGTAAAATGCAGAAGAAGGACATGTCTAAATTGTATACAAATTTAAGTATCCAAATTGTGGATGAAATCACTTTCTGGACGTATCTGCTTCTCTCTGTCATTTGCAGAGGGAATTCAGGCTCTTACTTTAAACTGTTAAGAATAACTCTTCAGATGTCAACATAGACGGTATAATTGCAGTTGTTAAATATGTTATTTAGTGGTTAAAGAAAATATTTTTCATTAGTGAAATACAGCACTGTTTTACAGAGTGCAAATTATATTTATCAAATTTACTTGACAGCAAATACACTGCAAGTTTATTTGACCCATTTGCTTTTCAGAACTAAATATGCAATTTACAAATACATTGTCTCCAATTATGCTAGTTTCAGATTGTAAATAGTGGATTGTACGGAAGATCAGCTTATATAGGAGATGTACTGTCTCTGTTAGAGAGATAGGTGTCAGACAGAGAATAGTAATAATTTAAAGAAAAAAAACAATAAAAAACAACCGAAGTTCATGTCATAAATACCTTCACCGTTACCTTTCCTGTACAACAGCCTGAGCTTAATGAGATCATTTCAGATTCTTTAGATACTTATGGCACAAATGTCACTCACATATGATAAGCAAAAGGACTACCATTCTATACTCCAGCATAATTTCTAGTACCATCATTTAATAATGAGATTACATCAAAACAGTGCTATAAAACACAGCATACTTTAGAATGGAAACAAGGTATGTATTAAAGATTTCAGAAGATCACAACATAAACCTTTTTGTCAGTCCTATCATGGGTGCACAAATTTGTAAAACACCTGAAAAGAAGTAATATTATAGTACTCCTGCACAGTGATCTGTATCTTCAATGACATTCTTTCGACATGTATTCACAGCTATATCCATGTGACTGATTTCAGGATTTGCAATGAGCTTTCTAAACGATATCTATATACGATTCATTTGATCATTCGTAAGAACTTAAATCCATGCACCTTTAAGGAAAGGAAAGTGAAAATAGGCTTAAAAGACAACTGACCTTTTTCCACTTCATTCAGATTAGCAGCTTGCAGTGACAAAGACAGAAGAGACAAGAGACTTTTTACATTGTAATACAACAGCATAGCACATTAAGCTAATGCACAGCTATAGCAGCAGAGATGTTGATATAGCAAAAATGAAGCAAGCTTCAGTCTCACCTACAGCAGAGCAAAACAAACAGAAAAGGTAAGAAGTACATGCCACTGATGGCATAAGAAAGATTTTACTTCTGGATCTGTTAGATTTGTGATCTAATGACTGATGGTAATGAGAAAGATAAATGATTATCTGTAGTCTATAGAATGCACACAAAATGACTTGATGTTAACTAGACTGAGTTTAATATAAAGGAGATGATAATGTTAAGAGAATAGCAGAGTTAAAGAGTGCAGGACATAGCGAAGCATTTTAATGTTTTATTTCTCAAGATTTCATCAGACAATCTGAATGCCTGATGATTCCATTTGCTTCCTGTTATTTCACAGTTACAGTCTGTGATCTTAAGAAAGCTCATAGTATTGTGCAAATACCTTTCTTTGTCTTTCCACTTTTATTTGTGGAGGTAATTGCAAAACTTAACTGAGGCAGAGGAAAATCGATTCCTGGTTCGTAAGCTAACAGCCTTTTTTTTTTACTTTCTTTCTTTTTTTTCTTCTTTTTAATCAATAGCACTTATTTAAGAAGTGCAAATTTCCAAGGGATTGTAAAAAAAAAATGCAAAAAGTGACAGAGTTTTGCACTGCAACGTTCTTTACAATGTTTTTTGTATTTTTTATGTATTTTCAGAGTCAATTGTATTAAAATTTTAGAGCAGAATGATTTACAATTCATACTAATGGGTTCCAACTGACTTCTTTGTTACACTGTGCTACTGAAACATAAAACATATTTGCAAATGAAAGAATGAAAAAATATTCTGGGCTGATGCACTTCCACATTCAGTATATCCTTGCCGTGGTATCTTGCACACAAACAATACAAAGCATTGTCAGCAAAATTAAAACACAACACGACAAGGCTGTGGTGGCATTTTCCTGGTATGTATACTGTTCAGCTTCCAGCAACTTATGGTTCAGGGACTTTCTGAACTAGAGATACATACTTTCATATTTTAAAATATTTTTTTACCTACTGAATATATAGCCAGTTTTTCTGATGATTAGCCTACTTTTGCCGAGCTAGTACAGCTGTTTATCTACTGAAAAATGCCTTCCACGAGGAAAAAAACCCCAGCATATAGTAATATACAGATCTGATTTTAACCTTTTAAAACAGATACCAACATCGAAATGTCTGCAAAACTCCTAATGAAAAATCACTGTATTAATACTGGGTATGGGTTCTATTGCTTTCAAATCAAGCTATGCGCAAAAGGAAAAAACAATCCCATAAATAATTTGATATCTCATACACACTTGAGGCAACTGTAAGACCATTTTATATTCTGAACACTACTATTTCTAGATCCTAATGTACCCAGAGTAACTCTTAATGCTTAAAGTTACTTAAGTAACATACTTACTATGCAAGAACAGTGGTGTCAAGTGTAAAAGATAAATGATGTTTTATATTTTCTCCTTATAATTTATCTGAATTGAAACTGGCTTAAGATCTCACAGAACGTATCCTAACTTCAGATGCTCTGTAAGACAGATAATGTACAGTAGAATTCTGTACTGTGTCCTGTGGAAAGAAAATCTTGAAATTTTGATACTACTTACGTCCACCTCGTCTATAAAGTGAGCAGAGGCTCTGGTCTTGCATGTTTGGAAAAACGTGTGTCTTTTTTTTCCGTAAGGTTTGGAAATAATCTATTTATATGACCTACTGATTTCAGTAACAATTTTGACTAGAAACTGTATCTATGAAAACAAATTTGCTTTTCTAAAAGAAGTCCATCTAGCAAACAAAACCACTTGCCATGGAAACTCACAGCATTTTCTTGTTAGAATTATGCGCAGCATTCTACAACAACAGGCTCCTCAAAGCAAAGTAATTGCCATTTCCTTAGATATGAGTCAAGTAAAAAACACACTTTCTTCTGTTTTAACTTAAAAAAAAACAACCCAACTACATTACAAACATCAAGTTAAAAATGCTGCAAACGTTTATGCTCTCATTTTTTTTCTCTAACTACATATATATATAAATACTACAATTGAAGTTTTAATTGTAAATGTAAAACATACATTTCAATTAAAATGCAACAGAAATGCAACAAGCACACAATCAAAATTTTAGGCTAGCACATATAAACAAGCCTTTGTATCCACTCCATGGATATTTAATACAAAACAGTCCTTCCCATGGGTTATTATGAATACAACAAGCTGTTTGCCCTAGCAGCCCAAATGCACCTAGGGTGATGTCAGAAATGAAGAAATAAGAAACACACGCCAAAAACTGCTGAGGAGGATGGATGTGCAAATGAATTGTCCACTATTTAATAAGTACATGAAACCTCTTAACGTGAAGTTGTTAAATAGGAAAACTAGACTGATTTGACTGGTTTGCTTTCTTCCATCCTGTGCAAAAGAGTATCTGTTCATTTTCAAAGGAGATAGCAGTTAATACTGGGATCTGAAGCTTGATTCAGATATAGCTGAAATATTAGATATAGGAGAAATAAAAAAGATCTGCTACTACTTATTGCCACTGTAACCTACTATTTCTTTCTAAGGCTTGAATTTTCAGTTGCTTTCCAGTAGAGTGAGGGAGGAGTACCTGACAAAAGAGTTTTCTTAAGCAGTAGGTTAAGTCTAATCTTGCAGATGTGGACCACCCCATTATTCTTATTTACCTTATTCTGGCTACATATGCTTTTAACTCATTTCTCTTTAGGTATTGTGGCTCATTCCTCATAGAGAAATTGGTTCCAAACATTTACCCAGAATAAGTACTGGATGAAAACACAGATTACATATTTCTTATACCTCTGTTCTATCATTTTTTCTTACTGAAGGTTTTCAAGATTTAAATACTGACTTCAAATCTGAATACACTATATCATTTCAGCAATCCAGTGGGTTGTAAAAATAATGATGGAAATGCCTTGGATTAAAAAGGTGTTAGCTGTGTTTTCAATAAATGAAATTACTTCATTACTTAACCTCTCCTTCCAGTTTTCCAGAGCCCAAATTTAGTGCTCCCTGAGGATGATGAAAAGCATAACTAATAGATGCAATAGGATTGTTATATTAAGAAAAGAGGTTGACTAGGTATAGTTAGTTAATTCCTAGGTTAGAGAGGATCTTGCATCTTTGTTATGTGTTACAAATAATGGTTTTGTGAATTTAAGCTCTGTGTTCTCCTAGTGGACTGCTAGCTGACAGAAAGCAGATCTGTCTAACTAGAAAAACTATGAAACAGATGAACATAAACAACAGATCTTTCTTCTTCTTCTCACATGTTCCTGTTCTAACTACTCTCCATTCTCACACACATGATGAGAGCAAGCAAGATACCCTGTGTCTCAAAGAGAGGAGCCTGGCTGCCAACTCTAATGATGCTATTTTCTTGTAATGCTATTTTCTTCATCACAGTCTGAATTAATATTTTTAAAGGAGGCCAGGACAACATCCAGGACACCAAATCCATTTCCATGTTAGCACAAATAGACATTTTTTTCTGCCCTGGTAGCAACTTGGAAAATAGAAGATAAAAGTAATATATTTTTTTCGGATTTTTACATCTATGGGCATTCTTCATTGGCCTGGTTGGGCTAGATAAACATGTGAGGAAACATCTTTTCAACACATTTTTCAACACATTTTGAAACATCTTTTGAAATTCAAATGCTATAATTTGAAAAATAACAGGGAAATTAATGAGTAGGTATTGTCTACTTTTTACTACAAACCATACTGAAGAGAATTATTGAGGGAAACTTGGCCTTAAATCAATTGTAAAGTAAATTGACTCGCATACAAAAACAGAGCTCTTTCCTATTAGGAATTTCTCTTTCTTTTATATTCCTACCTGTATATTCAGGTGGACAAAGGCAAGTATAATTATTAATTCCATCCACACAAGTAGAATTATTTTCACAGTCATTGTCTTCACAGTCATCAACATTTATTTCACAATTTTCACCTTCAAATCCATCTGCACAAGTGCACCTGTAAAACCAAAAATAAAACCAAGCACACAAATATTTTAGCTGGGAAGATCAGAGAAGTTCTGTAATTAATAGGGTTGCTAATTATAATCACTACCTCTAAGAGAATATGGATGATATAAAATAAATGTAGTAAATATTCTCCAAATATTTTTATCATTTTAAGTTACAGACAAAAAGGCTTCTGAATTTGTGCCTTTTCGATTCTGAAATAACTGGTTTTGAAATGACTGCTACCTTTCTATTATTACATGAGATTATATTTCTTAAGGAAAATAATCCTGCTTTTTTGTTGTTTGTCTTGTTCTTAAAAACAATTTAAGTGAATGGAGAAAACTGCAGAATCAGAGATTAGTACGTAGTACTCCTACTGATCTATTAGTTAAATACATCATTATACATCTGTATTTAAAGTTCCACAATACAGTACCTGTATTTGTATCTGAAAACAAAGCCTACATAAACTTTTCAAAGGGATGATTTTTGCTTTGTTTTTACAAATGTTTTGATTTTCAAAATATGTAGTGTTTAAACAAATGGAAAAGCTTGAATCCTGAGACAGGGCTGTGTCACATTAAATTCTAGAGACACAATAGTAAGATCTATATACTTAATTTTAAATAGAAAAGTATTTGATCTTTGGGCAGAATATGGATTAAAAAATAAAAATAATGTCTTAATGAAGTGCAGGATAATGAATTGTTTCTTTTTGAAGTGTCATTTTTAACTAGGTTGAGGTGTAGATTATTAAATGACTAATAATTTCACAGAAGAATGCTAAAGAACTTTATTTCATAATTCATGAAGTACATCTGGAGTAATTGTACTGTGTGATTAAATAACTCAAGATTAAAAATGTTCACAGCATGTTTATCTGCTGGCATAGTGAGTTTCAAATGAATCATTAATTTTCTCTTTCACTGGGATTTAAATTTTATCATTTACATGCTGTCTGTTAAACTAATACACACGACAACAGATGAATGGTGAGATTTTTTCAGCAGGGATCAAGCCAGCTATTAATTAGCATAATGGAGTCAATATTATGTTGTCTTGACCTGAAAAGCCTCTACTAATCAGAACCATTTATTGCTGTTTTTTAATGTTTTGGGGATTTAGAAGCTTTCCACGGATAGTGACATGTCTGAAAACTTCAGAAGCAATGTAAACCTGCCTTTGAGTTGCAATTATCAACAAAGAGAACCCAAAGATTAACACCTGCATAAATATAAAAGTCAACAGTTTTTCATTCTGTTATTAGAGTTAAAAACAACATACCAGAAACCATCTTTTTCTCCTTCTTTCAAATGACAAGTTCCACCATGTTTGCAAGGGTTACTAATGCAGGCATGAATGGGAATATCACAGTCTTGACCCTATGCAGGGAACAGGTATAATTTAAGAAGAAAATACAGATATTAATGGAAGGGAGTCAGTTAAAACAAACTGTTGTTTAAAAGGGAGTGGCTAATACTTCACTAATTTTTCTTCTTCATCCAGTACCTACCTTGAAACCATATGGGCAAGTACATCTATAGAAGTCAACTGGATCATTATTGCAGGTTCCATCATTTTTACATGGATTTGATAAGCAAGGGTTACACTTAGCAAGAATATTGACATCCACGGGCCCTTAAAAATACAAATGTGATATTCAGAAACAAACTACTAATTCATATTTGACAGGATGTATCTGCTACACTGCTATACATTCTAAAACAGTATTTGTTTCTAAGACTGTGATATTTCTGCATGAATGGAATGCTTGATTGTCCTTAATTCTTTTGACATGCCCAGATATATTTGCTGCTCAATTTTTGGCTTTAATCTCTTAAAAAAAAAAAAAAAAAAAAAAAAGAAAAAGCAGCAGCAGCTGACCCCCAAGTGATTTTGATATCCTCATTCTTTGAAATCTGTATAGTTCTGATCCATGATAATTGCCTTCCCTTTTTATTAACAAAATTAAGAATACAGTTTCAAATTTATCAGGTAAAAATTGTCTCTGAGAAAAGAAAGGCTATAGCAGTTTCCAGTCCTTCTATTGGTGGTGTTACCATGAACTGTAATTTTATTTATTTGCAGGATTACATAGAACTTGTGGCAAAATGACCTAGCAAAATAAGTTGAACATCTGTGATAAAATATACTGTCTAAGCTATCTCACTATAAGTAGGTCTATACAGCACCTTGTCTCATTATGGAGTCAGCCACAGTTCATTTCTGCATTAGCTGACTCTCAAAGTATCATGAATCTACACACAAAAGATGGCTGCCTTTAATGCCTTCAGTCTTGCTTCTGTTACAATGGTTATTACAACAGTTATAAAAATAGAAATTAGAAAGCAATGTTGACAAGATCTAAAGTCTTAAAAACCAGACTGATTTTTTATCCTACCTAAATCTTATTCCTAAGATGTAAATATTCATTAGATATTTGCTTATTTTCTGTTGGCTTACAATTTTAATGCTGCTTTTTCATGTCAAATTTTCAAATTATAAACTATCAGTTGGTGTTTTGGTGTTTTTGTTTTTTCTTTTGTCAGGCAAACAAATAAATTACCAGATATTTGTTTAAAATTAGAAATAATCTAATGATATTTGTAATGATATGAATAATGATGCAATAATGCATCATTTTCAAATAATTTGTACAAGTTTTAAGATTAATTATTGTAAAAGAAAACAGGGGTGACTTGACCAAATGCCTATTAAGAGAATGAACATACATTCTCTACTATCTCCAGCTTTATTGCTTAACGACATTACTGACTCCAGCTTTATTTCAGACTTGGACTTGTGGAAAAATCTACAGGTAATTTTTAAGTTTTAATGGATAACTTGTGATTTCTTCAGTGACTAGGCAAAACAAACTCCTCATACCTAGTGGTGGAACTGCCTGCTTGCTCTCTATGATTTTAAATGAAACAAGCCAGACTGCAATTTTTTTCTGAAGTAACAGTGCATTTTTAATGAGATGTGACGTGGAGTTTTTTTTGCTTTCTATTATTTAAACTTTCAAAATTCTCTTTTATTTGGCAAGCTCTGATAAGCTACTGTAAAGGAACTGGCATGGAAGGAAGCCATATGATTATAAGGATACAGTAGGGGTGCTACAGAAAGATTGACAAACTTCTCCTTTAATCTGTAGTTGATAGTAACCATCTGTGTCGCAGTTTGCAAGCAAATGCTGGGAGATGAACACAGTAATTCGTGGTAAGATAAGTTGCGACAATTGCCAAAGTCACCATCTATGTAGATCACTGACTATTCTTGTTTTCATTACCTTATTTTGAGAGAAAAATCTATAGATGATTAGTTTCTTAAAGCAGCAAACAGCAAAGGTAAGCAAGTTGGAAAAAACACCTTAGACTATCACAAATTATTGCTAGAGGGTATTAAGATGTGCTATGAAAAACATATGGGGTAAGAAGCTCTTATTGAAGACTGTAAGTCTGCTCTTTCTTGTTCCAAACACCATGGCCTCATTTCTACTTCCCATTCAATAAAATGATTATTATTTGGCATGAATTTAAGAACATTAATTAACAGACATTGTTTTCCTGTATGAATTAGCAAAGTGAATTTCAACTCTAAAAGAGAATGACCAAATGGGAACATCATTTCCAACAAGTTATTAAGTAAGCCAGTCTGATTTTGTGCCATAAGTTTTAATTTCAAACTTCTCCATATGTACAGTATCCAAGAAAAATGAATAATTTGATTCATAATTCCTCAGCTATAGGATCAAAAAATTGAAGTGCTTCAGATATTTTTACTTCTGATGAAAAGGAAGTTTCAGACCCTGTTCTCATTTTTACTATATTTTCTCTTCTTCCCTTCTTTGCTTATATTTACTAGCGGACTGTTGTATGTTTAAGAAAAAAAAAAACGTTTAATATTCTGTTATTTGATTTTTCAGTGTTGATATATATATCTTTGCATAAGCTATAACTCGAAAAAAATCTTAGAATAAAAGCAAAAAAAGCACTTTTCTTCCATGAAGAGTGAAAAATGGACTGTGTATTATTTTATTATCAATAACTACACATACGCTCACACATTTACTTATCTAATATTTTTGAAGAAAAACATAACATCAACCTTCTCAAAAACAGTTTCTCAGAAGCCTTTGCAAGAAATACTGACTTTTTAGGAGATCCTCTTTGCTCTTGAAACAAAATCAGTATCTACAGAGTCACTTTACAGCGAAACTGCTAATGAAATCACTGATGTCAGTACAATGGAGTGGCAACCATCAGGTAACTTTCAGAACCTGATCTTAGGCTTTTAAAATAATGAAGTTTTTCATACATCTACATTAAATGATACATCATGACAAGTCAGCTCTAAATTCACTAAAAGGGAAAACAAACAGTAAGCATGCATGTTGTAGGAAAGAAGTCTGTTTGAGGTACACAAAAGGAAGGTCAGAAGGTCTGTTCTGAAACATATCATCCATTCCAGGTCTTACTTGCAACCTTACCTGGTATCAGAAAACCACAAGGCCCTGGAATCTCTAGAAGCAGGGCATAAATGGTAAAAGAGTAAAAGATTGAGAACTTGTTAGAGGTCACGTGAAAAGAAAAAAAAAAAAAAACCACAAACCCAGAAAAACAACTGCAAGAAGAAAAAACCATGGGATGATCCTTGCAAGACAGCAATTCATAAGTCAGAAAAAGGTTCATTTTTCCAGTGATTTTATGAGATTTTAAAAACTGAAGTTTTGTTTTTAAATGCTCATTTTCAAAGCAAGCTATTTTTTATGTGATTCAGATTCAAGAACTAATTTCACTTTCAGATGAATCCAGATACTGATAAGGGAATTACACACTTCTGTACACAACAACAGAACATAAACAGATAAATAACTGTCAAAAATCTCCCCTCAAAGCCTAGGATTTTGCTCTTAATAGGAATAGAGGATCTTCCTAATTGCTATTCAGAAGATCATTTTTAAGCAAAAGATAAAATTACTTATCTTTGAGTAAGAGACATATAAGGTCTTACAGGGCCATCATGTCATTGAAAAGCTTCTGAGTGGCAATCTGTAATTATGAGCATCTTCACAGAAGAACAGTAGCAGGAAAATTATTTTCTCTCAAAGGTATCCATAATACCAGATCTCCACTCTTGGAAGTGAAACAAATACAGTTCTTACCCTGCATAATAATATAAAGGATATTTTCTGATGGGCAAGAAGCAAGATATACTATCTGGATTCTGATGGAAACATAACAATGATTGTAGGAAGGGGTGATTCAGTTTTTTAAAATGGAAAAATAACCTAGCAAGTCCTTCATCTTCCTGAAAATATTCTTTCATTTATATCCTTACAATGTGTAATAAGAGCCTATCTCCAATGTTCAGTGGATGCTTGTAGAGAAATTGATCAGACTGGCCACTAGATCTTCTACTTAAAATCAGACAAAGGAACTCTGTAGAGAAATTGATCAGACTGGCCACTAGATCTTCTACTTAAAATCAGACAAAGGAACCCTGCAAAAGATTAGTATCATATGCACATAACATAGGTTATGACCTTGAAGAAGCACTACCAATAAAATGCAAGAAGGATTTGGACGGAAAGACAATCAATTGGCATCATGTTAAAATAAAAAAATGAAGTGCTGAATTTCTAGTGTTTTTTGTTTCCAAAAACATTTTTCACAGAAAGTCTAAGGAGAGAAGATTAAATAGGATGAACATGCAGTAAAGAACAACTTGGAATGAGAGCTAACTCTGGCACAGTCCCATCACTTTTTTAAAGAATTTACAATGGATTAACATGTTAATGTGTTAAAAGATGAATGAGTAAAAAATATCTTGAAGATTACCTAGACTCTGAGAATAAATTAATTCTACAAAAGACAAGACTATATTTATCTGATGCCTCACAAATAACTCTAAGCTTAGTAATGACTTACAAGCATAAGCCTGAGTCTGAAAAATGAAGATACAGTGTGGTTTCAAAATATTTAAAAACAAAGAAGTGGACAGCATAGAGAAAGATTAAACAGCAAAACAAACCTAGTTGATGCTCACACATGAATCAAAAGGACTCTTTTCTAAGGCAACAGATTCTAAGATTCAGGAAAAGAACCTGAGAATTAAATAGAATACAAGCTGCGATAAAGGTGCCAACAGCCAACAAAACAGATAAACAGATAAGAACTTGGTTCACACCCAAAGAAACCTCCTTACATAGTAACATTCTGGAATGCTTCCTCCATAAAGGAAATCACATCTTTTATCTACTCTGCATTTTTTAGGCTTTCTTCTGAAACATCAAAGAAAACAGCATTCTTCACATACTGATGCAACTACATACCACTAACATAATGTAGACTGTAAGGATTTTGAATATATCTATAGAATTTTTTTACTGTATTTACCGTAAAACTCCAAGGTAAAGAACGTTCTTTGGCTAAGGAAGTGTAGATTAAATGATTAAATTTCAGTTCATGACAAAGACAGTACTAGGTACCCATGTAAACCACATACTGAGGATTGTCACACTGAAAATCAGAAGACTTTCTTTCTCAACCTTCTGCTTGGAAAAAAGTCACTGAAGTCTTTAAACTAGATTCAACTCCTGAATGCAATGGCTACATTCCTAAGCACAAGGAAAAATGATGACAAGGGAGAGTGAAGACTCTATAACAAACGCTCAACTGTAAATGGATGTGAAAAAAACCCCACATAAATAAGAGTACCTTGGCAAGTAAATTTTTTAGATGGAGTTGTGAGTAGAAGTTTATCTGCCATTTCTCCAGGGCCAGCACATCGTGCAATACCAGGTTCTTTGTATTCTGATTTTACCCAGTCAGACAGCCATTGCATGTTACAATCACAATAAAGAGGATTTGCTCCAATAGCCCTGTGGAAAGCAGACAAGCAAAAAGAGAATAAGGTTTAAAATGCTTGCTTATGAAAACAGACCCCAGAAGACTGAGGTTGGCAAAAAAAAAACCTCCTAAAAACACTAATCAGTCCTGCCTCCACCAAACTGACCCTAAGTGCACTAAGTGTCTGAGCTGAGGCTCCAAATGAACAGTTTCAGCAGTAAACCAGGTCAAAAACCTAGCCATTCTCGGCTACACTTCTGTAAGCTAGTTCTGTGTTATCTTTGGCAATAATGAGTGAGGTTAGCTGCATCATCAGAATGAAACTGATATTTGGAAATTAGGTTAGCAAGAAAAAACTATTTCTTCCAAAGCAACCAGAGCAACCTCACAGAGTTCCACCCAGATATTTTTCCTTTTCAGTTTATGACTCCCAGGCTCGTACAAACCATCTGTTTCCAAACTTCCAAATTTGATTTAATTATTTCCTCTTTGGAGCTCTCCCAATGCACTCACATCTCTTCTGTAAGAGACCTTTCCTTTATAAGTACATAAAGCTACACCATCCTAACTCAGTGGGAGCTATGTAAGAATTGCCCCCGTTGCAAAAACAAATCTATTTCTTTAAATAAACTTGATTTCTTTTTAAATTAAAAAGTAATTTAGCTAGAGATTTTTTGGAATTAATTTGTCTAAAGGCTTTTTTAGTCTCTACTTTTTTTTCTGCTAGAAATCATAAATAGTCTTAAAGCTCTGAGAACAATTATATCTTATGCAGATTTGGACGTAGAAGCATTGTGCTATTCTAAAGGTATATCCATAATCCTTTCAAGGAATACAATAACCATTAAGCTCATTTTTTTCAGACTGCTGAGTAACTTTGGATCAGTGGATCTTCAAGACAGAATAAAATCCATGGCATGCAAAGGTGGCAGGAACTACTGCAGAAACTCTTTTCTGCCACACTGAGAAGGACATTCTTTTCATTACAATTGTATGCTTCCAGCTGAATAGCAGAAATTGCATATATACATATACAAGTACATATATACATGTTCAGTCAGGCTTTAGTCAGAGTAGTAACAAAAACAAGGCCTGGTGATATGGCTGGGTCATGGGGAACTCCCCATGTAAAAAGAAATATGTATAATTTGCCCAGGTCATATTTGCAAGAGTAATTGTCAGCCCAAATTGAGGTAGTGCAGCTTTTCTGCTAAAATAGGAATGTCAGAAAGGATAATTAGTAGCATTAAGAAAAAAATAACACCAAGGACAATCAAGTTTAAGTCTTACTGATATTTGATACAGTTGAGCTAGTTTAATAGTAGATTTTGAATGAGTTATCAATAACTTAAAGCTTAATCAGGCTCATCAAATTTCTGAGAAATAGAAAATTAAATGCAAATGTCCAACACTGAACTAGAAGATAATCATTTAAAACTCCAGCTGCTCAGAAAAATAAAAAACAAGTACATCTAAAGGCATCAGTCAATTTACTCCTCAACTGCAAACAAGGATTTAATAAATATCCATAAACACATTATGGTTTGTAGGTAGGAAACTTGCCCTGAGTTCCCACTGAAAACTAAGAACAGAAGTATTGCCACAGATGAGATTGTGTAATCAGATGCCATGCATTCAATGTCAACCTAATAACCATCAACAGAGAATCACAGAATAATTTAGGTTGGGAGAGTTCTTTGGAGGTCAATTAGTACCTCTTGCACAAAGCACAGCTCACTTCAAAGTCAGAGCAGGGTTGCTTTGTTGAGTTCTGACTATCCCCAGAGGGGTGATTCCTCCATTTCTCTGGACAACCTTTTCCAAAGCTGAACCACCCCTCATGATGAAGAATTTTTTATTATGTTCAATGAAACTTCCCATATTGCACATTGTGACTGCTGACTTCTATCCTTGACTTTGCACCCTCTGAGAAAAATCTGTTTCAGTCATTGCTGTAATTCTCTTAGACTAGAGGCTTGAAGACTGCTGCTAGGTCCATCCTTAAAATCTCTTTTATCTCCTTAATTAGCTCACAGAGCTAATACAGAGCTCACACTGTCCACTCCACCTTGCTTGCTCCTATCTTGGACTTGCTCTGTTTTGTACACACCTACTTTGCAGTGGAGAAACTGAATGTGCATTCCAGAACTGTCCTTACAAGGGCTGAACAGAAGGGAGTGAACACTCTACTTAATCACCTTACTGCCCACTTACTAATTTAACTCAGAGAATCTTTAGCCTTCACTGCC
This sequence comes from Centrocercus urophasianus, assembly GCF_019232065.1. NCBI lineage: Eukaryota > Metazoa > Chordata > Aves > Galliformes > Phasianidae > Centrocercus > Centrocercus urophasianus. Next base: position 15,402,327 of record NW_024884475.1, on the reverse strand, counting down.
ATAAGGGCATGTAGCTGACATTCAGTTTGCTGCCCACCAGGAGGTCCAGGATTTTTCTGCTAAGCTGGCCAGTACCCAGCCTGTGCTTCTGCATGGGGCTGTTCCTGAGCAGACTGTTATCACTGTTCAACATTCAATTTGCTAAACTTAATGTAAAACACATGATTATCATCTGAATACTCACAGGTGTGATAATGCTGAAAGATCATTAAAAGCTCCTTCAGGAAGCACAGAAATATCATTGCCATGTAAGGACCTTAGAAAGAAAATAAATAAAATAAGATATATGGGTAAAACTCTGCAGATTCATTTTTAAAGTTTCAGCTTTTGTAAACAGTTTAAATCTTTTTTTTTTTTTTCTCCAGTACTTCTGTGTTTCCAATCTTTTTTTAAAGCTCTAACCAGCTGCCTACTTATTACTTGATTTTTTTCAACTTATATTTTTAATTAAAAATGTTAATAATGATATGAATGTTTTAAAATTCAAAGAACAAAGGTCTGTCAAAAGTGTATTTCTGCAAAGTGCTTACTGAATTTAGACTTGTCAGAAGAATCGTTGTTTCTGTCTTTTTTCATCAGTTCCCTGAAATTCCCACTAATTTTATTCATGTGTTTTTTATCTTTCACAGTTATATGGGAAACACAGGCACTGACTGTTCATGAATATAAATAAGTATTAAGGTTGTTTTCTTAATTGGATACTAAAGACCTTATTAAGCATCTATACTGGGACTGGTCTTCCTACATAAAAGTCTCTCCTTTTACACAAATACATTTATTTGCATGTATACAGAATTGTGGTTAACAAGTGAAGTTTTTTGTATTTATATAAAGTAAATGAAGTTATATGAGATACAGAAAAAAATTAATGCTTGAGACATTTAATTAATTTAAGCTACAAAACTGTTATAAAATATAAAAATGGAGACAAAAATTACATTTTCAGCTGGGAAATTTTTTGATATAGAATTCATCATTTTTTATAACAAACTGAAACTGAATCAGACAGACTGTTTTTTATTCTGCTTGCTCTCTTTTTGTTGCTTCTCCTAATGTCCTTTCAACACATTTTTCTTAGCATTAAGAGTGAAAGTTTTCTTAGAATCAAAAATTTGTTTTATTGGCTTTCAATAGTTAATCATAATGCAATGGTTTTGGAAATACTCTCAAATAAATGAAGCAAGAAACACGGAAATTGTTGGAATAAATATCTTCATGATTCAGCTGCAAAAACCCTCATATATAACTGAGAAATTTATGCATACTACATTTTTGTTAGAATTTAATTATCATAACAATCAAGAACATAACTCAAGAAGAGGTACAGTCAAGATTTAAAAAGCAGAAAAGTCATAAGCATATGCTTTAGTGTATACACATTGTCCAGGATCATCTAATGTCTTGTGCAGCATTTTGACAGTATACTCTCCTAGAACAAATTTAGAGTTCTGTGAGTACATAATTATCACTTCTCAAATAATTGATAGATTTTAAAATCCAGTGTCTGCTTTGTCAAAATAAAAATTTTGGAAAATAATAATAGTTTAAAAATAATACTTACAACAACCTAAGTGATTTCAACCCATCAAAAGTCCGTGCAGGGATACACCTCAGGCGGTTGTAACTAAGAATTCTGAAAACATACACATTACTGTCAGCAAGTGAATCAAGCATTCAGTAAACAGAATGCAGAGCATGACCATAAACAGCTTTTGCACACAAAGCTCGTTAGGAAACAAGTTATTTTACAGCCTCTACAACAAGCAAGCTTTAATATCAACAAAATGCCCTTTCTTTCAAGACAAAAAACACTGTAATGTTTTTAGTGTCAATGTTACATGTTTAAACTTACAAGGTGAGCAGCTGAGTCATGTTGCTGAAGCTCTGATTAGAAAGAGTGCTGATTCTGTTGTTACTTAAATCTCTACAAAAAATAAATTCAAAAATTCAGACCTTAAAATGACTGCCCGAGTCCTGAAACACTGTAAGTTAAACTGACAGACAAATTACTTTTATTAGTAGAAGTAGCATCATCATTGGTATCAATATTTAAAGCAGCACACATTTTTATTTTCACATGCCATACACAAGCCCAGCAAGCATTTAGCTTGATCATGAAAAGCACTTTCATTTCAACACAGATGAAAAAGCAGCGTGATGCATTCTTTTACAACAGCAATGTCCACCATGCTACTAAGTTAATAATACAATCTTACATGGACCCAAGTATAGAAATAAAAGTGATGGTTTAAAGTTGAAATCATTTTTTTCATGTCCCTAATGAAACCTGAGTAAATATCATATAATATTCTACTTCACATCTGTAGGCTGAATACATCAAAGCCCAGACTATTATACAGAATACTATATATGATTTATGGTCTTAACATCTTTCTTGTTGTTCGATATTCTAATGGATAAAATCTTAAGTGCAAGTATGATAGAAGCTGGAGTGGTACACTGGCAGCTTCAAAGAAGCTTTGAAGAAGCTGTATTGAATTTGAATAATGCCTGTTCCTGAGTCTCATATTTTGCTATAGTTTTCATTTTCTGTTGGCGATTTCACTAAAGTTTCACTAAAGTTTGGTGGTGAAATTTAATTCTGAATCTGTTTAAGCATTTGTTTCTGAGGTGATGTTGATATTTTGACTGCTAAGCAGCTATGCAGTACACATATTTCTCCATTTGAAATTTCATGAAAGCATGTAAGACAACTGACTCATAATAGCAAACATACTAGCTAAGGATGACAGTGCAATCTATTTAAGGGAGAAAGAAATTAGAAATGAACAATTGTCTGTGTAAGTCTGGATCTCAACAGAGTCATAATTCCTTGCTTGGCCACAGGAAAATTACGCATAGTATTTTGGTCTTCCAAACAGAAGAAATGTTCCTCCAGCTGGGGAACATTCTCAAATTCAGAACAGCTGTATGAGGATACAATCAGAAGAGATAACAACAGTGTCTGATACACAAGTCTTATAAATGGAAACTGTTAATATCATTTGTATTTTATTTACGATTCAACTATAAATTCTTGTATTACAGATGTCTGCTAAGTAGTTCATGTATATTTTCAACAAAGAGGTAAAGTTATATGATTTCTGGCTATGTTTGTCAAAAATATACCAGGACTACCTAACCTCTGTGATAGAAGCCTTGTAATTGTTATTCTAATTAACTTCATTTCCAGTCATATATCCTTTCTCCAGTGACACCATTAATGCATACAGTTCAATCTATGTTGGCTTCTTCTATGCACTGAAATTCCAACATTTATTTTCTGTGTGCTTCAAGTTAGATTTTACTTAACTTCCCTATATGTTCAATAGAGACTTCCTGAAAGGTCTACAGTGAATGTGAGGGCTGCTTCAAAAGTAATTATATTTTATCATATTGACTCATGATGTAAGAGGTGGATGTTGGTTGTAGGGCAGTAGAGGTTGAAACTTCCCACCAATACTCTGTTTTGCAACTTTTTGTTGCAAAGGAGCTGTCTCACAAAATGACACCTGCCATGGAAGTGCGGGTGAAGCAAAGGTGTGTCTCTGAATTCCTCCATGTTACAGCACTGATATTCATTGATGCTTGCTGAACATGTAAGGAGACCAAACAGTGAATGTGAGTGCATTGAGGTCATGGTGGTGGTGCATTTCAGCAGTGGCAACAGTGGGTCACCTCCACTGCTGCAGATTTTTATGAGCACAACATGCAGGCTTCAACATTAGCAAAAATGTAGTTAATGTTGGTGACATTGTTGAAAAACCATTTTTTGTAGTGGAGAATTTGTTCTATCAGTTAATGTTATCGAGCTCTTTGTATCTGTTCAGCTTCCATGGAAATAAACAGGAGGTATTACTTTCAGAGTGACCTACATACATTTGAGAATACTGCAGGATTTTTTTTCTGATGTTGTTTGTAAAATATAAAAAGGTTTGAAAATATCTCTTTTCTAAATTTGTGAGCGCAGCCACTTTTAGCTAGCATTAGAGAAGTAAAGGAAATAAAGTTCTTGGTTTTGAATGCCAAACTATTTTCAATTTTAGCAGCAGTGCTCTAAAATCAGTCAAGAAGAAATTTAAAGGATTTTGTTTCTCCCTGCTTTTGTTACTTCTTTCCCCGATTACACTGAAACCGCAAAGTAATTTCAGAATGTTATGCAGTTCAAACTCAGCTGGCACAAATTTTTATAGTGCTAACAAAGACAATAGAATTACAGCCATTTACATTGACAGCCTTCCTGTTTCTCTCATTTTACTCTTCCAAAGTCCGGAAATCGTATTCAAATCTTTCATGAAGTAGAAGTAATAAGTTTCAGAGCAGTTACATTCAAGTATTACAACTGTAGCATGTGCTACTCCTGCTATTCCTATATAAAGCATACTATGGAATCTTTCTTTATAATGCCTTTATGGAGCTATGTCACAAAATATTGTAATACCTTAACATATTTTTAAAAATTTTATAACTTTTTCTAGTTTAATACTTTATTTACTTTGTGATGTAATTACTGGAATAAACATCCCAGTTTATAAATGCGACTGAGTATATCATATGTTGGACATAATCAATGCAATAAAAAACCCTCCATTACAAAATGTATTTGAGTGTTATGTTTACTAAAAGATACTTTCCTTTCTTTCTTTTTCCATTCTAAAAATAAAACCAAGTATAACGAAGAAGGAGATTTTTTGATTTTGTTTTCATATGAGTAGAGCAAGTTGTTTTAAAGCTACTTACATAAGTGTTAAATGCTTGTAGTTGGAGAGCTCTTTAGGAACAAGAGTAAACTGGTTTCCATCCAAATATCTAAAATAGAAAAATAAAATAAACAGCATTTTTTTTTCATTAAAATGATAGCATCTTCATTTACTAATCTTAGAATCCAACAGCGAAGAAAGTTTTGAATGAATACATAATGTTCTCATTAGAAGAAGCCTTGTGTACAAACACTGTTTTCTAGGGCAACTGGAGCTTCAGATGCAAACACTATTGTATCAGATACTATGAAGATTATGAAGTAAAAGTAGTTAACACAGCATTCTTTTTTTAATTCTTAAATGCTTTCTTAAGATGTTTACATTATCATCTCCATTTCACATACACCTACTGGTGAAAACTAAGTATGACTTATGCAAGTGATGTTAAGTGTGGACTTGAACTATCACAAAAAAGAATGACAGAATCATAGAATGGTTTGGGTTGGAAATGACCCTTAAGTGACCCTTAAATGACCCTCATCTAGTTCCAAACTCCCTGCTATAGGCAGGGACACTTCCCTCTAGACCAGGTTACTCAAAGCATCATCCAGCCTGGCCTTGTACACTTTCAGGGAGGGGGCATCCACAACCTCACTGGGCAACCTGTTCCAGTGTCTCCCCACTCTCACAGTAAAGACTAAACAAGACCTGACATTTCAGAGGTAGTGCTTTAATGTAGAAATAGCAAGGACTGATATTGGTTCTGAATATGAGCAAATTCATTTGTCATGACTGTAATTAGGATCATCTTTTCTAGTTTCTTCCTGTGTCTCTCATGATATATCATACGAGAAAAATCACAAGCCTGTTCTTATGCAGTATGTTATGGACTGAAGACAGTAATAAATTACCCTTCACTAGAAAAATTAGATTTATTGCCTTCCTCTTTCTGGGCATCCACAACATCCTTGGGCAACCTGTTCTAGTGCGTCACCAGCCTCCAACTGAAAAAGTTCCTCCTAATATCTAACCTAAATTGGCTCTTTTTTTGCTTTTGAATATAACTGAACTTCATTCCTTCCTATTTAGAGTAGTGTTCACAGATTAATCAGATTCACTTTTGCCTACAATTTAATCCATTGTAATATAATGACACACACAATGTTTAATTGTAGGAGTTACAAATTCCAAGAGTGATTATAACTCTCTCTCTATAAATTTTTGAAGCTTTGCAGCAACAGAGGATTCTTAGAGTGTTTTGAGATATAGCCAGCATTGCTAATTCAAACATAACTTCAGCGTTCTCAAGATTCTTAGAAAGACTTTATATCTACAAAGCAGTATATCAATAAATTTCAACTGATTTATGTAAGCAAATTCTTCGATGCTCCCCTTATTGTTGAACCTGACACCATATATATGACATTGATTTTTATGAAAGAGAAAAAAACATGCACCACTTACAGTTCAGTTACATCTTTTGGGATGCCTTTAGGCAAAGCTTTTAGGCCTTTGTTGCTGCAGCGAACAACTGTGTCTAGACAAGTGCATTCTGCAGGACAGCGGGACAGCGGAGAGCAGCTATTGTCATCATTTCCTGGTCATTAAAAACATACAGACGCTAAGATTGCTATGCAAATAACATTTGAGGATTAGCTACAGTGTCCTACATGTAATTCCCATAAGTAAAAAATGAGATTTCTGCACTGTGATATCTCTATGAATGGACAATGTTCTCATTTCATTGTTCCAAGAATTTATGTTTCAAGTAACACTTATACAGTGATGTTTTACTAGATTACTAGATAAAAATGCTATTGTTTGGAAAAAAAAAAACCCAAAACATTAAAGAAAGAATGCAACTAAAAATGAAGTATAATAAAGTAATATACATTTGCTAATTTTCAAAATAAGCAAATAATTTAAAATAAATGGAGTCCCTTTAAAGGAAAGTTACAGTTTTGGAAACTAACAAACTAATAATTCAATACGTGGAAGTGCATGTGAGAGAGATGCAAGATATCCATTATTTATATAAGGGTTGAGGGGAATTCGGAAATTCTGGAAGTTACAAACTAAGCAAAAAATCACGATAACTCATCAAGCAGTCTGAAGGAGTGATTGATTTGAGCATTAACATTCGAAAATATTCTCATTTGAACTACAGCATTTAATTTACTTTGTGTTATCTCTTAATTGTAATTACATTACAGAACACAAGTGAAAAAAACTTTTGAAAGTATGTATATTATAGCCATATGCTTGCTAATTTTCTAAAAGTGGGTGAAAGGTTTATAAACTGACAAAGTAAATGAGTAGGAAACTCATGAAGTGATTTAATGAATACTATTTCTCAATTTAAAGAACATTACTTTGTGCCCCATGGAATTCATGAAATTATTCATATGAAAGCTGAAGTTGTAAAATTCAAAATATAAATTTTCTTACCATCATCACATGTAAAATCCTGAATTGCCACATCCTGGATAGGAATCTCTTTGAGGAAGTAAGGTTTCTGACAGCGAGGGTTTCCCGTCACAATGCGTTTCTTTCTCAGCCAATCTCCAAGCCACGCAAGATGGCAGTTGCAGTTGAAGGGATTGGCCAAGAGGTTTCTAGAACCACATGAAAGTTCACCTCTCATGACAGAACTTTTTTTCATTCTAAGTACTCTATTTTCAAAAAGCTAAGCCTAAATACAGGTCTTCAAATAACAGTATGTACAAACCATAGTTAAAAGCTGTAATTTAGGCTCCACATAGTAAATTCTAATAGAGCTCATTTAGAAATAATTTAAAACTGTCAAAGACTTACCTAGTTGTCAAGCCACACTGTACTGATTATACAATAATTTCATATAAAGATGAAGGCTGATTACTTTACATTATTAGCCTTAACCTGACAACAGCTATTCCATTAATTTGTCATCTCAAGATTTCCATCTTTTATTTGCTCCAGAGAATAAGTTTCCTATCTGAAGTGACAGCTAAGTTGATTACATGCCAGTTATAAAAATGAAATTACTTATAGAAGTCTTTCACATCTCTTAACTTCAGCAAAAGCATATTGACAATTCCATTATTTATAAACATGCCACCCTTAATATGCACAAATTAGTCACTCAGTGCAAAATGTCACTTTTTATGTAAAATGAGGTTTAAGTAAGCTCCTGAATGATGCTACCCACAGAAAGCATTTCTTCAGTAAACTGACTGGCAACTTCTCACCCAATTTCCTCTTCCCTCATATGCACTGCATTTAAAAAGGACACAGATATGACTCACAATGTAGAGAGGGAATGCAGGGTATCGAAGGAGCCAGGTGCCACGGTAGTGATCTGGTTGTCATACAGCGAGAGCAGGCGGACAGAGCTCAGGCCTGTGAAGCTGTCGTTCCCCACACAGCTCACACGGTTGCTCCTCAGCATCCTGAGGAAATAAAGTTCAGCATTTTCCAGCTTATGGCTAGTCAAAGCACTCAGTGATGTTTGGTGTTAGCACTGATTGCTAACTGAATTTCAAGTAACATGGATCACCTAACACTTCCTCTGTGTACTCTACCAAAGAGATTAAAATTAAAAAAATGTACCTGCAAATGTTTAAGCTAAACTAGGTATAAACATGAAGGGTGGCCTCAGTGAGGAGAGGTCAGGGATTGCTCCATGCCAATCAGCCTGTTGCAGCCAAAAAACAAACCACAAGGAGGAGGCTGTAGTGCTTCTGAACTGATCAGATGAGTTGAGAGAGCCTGCGAGTTCAAAATAATGCAAAAGTGGGGGGTAAAACGAAGCAATTCCTGCCATAGCAGGAGGAGGAAGGAGATGGTAAGCTGAGAAGACCACCCTGGAGTAAGAGGAGGGACAGTGCTAAGCAGCAGCCCAGGCATGGGCGGAAGCCAAAGGAGCAGCTCCTGGAGTATGGCCTGGAGCCAAAGTGGTGTGAGAGCAGGGGTGAGAGCTGAACTGCTGCCCAAGCAAAGGCCAAGAGATGTGACTTGAAGATACTGCTACCATTAGAGGAACCACAGTGACCCATGCACTGCCTGGCATGTGCACCTGAGTGCACACCTGGCACCTGAGTGTAGCATGTGTGGAGAGAAGTGGAGAACAAAAACTTGTTTTCCAATGCAAGAGGCTATTTCCCTAATCATTTGGCTTTTTTCTTTCAGTAACAGAATCAGTAATCAACAATAAATAAAACTGACTGAAATCCTCCAAATCAGCGGATTTGATGGACACACAGCAGTCCATACTTCAAGCTTCCAAGCCTGAGCGAGTACAGAACTGCTATTTATATTGAGCAAAAGTCCGTACCAGGCTGGCCTCCTGAGATCCCTTCCACATTAAATTTTAATAGGATAAAAGATAGAAAGCACTTCTACTACATTCTCAAATCTTTCAAATGAAAGAAATCAAGCTACCCAGACTCTTCCTCAGCATGATTCCAGGACCTAGTAAAAATTACAGAAATAAAGCATGAAACATCTATTTTAAAATCTCTAATATATCTGTTAGAAAACACAGGAGCTTTGAAGTTTGCTGCTTTCCTACTTGCCCTTCAACAAATAAATAATTTTCTTTTACACTGTGGTCTAGCTGCTTTTAACAAATTCATCAGCTTTAAATGAAAAGTTGTATATTATAGGTCTGATATATTAAAAATTAAAAATGCCCGATATCTTCAGACAGCTGAAGCCCAAGAGACCATTTATGTTGGCTCTGAGCTGCTGATCAAAAGGATTGATGCTGAAGAATGCAAAGAAGCTGGAGATTGTATGAACATCTTTTTTTTTTTTTTTGGAGTGGAAAGAGCTAAACTACCTTCATGGAAAGATTGAAATAAGTTCAAGCTATAGTACTTTTACTCCTCCATTCGCTGTTGAAATACCATTAAAATTACTTAGGAGAAAATCATTTCCCATGTTTCAATATCCCCCGGAATCATTTTTTCCTCTAGCAAAATTGAGTTGGATTGAATCAGATTCCATTACGTGAAATGTCTAATTCCAATGCAAAATTCTGTTGCTTTTAAGCAGATGATTATTCACATTTCAGTTCCCATTTCTGTTTTCGCAGTTGGATGCTTACTATTCTCAACTACTTCATCATTTAAGAGGGAACATAATTTCTGTAGTCTAATAATCACAATGAAGAACTTCAGCTATATTATATCAATAATTAAAAAATTCATATTCTTTATTAGAACCTTCCTGTGAAATAGGAAAAAGACTTAATATATACTTGAGTAATCCATAGCTAATCCAAAATCAAAGTTTTAAAGACAAATTAAAAGAATTTAAATAAATAAATAAATAAATAAATAAAAGTGCTTTCTATTAAAATAATTACTTTAAAAAAATAGGAAAAGAAGAAATAAGAGCACTCAAATAATCATACTTACAGTGTTTTAAGACTTTCCAGTCCTTTGAACATTTTGTCTCGAACAGTTTCCAAACGATTGCTAGTGAGTAATAGTTCATTGACACCAGAAGCTCCATCAAATGCACCTTCTTCAATATCTGTAATCTTGTTATTGCTCAGGTTTCTATTACACATTAGCAGAAACAAGAGATAAACATGTTTTTCTTTTATTAAATACCCCAAATGAACTATTAAATATTAAAGACTAAGTAGATTTCAAGATATTAAGTCTCTGTATAAAAGCAATGAACATACTGCTCAACTTAGAACTGGGAAAAACAAAAGTTAATGGCCTGCTGACTATATGAATAAAGATTTTCACAGCAGTTTTTGGAAATTGTTTGCAATTGCTCAGCACATGCTGCTGCCACACAAAAATTTCCTTCTCTTTTCATAAAAAAAAAAATCCCCAATCTTGTGAAAGAATATACATCTTCTGTCTCTAGTCCTTCTAGCATTATTAGATGAATTAATGAAGTGGTACTGTACGAGAATTCGCACAACTACTCTGATTTCTTTATTTCATCTCAACAGACACAGATGTAAGAAAATAGTATAAACAGCAACATATGTAAATGAAATGTGTGAACGAAAACAGTAAATGATATGTTAATCATTTTGACATTCGTAGAAAATAAGGTTTTATAAACAAGATAGATAGTTCAGTTATCTGCAATTCACATGCAAAGTGGATCAAAATGTAAGAAAATATCTTAAGATACTGCCAAAATATTTTAGTGTTTGTGGCTTTTAGTTCAAATATGGAAATTACATCCCAAATGGAGAGTATCTGTTCTATATATACAATAAGCGTGCATACACAATAATATACATTTTAAAAAGATTTTTCATTCTATTCTTGTCTTGTTTTTAAAGTAAGTCTATTTATACTTACTTACACTTGTATCTTGTTCAGAACAGTTATTTACCTACACACTAGACAGTGTCACAATTCACTGAGGATTTTTACAGAGCTCTTAAATGTGCTGAGAAATTCTGAAATACAATGAAACTCAAAAGTTTTTACTTAACAGAATGAGCGATGTTGAAAAGAGAACCAAACATTATTTGATGCACCTTCTACAAGAGCATTATTTTAATTTATCGTGAGAAACACATTAATAGTTACAGTAAAAATTCATATGCTTGCCAGCATGAACTGGTGCCATCACCTAAGACATAGAAAAAAGGATGTGTGGCTTTGTTTGAATGCTGACTACTCATCTCTAGTCTAGCTGTAATTTCTCATACACCTTGCCTGTGATGAAGGATATAATAATCACTTTCACTTAGTTTCAAGGTGAAGCTGTTCAGTCTCCTGTAAGTTGCTGCACAAAGCTGGAAGCAAGGAATTAATTATTTTTCATCTCAATCGACTTAGAGATGTCAGGCCCTTAGTTTCCTAAAATCTTCCTTGTTTGTGGCATAACATAGTCATTACTCCATCTACCACACATTTTAAGGGATATTTCAAAGGTTATTTTAAGGATTAATGCTGCATGGCTAATCAATGATATGTCTGCTTTATTACTTGTGAACCATCAAATCAATTAAACATTTAGGTCTCAATTCTTCAATGTCATTTGTGCAGAATGACCTCTGCACCTATTTGAACTTGCAGAAGAAACATGAACTTCAAGCAAATGCAGAATTAACTCTTACTAGTGTCTCTCTAACACCTCACTGCTTTGCAATCATGATTAGGCATACTCTGAATTGAATATTTTAAGAATTGTTAGCTGTATTAAAAAACTATGGAATATTAATAAAATGTTAACTTTTCTGTAACATTTTTTCCAATTTTTTCCTCCTCAGTTATACAGATTTCAAAGCTTTTAAGGGGTTCAGCAGACAGCTGCACTGATCAATATTCGACTTACTTTTTCTTTTGCCTTGAATACTTCCTCCTGAACTAAATAGCAGCAAATGAGATTTAGGTAGCATGAGATGTTGACTAATCTAGCTTTATAGCCTGAAAAGATCTGATTACTGACAGTCCATTCCCTAGTTTCCATTTTTCTTAAATACGAAGAATTGATGTGGGTGTATTTGAATGCTACTTTAAGTATTTTACAGCTGTGAAAAGTGCTAATCTGTGATCTTTGAGGAATGAAAAAACTGGATATCTACTCTGTAGCCCCAGTTTACTGCTGTGTCAGTCATTGCTGTATTCTTTCTCTTAAGTACCTCAGCCCAGATCCAAATTATCATGGAATACTCAAGTGGATAGGTCAAAGGAAAAAAAATAATTAAGCCAGCTCATATCTGGGCAAGGCTAATAAGAAGTTTATACACTAGTATTGCTCACCTTGAGTTTTTAGTCACTGGTAGCACAAACCAAATTTTTACAAGTGGTAATAACTTGGTGACTGCATTTAATAAAGCAGTGCATCATTTTCATTAATTTGACTTGCATTTTTCTCCACTTAGTATTTATGCCTGAATTAAATCCTGAAAATATTGAGCAGAGAACCACTAAGTAACTAAATGATCTGCTCTTGAATGCCTGCCACATGCCTGAAGTGAAAGAAAAGCTTTTCAAAGGTTTATTAACATCTACAATTGGTAAGATTACAAGCAACTCTTAGAATGTCAACTGTGAAAATGAACTATCAAAACCTTCTCTCTTTTTTTTTCTCTCAGTCATTTAATTTTGATATTCCCCTCATCTAATGATAGTTTAATGAAGCACAGAATCAAAGGCATGTCTTGAATGTGCTGAAAGAGGCAAAACTGCCTGGTTAGGGAGTAGTAGCGCAGGAAGTTACAAAAGGTTACTGGAACCATTTTTGAGCAGCTTATACTCAAGTTCCCTGCTGTGGCTGCATAACAGACCAGCTGGCGGAACCATGCAGCAGAGCTGCTGGAGCTGTGCACCAGGAGAGGCTGTTACCGGGTTGCTTAGTCCCGAAGAGATGGACTGCTAGCTTTGATCTACCTCAATGACTGATACGAACCCATTCTTGATTTTTTCATTAGAATATATTGAAACTTTAATAGACATAAACTATCAAAGGTGGAGAAAGACGACACTAAAACTACTGCGATATCGAAACAGACAAGATCATTGAAGTGGTACTTACATTTTTCGCAGCTGAGGAAGCTTCTTAAAGATCCCAGTAGCTTCCAGAACTGAAAATTCATTATTATTGAGTCGCCTGCAAGAAATAACATCAATTTCAGAAAAAAAATATTCAAGCATTGTTAAAGACCATTCCACACTAAGGGAGCTTTTCGGAATGGTAGAACTGAATAACTTGTTTAATACTGGTACCTGAAGAACAATTCAACATACACTGACATTTCTAATTCTGAAAATTCCCGTGAATGAACATTCTCATTAGTTAAAATTAGGCATTCATCAGAAATACAGAATCAAAAACAGATTACAAAGTAGCATACAGCTAACACTGCAGAAAAATATAAGAAGATGTTTTAAATTTTCTTTCAAGAGAAGAAAAACACAAATGTAGCTAGGGAAGACTTCCATGGCAACTTATAAATAAAAATCTTCAAGAAGTACATATAAACGACTGAAGATTAGTTTACTGTTCTTTAAGGGATATCAGGTGGAGTTTGCCAGACATCTGGAGGTGCTCACAAAACACTATTTACAAGAATGAAATAATTACTTTATTCTCAATACTTTTATGAAATAGAGACTGAAACAATGTGTAGGCATTCAGAAGAATTTAAAAACATTTCTTTGGCCATGGTTCATCTTCAGACCACTAAATATAACAAACAAATTGTGCAAGAGAGTATTAACTGTTGCTTTGTAACACTACAAAAGTGTAGTAAGTAGCAGATACTAGCCTGAAAAGTCACATGGATTTTTATCTTTCCTGTCCAGGTATCAAGACTATTCTAGCACAGTGTACATTTAGCAGCTGCTAGGTTAGGGGACATCTATTTAAAAAAATGTGTGCCCTGACCCAGTGTCTCTTATTTCATCTCCTGTATAGAAAATGGAAATTATAAGTCTTAGACGCTGTATATGTTTTAATGGAATAATCTTGTTGAGGAAGCACATCCAGCTGTTATTTAAAAATCTTAAACAGAAAGGAAATGAATGAAGAGATGAAAAATCACTGTCAAATGGAATTCAGAATAATTCCAAAATGAGAATGCTTTTCTAAATTACCTTATTGCAAGAAAAGACAAAAAAAAAAAAAACAACCTTCAAAATTAATACAGCGCTGCTTCTTCATCCTTCCTGCTCACACTCAATGATAGCCAGAAGGGAAATTAAGACTGTAAATCTGAAGGCATGACAGTACAATTGTTGGACATTTATATACTGTACTGAGTAGAAAGGACTTCTATTTAAAAAAAAAAGTTACCACCTCTAAAATTTAGCTGAAAGAATCAATGTGATTTAACAAGGTTTCATTATCATTGTTAACAGTCTTTTTTTCCCCCATGTTTCAACAGTGGAAATACCAAACATTCAATAAAAGTTGGCTTTTTCACATATTTTAAGTGCTATATCATCTAGTAGAATTATCTGTTTGTGAAGACATCTCTTAATTCTAAGGAACCTTTGCAAAAAATTCTAATTCCACTAAAAATGAAATTTCTATCTACATGTAGCAAACCTTTACATATTAAAAATAACTTAGTATGTTTGTCCCCTAACTTTCCTTCACATAAATGCTTTCAATACTTTCAGTTTTCCCTCATATGTCATCTTGTTGATTATTTTTCTCCTCAAACAGGCGATCCACACTCATTTTGGAAACTGAAATTCATAATGCAGCATTCTAGCTAGTATTTTGTTATTGTTATATACTGGAAACCAATTATTTCATATAACTTACCACACACCTGTACATACATCCCAAAATGAAATTTGAAGCAGTGCCCAGTAGGACTCATTCATCTTTACTGTGCGTAACACCACTATAGCCTCTTCTCTTCAGATACTACCTACATAGTTCTCAATCTTTTATTTGTATTGTAACTAGTTCTTCTTACTGTAATGTATTTCTTTTATTCTATTTTAAATAATCCTAGAGTGCTTTTGATGTTACAGAGCAAATTGTTATGAAGATTCTAAGTGTTTAAGAAGTTTCTCTATAGCTTACTATGATGGAAAAGAAACACAGGTTGAACAGTATTGTCTCTTGTTAAGCTATAGCACAAATCATATCTTCTCTCTGACTTTATGGGTATGATGACACTACAAAACATGCATTATCACTGAGGATAGATCCACAAAAAAGGGACATCAAGAGTTATGAACTACAGTTTTATGGTCAGAAGAATGACAACATGGCATTTCAGTAGCTGGAGATTGCTGGCTTTGGATCTAGAATAATTAAATACCTGTGCAAGAAGTTTTTGTTCTACTATTAGGTAAGTGATACCACATACACAGAAATAAAACTTATTACAGATGTTTAGAAAATTACCTTATGCAATGCCATCTCCCTTTGGAGCCCAGTGCACTTAGATAATAATGATAGTTCTTACCTGCTGCTTCATGAAAAGATCTTAGAAACACTTGATTCTGGTTTATTTATAGAGAATCACTAAAATGTCATTCTCAAAACATAAAAAGCAAACAAAAAAGCATTTGATGATGATGTCTAAATGTTTAGTTTTCAGTTTTATTTGATGTGTTCTCTTGTTTTGTTAATGCATATTCTGGTACAAGAACTGAGTCCTTTCGGAAGACTATAGACTGCAGTGATATTCCGTAGTGCTTCATGTTTCAAAGCTTATCTTGTTAGGATTTGATACATTATCATACATTGTACAGACATTAAAAAAATGGAACATACTGTACCAAAGTTCATTTTGTTTAGACTTTCTCCTGGAAACTCTGGCTTGAATCAAATGTTTCATGAGTTTTCTTGTATATTGGTATGATACTTAAAAAATATCCGATGTCCAGGATTCTTTTACAGACTAGTATTCTATCTCAAATACTTCAGTAGCACATTAGATAGGCCTTTGACTGGTTTTCTGAAAGATTACAAGCAAACAACTAACTTGCACTTGGCTCATTTAAGCATTTTTTCACCTTTTATAATTAAATATCTGTCTTGAACTTCATTATTATTTTTAGATCTGTATATATACGTGTACATATATATACAAACAATAAACTACTCTGAAGATAGAGTTTTTTGTTGCTACATTTTTTTGCTGTTGTAATCTGTACAAACAATATTCAAGCCATCTCAGATAAGCAAGTAAGCAGGTAGTAGAACCCGTGATTAGAAAAAATGCCTTCAAACTCCTTTACAGAACACTTTGCTGTCATCCCTGCAGTTTGTTGAGCTGAAACACCGAAGTTACCAGCTGATATTAGTAGAGAAAGGAGAAATTATTTTCAGGATATAATTTTAAAACAGATTTAAAAGAAACATATTTTCTTGAACTCTAGATGAGCAATATTTATCACTAGATCTTTCATTTCGTTAGCTGTAGAATGATGGAGATAAAAGTAGTTCAGCATCTTTAGTCCATTAAATTTCATGTTGCACATTATGATACTGTGAATGAAGATGCATTTTTCTGTCAGACTAAGGAAATAATTATTTTGTTCCTTATACCATCTACACAGAGAGAACCCATGATAAAAGTTCTCTTAGAGCTTACAGTTTTCCTGTTACTTTCACAGCCTTCTGGGCTAAGGGACACAAAGAAGTCTGGACTTCAGAGATCTCCAGATGAATTATTTGAGAAAAACAAATATTTAACAGAGAAATCTAAAGAAATCTCAACATTTCTTCACTTTTGATCTTTGTTTCCAAGCTCCAAATGTCTCAGCTGTAAGGAATACCCCAGAGAGAATAATCTAGCCTTTTTCTTCACTGTTAGAGAAGCATTAATGTCATTTAGCTCTAAATACCTTTAACACATATTTGGAGGTTAAAACAAAGAAAGGCTAACTAGCTGTTCTTTTCATATGTGTCATTAAGTGAGTAGGAAACCACAGTGACCCTAGAACTAGACTGAAGTCCCAAGCAGAGCAATCTTTGTTCCAATGCATCAAAAACAAGAGATGACAGGAGGAAAGAAGGAAAAGCTGTAAGCAACAGCGAGGCAAATAGCAGAAGCTATGGCAGTTGCATTTTTAGAAGTGAAATGCAGAAATACTTTCACCACGCCTATAAAATATTTTAAGGTTGTTAAAAATTCTCTTACATCACAAGAGTTGAAGCATAATCTTTACAGTTTATCAAGAAGAAAGTTGAGTAGTGACTGTTAAAGTTTAAGAACGGTAAGTAATGGATAAAGAATGGAAAGAAAAGAGCTCTTTATCAGCAAAAAATATTAAAAGAAGAAAAGATGAAAATTGAAGAGAGACAGATTCTATCTGAATGTAATGTTCTCATTTTAAAAGATTTTAACAGAGATTAATGGGAATGATTAACTTCTGTAACATTCTTAGGGAGATGGTTCATTTTTAATCCACCGATACCTTCAAATGAGATTGAATGCATTTTTTTAAAAGAAGTGCAGTAACCAAAAATGAATTATCTTTTAGTGAAACAAATTTTTTTTTGTTGACTGCAAATTGAGAGCTTGGGATACACAGCAGATGAGGCTTGATAATTTCATTGTTTCTTCTGAATTTAATATGTATAAATTATAATTATAGAAAGAAAACACTTTAGAGCTCATATGTCACATGTAAAAAAATGAGTAGGAAAATCAATGATTAAAATACTAAATGAAGAGTATAACTTCTTCAGAGGAGAGAGAACTAAACATGAATTCTGTTAAGAATCAGGACAATGCATTCTTGTCGTTTCAGCAACTCCAATTCTCACCTTGGCACGGTAACTATAATTTTTACACCAATTACTACGTGTACTCCTCTTATAGTCTAACCTGCCACCCGTTATTCTTCGGTGGAAGTATTTTTATCTCAAAATATTATGACATAACATCCTATGACATTCTTTTGGGTTTTACTGTACAAACAGCAGCTTAAATGTGGCCAAAAACTGAAGTTTGATTTTATGACATATGTTACTTTTTACTTTCAGTTTGCTATCACACAGGTAACAACCAGAATTGCCACTTAGATTTGTAATTATAACATCACTGAGTTGAATTCTTTCGCCTAGTTCATACAAAAATCACCATCTCTATTTATACAATACCTCAAATTCTTTTTTCCCATTCAGACATTCAATATCCCTAACTGCAGTCTCATTATTCAATGCTGTACTATTGCTTTGCTCCTAGTCAAAGACTGTCTTTTAAGATATCTGCCACATTTCATTTTTGCTCATCTCACCCCTGTGGCTGATCACATCACTTACATCTCCATATCTCTGTTCCCACTTTACTATGTTAAAACAAATTCTGTCTTTTGCACCTTATTGCTCTGCTTTGCTCTTTATACTGTCTCCCAAGAAAAACAGCTATTTCCTCCCTTCTTGGCTCTCCCAGTGGTGGTCACTTTCACTTCATGCTTTTCTGTTGGCTCTTCAAGCATCTCTGCATTTTCTTCTACACTGTTTTACGCATGGGAAAAACTTGTAAAGCTGTCTTAATTTTATCTTTCAATCCCCTCTTGAATACTACTTCAGCTGTAATGTCTACAGAGCCTTCCCATATGGCACTTATTAAGCAAGTAATAATCTGTGACATCTTTTCTGCTCATGCCACATCATTACATTATTATCTCATCTTAATCCAACTCTATCTTGTCTACTTTATCTTCCTCTGGTCTCCTGCCTGACACATAATGTGAGCTTTGCATAACAACAGTCAGCTCTGTTTTATTTAACACTTAGGTAGTGCTTTTAAGACAGACCTTTAGATACTGGATGTACTACTTGATCCTGTGCTCAAAATCAAAGGCAAAATAAATCCCACTGTCTTTCCAAAAAATCCACATGGGTTGTTCACATACTGGAGAACTGTAGTGTAGAACATTCGCCTTTTTTATTCTTTTTATCATGTTTAAGGCTTAATGGTACCAAAATGGGGCACAAATAGTTTTTATTAACATACAGTGCATCACAGAGCTCACATGTAATTTTTGCTATTCAAAAATAGAAGCTGTGGTTTTGTATTTGAAAGTTTTAGGTAGCTTTTTCATAAGCAAATAATGCTTTGTGGATTCAACTTACAACTCTGCTGTGTACTGTGGGATGTGATCAGGAATTTTGTTGAGTTTCTGATTGGAGCAGTCTACTGTGGTCCCTTCACAGCGACATTTCTCAGGGCAAGCCAAATCTGCAAAGCAGTCTCCACTTAATTTGGATCTGTAATCTTCAGTGCCTGTGAAAGAGTCAAGTCAAAATACAGATACTGAGTCAATAAAGAATAAGATTTTTTTCTTGTGAGAAGGTTGAAAAGATATCTGCAATGCAGGTAACGGGTGGGCAACTTGGGAAATGTATGATAAATTTTGTGATATTTAACAGACACAGGGGCTTCAAGAGAGGGTTAAATATAAGGGCTTAGATATGCTGGAAAAAGAAACTGTGACCAACTTCACATAACAGGATAACATTAACTTGAGCTTTTCACAGCTGTACTTTCTGCTGATTGTGTTGTCAGCCAATCTAGCATTGTTTATAGCTAATCACACAAATGCCACTGATTCTTTTAGAATTTATTTTATTTCTCTGTAGCAAGAATAAATAGATCCTGAATGCCACCATTTCTCTTTCTTGAGCTACAGATTTGTATTGTTGACAGGACTTCATTAACTTCTGTGATTTTTTGCTTTTTTTGCAGTCCCAACCCTCCATATCATCTTGAACACGTGAGATTGAAAGCCCTATCTTCAGCTTTAATTTTAAGAAAATGTGTGATCCTGACTTAAGCCTCAGCAGCATGCCATGCTGTAGAAAGCTGCGTGACGTTCCATGGTGCTTGACAGAACCATGTTTTACTCATACCTCACAACCACATGGTTAGATCAAGCACAACAGAAAATCTCGCTACATTATCAAAACTGCATCCATTAGGCCAAGGGTAACAGCGAGGGAAAAGAGGAAGGAGCAGGTATAAGTTATAGAAGCATTTGAAGTTTAATACTTGCTTACATGACATGGCATTCTTTTTCTGAATGTCCAGTGCCACAGTAACAGTATTACTGTCACAGATTAAATAATTCACAATAAAAAAAAAATAAATAAAAAAAAAGAAAGAAAGAAAAAACAAAAACAAAAAAAAGAACCATATAGAAAGTTTCCTCCACCATTTCCCAGAGTCAGTCAAAGAAAACGTCCTAAACATATCAGGAGAAAACATCCAGTAAGAAACTGAGGGTTGGAAGAAACAAAAAGAAGCTGAAAGGACCTGTGGGTTCTTCTTGGACAAAGGTGAAAAGACTGAGACTAGTAGAAGGTGCGTCAGGGCTGGGAGGTACATTGTGATTTAGCTCAGACACTGAACTTTACTTACAGCCAAAATGGTGAACTCCTGCAAAAGTAAAGATAGCCAAGAAGGAAAGAAAGACAGAGTAATCCCAATTAAGACAAAAACATGAACTAAGTTTATATGTTTCCAACTCAAATTTAATTCGATTAGAGGATGTTGCTAAGGAGTACCACCTTCAGCAGAGAGAAAGAATAATTCATTTTAAGTGGCATTAAAAAAATGAAGAAAGATTGAGGTTAATTAGAAATTTCATATAGAAATACAGTATCTCCCATGCACTGTTCTTCATTATTTTAAATGTGTTCATTAGAAACTGTTATGCTCCTTTGAACACATATACATGCTATGCCACTTAAAATACTTAATAAACCAAAGACATGGGAGAAACAGATACCTCATGAGAGGAAAAAAATCAGTCGTCATTTATTATTCCATCTGGCATTTGCAAATGTCTAAGTAACACATGATTTAGCTGCTTGGAATATTTCTATGAGCAAGTAGACAAACTATTTCTTTTCAAATTCCTGATTTAATACTTATTCAGCCTTTAGTTTTCCAGATTAATATATTCAAATTCAATTAAGAATTCTTAGCACCTGCAGAATAAGATCTCCCAGTGACATTTTAAAACAAATATAGAAATGATATTTGACTTTTAAAGAAATTTAAAGATTTTTACAGTATTTAAAGAAGCATAAATAAGTATTTTGAGCACTTTTTAATACTTGTTAGCAAAGTTACAAACACATTTTTTCCTCCTGTTTCCAGAATAAATCACTGTTAGTAGTTCAAAGTAAAAAAAACTAAAATGTTCAGGGACAAGATCTTCAACAATTAGAAGAATTTCATGCAGCATCTCCCTGATAACCTGATGGAAAGAGAAAGTACACAAGCTGTATTTCAAGAAGTACATCTGTAGCACTTTTTGACTGATTTTGTTCTTTCTCTTCTTTTTTGCAGGAAAAGCATTTTTAAAGGGTACATAAACAAACCTAAGCTGCATGTGTGGCCATAGTATAAACAAGCTGTGAAGACATTTGCTGGCAAGAAAACACTTCTAACTCAGAGACAAAAGTTGTGCTGGCAAAGTTGAGTAGAAGTCATTCTGTGGCAGGAATACAGCTGTTCTACTCATTAAGAAATGAAGTGGTAACTACAGGTTTGAGAAACTGAATCCCCCTCTGTTTTATGCTGCTTTAAAACACATTTTTGTGGCTGCCAATGCTGACAAATGACTCCTTATTTTGTATTTAAGTTTTCTTTTCTTAATATTGTAAACAACATTTAGCATGAGGGCATGAAGAACTCACATGGTTGCTGCAAGTTTAAGTAACGCATCACATAGCATTAGGAGAAAAGCTAGCATGCCAGCTTAAAAGATAAAGACCAATCAATAAATCAGTATTTCAGACACTGCAGAATGACAATACATCTGTAATACTTGAAAGAACAAGTGCACTGGTGTCATAATCAATTATTGTGGGTAATTTTCTGGATATTATGCTATGGCAGAAAACCCTGCTTGCATATAACTTACTTTAATTCATCAATAGATTCATTATTTTTTTGTTTATTTTGCCAAACAATTATTTGTCACCTGTTAGGAAAATAATGCAAGTGCATCATTGCTTTTTTCTATTAAGAAATCAGTGCACACACCTGACAAACAAGGTAAAATAAATATAGAAGCATATTTCAAAGAGCTAGGGCCATCATAAGTGAGTCTTCCCAGAAAATATCTTAGACTCACTGTAGCTGAAAGCAGTGTGTAAATTACTGTTTCAACCCAACTCGAAAGTCATGTTTTCTTTAAGGGAAAGCATTTCTGATTCATTGTATGTGTGTGACCACAGAATGCCTTTAATGAATGTCAGCTTTCTTTTCCAAGCATTCCACTGTGATTTGGCAAACACGAGGAGGGTGAGCAAGCAGTAGCTGAAGACAGTGTAAAGCATGAAAGCAAGGCAAGAAAACATTCGTTTGTAAAGTCTGTTTTAAGTTGTACTAGCTCTTTGACAGAAGTAGGTTTTCCTGTGTTTAAAAGCAGCTCAGAAGCTACATTTTAAAAACAGCAGTAGCAGAAAAGGAAAGGTAGATGGCAAACAAAGGCATCAATTGAAATATCAGCTAGCAGGTGCAGCCTTCTACATAATTTAAGTAAAGGTATTTTGGTAGGTTGTGTGTGCAAATTTGTGAGACAAAAACGTAAATGGAGCTGCATGCTAAGCTCTTATCCAGAAAACAGAGCTACTAGTAATCTACAAAGAAAACTATGTCTAGCTACAGGAATTCACTATTGTTAATAGACATGCATCAATTTCCTAAAAGCTATAACAAACTTTGCTTTTTGGGGGTAAAGGGGAGAGTATTTGCAGTTAGTCAATCTTACTGCAGAGCCAAACCTACCTGGAATGAAATACTGTTCTTTAGCTAAATAAAGAGAAAAAAAAAAAAAAAAATAGAAGATGCACCTGAATGTCAGCAAGCAAAGAATGAGTTTTATTAGAGTAAGTATGGACTAAAGTTAACTTAGTGAAAAAATGTGTATTCACAACAAGAAGTGATAAACAACACAGTGTGGATAGTCATAAATGTAAATCCAAAACATGGATAACAAGCAGTTCTCATCTGCTATTTGCACTTGAGACTGAATAAATTGTAGAATGTGAAATGCACCTGGAACAGCTGGATACCATATGACAAAAGTTAAGGATTTAGAGAAATGTAAGTAGGAAATGGAATAAGATTAGAAAAAGAAAACAGTAAATTTCAGTCTGAGGTAAGCTCCCTGTATAAAAGGAATATGTTGTATTTCCATATTTAGCTAGAAATTTTTAGATCTTTCATATACTCCAGAGCCTTGTGGAAATTCTACAAAATGATTTATGTCAGTGATACTTGTAGCAAATAACTTCAGCATTTCATTCTGAAGTATTATATATTGCATTTCTTTTGTTAGATTTAATGCTACTCAGAAAGAGTGCCAAGCATGTTAACTGTAGTAATGTTCCAATCGTCTATGACTTCCATGACTTCAGCTGAAGAACTAGAAAACATTCTGCAACATTTAAGAATTCTGTAAAGAGCCAGCTGCCTTCATTAGAACTTCCATAACCACTGTTTTTGCCAATAAAAGAAAAACAGCAGCTGAACTAAGAAAATTACCTGAGCAGCGGAATTTCTTGCTTTTGATCTGGCCGATCCTTTTGTTTGCCAGACGTCGGGGGCTGGTGCAGCGGGCACCACTGGTCTCAATGGGGTTTGTATGAAGATAATCCGCCAGCCACTTCAGATGGCAGTCACAGATAAATGGGTTCTGAGCCAAATGCCTTTCATGGAGAAAAAAAGATAATTTCACACATTATTTCCCTTTAGTCTCAGCAGTTTCTGATATTTTTAGTGCACTGTAGAATAAGAAGTCATGCTAAAGATAACCATAAATAAAAGCATACGTACAAGGTCTGAATTGCACGTAGAGGTGAAAAGGTGCCTTTTGCAATAGTCTGAAGCTTGTTGTCATACAAAGATAGGAGATTCAAGTTGTGCAGATCTTGGAAAGCATCAACTCTCAGGCAATTGATCTTGTTGGCATTTAATAATCTGTTTAATGGAAGACAATCATAAAATCAAAAGAATTTGTTCAGTGTTACTGCAACTTCAATGTTTTTCACATGTAAAACTTTGTATTCATTTTAAAATCACAACAATGTATGAACAAATACTAATTGACAGTTATATAAGGCAAGTTATATAGATAGTTATATATATTCAGCAAAGTGGAAAAACCTTACTTAGGTGCTCCGAAACTATTTCAAAATATCTGCACCCTTGTGTGAGTTTATTCAGCTAAAATCACATTCCTTGTGTGTGCTGGTAGAACTTATGCATGTGGTAATTTTCTGTGCAAAGAAACAAGCTTAAAAAATCAAATATCTACAAGGAAAACTAGTTCCTTTTGCCAAATAAACAAACAAACAAAAAGAAACTGAAAACTGTGTTCATTAGCTGGAAGAGATGTGCAGTGGCACATTTAATTTTATGTTACTAATCAGCATGCTGCCACATTAACAGAGTTGTAGTAAAAACTGGTTGGCATGGAACATGTCCAAATCTGTCTGGAACCTTCTTCCTCTCCTTCTACAAAGGGAACCTTTTCTTCCCTGTATTCCCCTGACTTCTAAAGCTAAAATAAACAAGCCAATCTAAACCAACTCCCTCATGCTTTCAAAACTAAAATGATTTTGTCATTCAACTAGTTGCATTTTTCTAAAGAAATATATGCATTTTTTCTCCTATTGATGGAATGGTGGATTTGAAAACCAATGCTTTGATAAACAATTTTACCACACAAGTAGAAATGTACTTAGATTGAAAAGTATTGTCTACGCAGAATGTATCAAATTATGGACATTTTCTTAATAGATAATTAACATAATTTTAGAATTTTCTCTTTTTTTCTTTAAAAATCTGAAATAAGTTTTCTTAAATAAATTCTTTTTAAAGGATATCAAAATCCCATTACAATACTAGTTAGTGACTAAAATCAAAATGTAGAACCCTAGATGGTGCTAGAACTTGAATTTCCTTTACCATGTTCAATGAGTTTTTAATAATAGCCATTTAGTCAATCACTAACTATGCAACTGAGACAGTAAATGGTTTCAGTTTAGTGGGAAGAAGCCACTTCGACAAGCAGTGATTCTGGGACAATATTTTCCAAAAGCACTACCACTGTTTCATGGCCTATTTCACAATTCTCTCTCATACAGTACAACTACTGCACAGTCTTTTCTGCTGGATCTTGACAATATTTGATAAACATATCACCATGACATTCCTCTGTACTCCTAATATTAAAACCAAATAGAAATGGTTTATAAGATTACACATGGGAGTTTCTGAACTGTTAAAAGAAACAGCAGCTGGAGTTCATGGAGTCAAAGAATTGCACATTAAAAAATCTCAGAAAATAATAAAAAACATCAGTGGAAGTCTGCAATTCTGTTATTACATGAGTATAACTACAAATGATACTGTAGAGTGTATCCACTACACTCTACCTCTAAATAAAAGTACTATGTTTCCTGTGCAACTTCATACACACTACTGAGTACTTCCAGCTCAGCACAGTATAGTGTATTATGGATTTTATCACCATAAATTCCATAAGATAACAGTTTCATTTTACTCACTTTAGGCTGAGACGTTAAGTGAGATATGATCACATTTGTGGATGAATGGCAAGCTGACCTACAACAGTCTTGACACCTCTGGCTTTAAGATAATTTGTTTTTATTAAAGTCTGATCTTACGTAGAGGATCTTCTGCCAGTTTTTCTCTAGGCATATATCTCATCAATTTTTCCCTTCTGGGTAACCCCAACATAGAGTAAATACTAAAAAATACTCACAGCAATTGCAGAGAAAACAGTCCTTCAAATAGGCCTTTTGGAAGTTCTGTAATTTTATTGCCATAGAGGACACTGTATCAGGAAATAAAAAAGCAAACAAAGCTGATATAATGGAAGTCATATACTATGTGATTCTGAATCTAAAAGTAAAATAATTTTTCAACTTTCCTGAAGGAAACTTAACAACAGTGACTTGATACTTGCTCCTCTGAGGTCGCATGATCATGCGTTTTCCCAACAGGTGCGTCACCCAAGAAACTTTCAAAAGAACCAGCATGGCACTGTGCATAGACTTGCCAAGGAAACTCTGTGAGTGAATTGTTCTTTTTAAGACCAACTAACTGGGGAATAAAAGAAATCTTTCAATGCCTGTAACTGTTTACCATGAGAATATTTATAAGAAAACCTACATTTCATAATGTCCAGCTATGATGCAATATTCTATTATAGCTGTAACATTCTGAAATTACCTTTATAGCTTTCAGCGTTGATTGAATCTATACTAAATTTCGCAAAAAATTCAGAATAACTTTACTATAGGAATATGAGAAATTAGCTTACATGTTTACATGTCAGATACCTACAGTGAATTGAGAGAACGTAAGCCCTGGAAAGCATCTGG
Source organism: Centrocercus urophasianus (assembly GCF_019232065.1). NCBI lineage: Eukaryota > Metazoa > Chordata > Aves > Galliformes > Phasianidae > Centrocercus > Centrocercus urophasianus. The sequence goes on along the minus strand of NW_024884475.1, from coordinate 15,375,814 downwards.
AGCTGCTTCAGAGATCTGGTTATTGCTCAGGTCACTGTAATAAATAAAAGTTGATACAGTTTATCCAAGCTATTTTCAAAAAAGCAAAGACTAAAATAATTAGAATTAGGAGTGGAATGAGAGAAATTAGAATACTTGTGTGAGAGAATGCCAAAGAATTTGAAAATAAAACCACTGAAACAAAATGAATGGCTAAAAATAGATCTTTTAAGTGGTTAAAAAAATGAACACTAATAGAATTATTTTTCCTAAAATACAGTAAGTACCTTTTGTACAGAATTATATATGGTCCTGTAGCCAGATCAGACAGAACCTCAAGGATATTCCAAAATGAGAGTGACATATCCTCATGGTTTTTTTTCTTATGTTCGCTGTACTAACATGTTGCTTTTATGCAAAACCATAATAAATAATTTCAATAACTTTAACACTTTGTAAAAACAATTACTATTAGTCTGACAAAGAGATTATGTGGTCTTTGTAACCAGACTGCCATATCTGTTAATCTTCCAGCAGTCAAACTTCCTTATATACTCACACACTGACGGAAGGTCTTCTGTATGACACTGAACTGCTTTTTATTTACATATTTATATATACACATATATACAAGTGCAAATATATACACTGTGTATATATATGTGTGTGTATACATGTAATTTAAATCTAAAATACTGGGTACTTACATTCTTCGAAGTTTTTTATAGGGTGAGAAAGCTCCAGGAGGTATGACTTTGATTGAATTTTGTTCTAGCCGTCTGCAAAACAATATCATGAGCATAAAATAAAAAAACCAAGCCAAAAAAAACCTTAAAGCTATAACAAACTAGAAAAGACTGACTTCAACAAAAAAAAGTAGTCTGGTTTGGCTTTCCTTTCTAGTTCAATTTTTAACTTGACATACAAGGTCATTTAATTTCAGTATTCGTTAAAAAAGGGTAATCAGTTTTTGTCTGGTCTTTCATCCTACAGAGTGTAATGTTATGATTTAAAGACCAACCTTCTTCTTGTACATAAAGAAAATTTATTTCCAATGCACATAAGATATTTGTAAAATTTAAGCTGGAAGTGTCATTAAAATATTCAAATTTGAGTTAGTGTTAATTTTCTCCAAATTTATGATTCATATACAGCAATTATATAGAAAGTTTATTTAGAAAATTCTAAAGATTTCTGTCAGTTAATCGTTCAAATGTAAACCTTAATAAAGTAGAGAAGAATGTTCCTACAGAACAAATAACATATGTTGCTGCCTGCAATAAGGCAAATGCCATATTTTTAAACATAGACACGTGATTTTTTTAGATACAGAATATAAAACATTTTGTTTAAGTTGTAATATTAGAATTACATGGCTATACTTCTAATTTCTTTATACAACTTTTCATATCTAAAATTGTAGTTTATGTTACTGAATATATTTGCTTTAAATGATTGAAACTCTGAGTCAAACTTGCCATACTACAAATATGGCTGGTGGAAGCTGTGTTCCAAAAATTTTTGAACGTAGAGAGCTTTGCCCATACAAAATCTGCAGACCCATGATTCATTTACCAACAAGTCAAAATAGGTTCAGCAATAAAGACATCTAAAATAGAATTTACATCTCCACATGACACTCTATTTAATGCTTATGGCTGCACAAATGAATTATATCGTGTAGAGCTGAAAGAATGAAACTATGTATTCTAGAAAGTACAACGTTATATAAACATATATTATGCCTCTCTAATAAAATTAACATTTCTCTCTTTTACACAGATATCAACTACACACATGTAAGGATGGCACCAAAAATCTATTTCGCAGAATGACCCATAATGTGTAGAATTTAGTGCGCTATTTGAAAATATTCAGAAATCAATGTAGAATTTAAGGACAAAATTCCTTTTTTAATCTGGCTGCAGGAACATTACCCTATTCTACCCCTCCCTCCCACCCCCTCCCCCCTTTTATCCTAGTTTATTAACACTCCTCCTTCTCACTTTTGCTCCAATATATATAGAGATGAGTGAGGTTTTATTCAGATTGAGATATTCATACATGTAATACTCAAAATTTCTTAAATTTGTTCATGCTTTTCCTTAGCAGCATTTGTTCTCGACTGGCATATAAAGAAGCCAAGAAAAAGGAAAGCCTCAAAAAAAGAAAAAAAAAGAAATTTCCTGACACACAGAAAATCTCACTTCATCAGCACTGTTTTAGACAGAGGTCATTATTTTATAAAGTCCTTAAGTAGGAAAATGTTGCCACCTTGTTACAGTTTTCAGGTACATTTTAAACACTACAGGGAATCCCACGGTACGAGACTGTTAACTTTTTCCATAAACAGGATATTCTTTCACACGCTTTCCTCGCCTTGGCTGAGCCTTTTGGATCTATGAAGCACATTTTGCATCAGACCAACAGTACTGACGAGGCTGGAAGGGGACAAGGTCACTCTTTCCCAGTACCCTTGAGTAGACATAGAAAGCAAACATCTGAATAAGTAAAAATTGCTTGAGTTAAAGGTCAATTCAAACTCAGCCAAAGCCAAGTGTTTTCTATTCTTATGCTTCATTTTTTGGCTGAGTTTCCTCAGAAAACAGAGCTTATGCATGCCTTTCATCTAGACCATTTTCTGCTCACAAGGCTAGGTCAAAGAGAGGTAAAAGCTTCAGATAATAAATGTATAAATCCTTCCTTAAATTAGTAGTGGGAGGGAGCTGAGAAACCAAAGTAACCCAGCCATGAAGGGAAGGGCAGCTATCCATCCATTCCTCTTACACACACTATTTGGCAGCCACTGACTGCACAAAAGCTGGGGCATGAACAGCAGACGTTTGTCAGGTGTGCAGCCTGGAAAAGCTGCCAAAGAATCACAGCACGGGGAAATGTGTAGGGTAGGCAACCTATACATTGGGTGATGGAAAAGAGACGGTAAAAAGGGAGAGAATTTGTTCATATTACGGAGGATGACTGGAAGTGGTGGTGAGAGAGACAATGGAGAAAAGAATGCCCTTGTATAGGAGAATCATACTGCAATAGCAGTCTTCCCATACCAATCTGTCTGGTATGGGAACATACACAGGCCTCCTGTAAATGCTGTTTATTAGCTCATGATGAAGAGACTTATGAGCTACTGCTGGAGGACTCCTGTCCGCTTGCACCTATCCTTAAACATAAAATGCTTTTATTTAACTAGACATGATATGGCATGAAACTCATGAAAATAGAAAGATAAAGTCCAGTGTTACAAAAAGTATTTTCCAATTTACTCTTTTAATTTACCAATATATTCGTTCTATAAACTTGCAGGATACATGAAAGCCATTTGTTACGACAAGATGGAATAGCAGACTACAGCTGTTCAATTGGTCCACAAATTGTGTCCCAAACCAGTCCTACTACAGTACATTTCTGCAAGCCAACTTTCTAGTAGTTCTAATTAAGAGAACTACCAATTCACTGGTGTATGTGTAAAATGAACTTCATGTCAACCTTACCTAAGATTTCCCTTCAGTGAAAAAGCTACAGTCTAACAGACAGACTGCATAGTACTAGGATAAATTTACAAGCTCTTCTGGATAAAGGATTTGTTATAGTAGGATCATCTAAGTATGTCTTTTATTAACTCATGCCAAAGTATATGCAATAAAAGACATCACATTTTAGAAAATGAGATTAGTATAAGAAAGAAAAAATAGGATTATCTAAATACAGAAGAATCTTTTATACCCTGCTTTGTCTGTAAAGAGAGTAAATCAAATTCACATTTTCAAGCTTTGTTATCCTCTAATCTGCTTTATCTTTGTAGAATCAGCTGAATTTCACAGAGTGCAAATTTGCATCCACCATTCCAGAGGAAAATCTAATTAGCTATATTCTAGGGTCACAAAGCAGAGATAAAATAATATCAAAAGGAGATTTGCATTCTACTGATAAAACTCATAGTAATTAAAAACTCCCCTTAATTCCTCATATTAAATCAAAAATTTTAATTCTGGAATATAATGGGATGTAGTTATATATTACTGAAAAAAATAGCTATTAAGTGCTCACAAACGACATGGTCAGAAGTACCATTATTAGAGAAGAACAAAAAGCTAATATCTGTATTTTTCCATGGAACTTGTATTAAATTTTGTGCATAATATCTCCTTTCAAAGTCATTCCTGAAGTCATTCTTTTTTTTCTCTTTTTTTTTAATAAATGATCATCTATGTATCACAAACAGTACCTTGGTGGTTTCTTTTTCAAAGGCCACAGTCAATTTTAGTAGCATATTAAAGAAGATAAGATAATGGAGGAAGACAGTTAAGTACATGCTTCATCAAAGCATGCACTGCCTCATGTATAAAAAGTACTCTACTCTGCCCATAGCCACACAAAATGCTAATTAATGCTCTTAGTATTAAGTCTCTTGCTCCTTTTATTGCTTCACTTCAAAGAAATCCTACATCAATACGTGTTTTAGTGTCTTTTAACACTGCCAAACTAGCTGAAACCATTGAAACCTTTGTTGAAGGCTATTCCCTAACCTCCCTTATTTACAAAAAGTACTGTGAATGTTTCTTTTTCTAAGTCTTTCCCATGGCTCATCCCTGCAGGTACTGTAATATACAACCACCTACTATTTTAAGAAGCAAAGGTGCTTCTGCAGTTCAAACCCAATCAAATCAAATCAAATCAGGTCCCCAGCAAGTAGACAGATCCTTTCCACCTGGTCCCTAGAGCCTTATGACATGTAAATCCTTTGACGGTTTCCAAGAGGATGCTGTCCTCTGCTAGGAGCCCATATCACACCATTATTGATAACTACTTCTGCACTTAGGGAGACAGACAACATGCTTATTTATACGGACGCTTTCAAACCATCTTATTTTCCCACTGGAAGAAGTCATTTCTATGAAAGACTTCTGCTCATGGAAAGAAGATGGGCTGGGAATGAAGAATACCCAGTTCCCTTCAAAATTATTAAGCCTGCTCAGTAGGGAAAGGCACAATAATTATGCTGCACAGAGATATGCTGCATCCAAATACATTAAGCAGTGCTGACAATGGGTTATCAATAAATGTTAAAAAAAAGTATTCAATAATAATGAAATAACTTACTTTAGAAAACATGAATTTGAATATGGAGCAGCAGATTAACCATGTATTTTACTATGAAATAATAAGGACATAAACTCTTGATTAAGTAAATTTGTTCAAGTTAGTAGTTATAGCTTTCAGTGATCTCAACTCTTAATTGCAACACCTTAATTTCAGCATCTACGAAAAGCTTGCAAGAAACTTGTCAAGAAAGTCCAAAACAATTTTTACTACAGAGAAGGAAGTGTAAACTGTGCAATGAGTCTGATGTATCGCACAGATGCTGATTATACATGGTAATAAAATTGACAGCTCTTCTTTGCATTTTCCCCATCTGCTTTTAAAGTAAATGGCAAAAACAGCTGTCAGAAAACAGAAAATTTCAGTGATGTGATTCAGTGCAGCTTCTGAATCTGAAGAGCTGCAGTAAACAGCCAGCACATCTCTCACCATACTTAACATCTGCCAGATTTGTGAGGACCTTTTTTGTTTGTTTGTTTTGTTTGTTTTTCAAATAAGGAAGAAGTATTGGTCTCCCTTTTCTATAAGAATCTTGAGACTATTAGACAAAGTACTTCTTCCCCCCTTCTTTCTCAACAACTGCACCTTCAGAGTGCTTGTATCCAGTAAATGCCTCTTCTAACTATAGCAGCAAAAGAATTCTGTTGAAATCTGTGATATCATCCATATCTAGCACAATAAAAGATGTCTTTGGAATGACTATATTACGTGCATTTCAGAATTTCAGTCTCTAATTCTGTGAATTAATAAATCTCGTTGACGTTTTCTTAAATATTTGCATATAAAAAATTACTGTCAATGTTGTCCTAAAGCTTGCCAAAATGCTAACATCCAGACTAATAGTTCTATCAAATATTCCCTCAGGGAATTGACTGTAAATGACAGATGTCTCTGTACTCTGCGTTAAAACAAAAAAGTAACAATGATTGCTATACTAAAGCTATTAAATAATTCTTTACATTTAAAAGCAACTCCCAAACCTTCATTTGCTAACTTTTTCATCACAGAAAAGGCAACTCATGGTCTGAACCTTGTAGCACAATTAACAATGGTAGGCTTTGCATTCTTTAATTGTTACAGATTCAGGTTGTAGGCAAAATGGACTTCTTCAAGAATTATTTGCTTAGTACTTTGGCATCTGTCCGAGTGTGCCTCTGGTGCAATTAGCCCAAGTCACCTAGAATCAATTTAAAGTCTTTCTAATTAGGCCATTTTTGATGAGAGCAAGTTGCACCAGAAAAATCACATGAGCTCTTCAGAACAATGGTTAAGTTCACAAAAACAAATGTAATCCTACACTCTTCACTCAACATGAGTGATAACATCTTAACCTGTTCTCACTGAGCAGAAATACTGGCAGGGGAATCCTCATTACTGGGTAACACTACCATAAATGTGCACCTTTAATTTATCATAAAGTTTAAATAAAGTATTTTCACTAGGAATACTTTCCACAGATTTTTGTTGCTTACTGGACCTTGCATTTAGCAACAGTTCATTGAGGGTGAGATACAACACAGTAAAAAGTTCATTAGACTTGATCTTGAAAGTCTTTTCCAACCTTTACAGTAACTTCAGTAACTTTACATATATTATTGCTGAGGAAAAGCCATACGTAAAAACGAGTAACAATACCTCTGGAATGTGGCACAGCTCTCAGAGATCTATGAGGGTTTTTCTGGAATAGCTAGATGGGCCTTCTGCAGCATCCCTTTATACTGCATAAATTATTCATTCATTCTATGCCTGAGTTTGTTGTTTTTCTTTCTCTTGGCAGAGTACAGAGGATATCTAAAGGTACCTCAGGACCCACCAGAAGCACAAAACCATTAGAGTTGGAACAATGTGGTTCATTCTGACCAGTACCTACTCCCAGTATTTCTGGAAACCAGGATTGCCCCTGTATTTTGGCAAAAAGCAAAGTGCCTAAAGGCAATAAGGGGTTCTTCCTTTCTACTCCCAGGAATAACACCCTGCAACAGCACCAGTTCCCTTTTAGGGTGCCATATAAATTCAAGATTAAATTTAAGATTGAATTCTAACCTGCGCTCAGTGTGCTATGCGTGGCCCCTGCACGTGGCTTTAGGGATGCTGTATGCTCACAAATCCTAAGCAGAGCAGCTGAGGAAATAGGGATTATTCAATCTGGAGAAGAGAAGGCTTGAGGGAGAAATTACTGCTCTCTATATCTGCCTGAAAGGAGGCTGTAGCAAGGTGGGAGTAAGACTCTTCTCACAGGTAAGAATGAGAGGCTATGGACTCAAATTGCTTCAGGGAAGGTTCAGGCTGGATATCAGGAGAAACTTCTCCTCAGAAAGAGTGGTGAAGCATTAGAACAGACTGCATAGGGAGGTGGTGGAATCACCATCCCTGGAGGTGTTCAAGAATGTGTAGATGTGTCAGTGTGGGACATGTTTTAGTGGACATGAGATTGATGGGTTGGCACTTGGTCTTTTCCAACCATAATGATTATATAATACTTATAAAGTTTCACACCTATAAATGTCCTCCTTATTCTTTAAAATAACATTTCCTGCCCATTTGTACTGTTCTCTGTTTCTGCATCCTCCAAGATAGGGCATAATGATATGAAGAAAGTCAAAGATCTGAATAATGACATCATACAATACATACTAATATAGAGCAGATAAAATATTCTACCTACTGTATCTACCATCTAAAATAAGAAATTTTTTTAAAAAGTATAAAGCTACATGATTTACCCATAATTTTCAGATTAGGAAGATATTTGAGTAAGATCAGGACAAATCATTTCTATTGTGTGCTAAGTGAGCAGGATTGGCTGTCAATCTAGCAAAACAATCTATTTTTTTCATAGTCAAAATACCTTAGGTTTTCCCTGAGGAATATTAAGGTATTGATCCCAAACACTAAGTTAATCCAGTTAAATCTGTGTTGGCCAATCAAATGAACATTAAGGTAAAGAAGGCAAGTACCTCAGCAGATTCCTATACTCACTTTTAACTTGTTTCACATTTGTTCAATACTTTGCCTTTCAGAGAATGCATCTTCTGTTACTCACATGCAATTACTGTGCATTTATATGCATATGTCACATGAAAGATGCTACAATTTCAGCAAATTTCTTCATTTTTTATAAAGCAAACACTGTTTGCTTTATAAATGTTCTAGTTTCAACTAGAAAGCACAAACAAATGCAGACACTGAAAAACAATCTCGGACGTAACTTCTCATAACTACTTGCATCTTAAGCCTTCTGAAGATGCCGGGTTTGGTCTCATTTTTGTCAGGTTACTGTAAATAGCTGAATCATACTTTTAGCTGCTAAAAACAGAGAAAATTGCTTTATCTTCAGTGCTTCAGAGTTTTTCTCCTATGTGATTTTTGAACTTTTTCAGTAAAAAGTTCCTAAGGCCTTTCCAAGTGTCTTTTCTCTATAAAAGGGCATCCTCAGAAGTATCTTTGCATCTCAGTATAAGAGCTTCCTTCGTCAATATATATTTATTGAAAATTGTACTTTCCCCTTTTAGCTAAGGATGGATTTTAAAAAACAACAGAAATGGTGAACATGTATACATCCAAACTTAGCTTGGAAAATATACATAAATACAGCCTGTAGTTCTCAAATAAAATTCTGAATGTACATAAAGAATTTCCCCAGCAGGTCCAGGGTAACCAAGTCATTCTTTTCCCTATCTTCGTTATACCTGCCAACTGCATTTCTGCCAGTCCCCATTTCCAAAAGCTTTCCTTTCCTCTCCTCTCCTTCTTTTTTGCCTTTTGTTCTCTTTCTCCTTTAATGTAATTTGAGTGCTTCTGTGAGAACCAATCTTAGGAGCTGTTAATTCTGCTTAATATCACAGGGCTCGCAAAAAGTAGTTGAGTACTTGATGTACTACACAACATTTAATCAACAGGTATTTGAATAAAAATGTATACGAGAATAAGAGAGAGGAAAATAGAAACATGAAGACAAATGGTAGAAACCAGGAAGATAAGACAGAGGGGAAAATTAGAAGAACATCAAAGGAAATGTAAATAAAGTTTTCATGAAACAACCATAACATTTCTGGTTTTGGCATTCAAATATTAAAAAGCTCCACTCACAAGAAAAAGCAGCTTTATCTTGAAAACCATAGTAACAAAGAACTCTGTAACTTTTCACTATGCTAAGTTACAAAGGTGAAGTACTAAAATTCCCGACTTCTATATGATTTTTCACTTAATTTATTGCATATTTTGTATATTGATATAGTGTCTTTTCTGCCCCTTCCAAAGATTAAAACTATTTCCACAGCTGTTGCACACCTAACAGTGCCAGTCCCATAGATGCCCTCTCTTTTAAGCAAGCTTTCCTCATACCCAAATCACCAGTGTAGTAGCTGCTATTTTTCTATTAAAAAAGCAAAATCAATTAAGTCCTTCCTTTGATCACTTAAGTGATGTTAATGTTAACAAAATTGAACAAAATCAACTTATTTACATGTCTGATTGCTTAAATAATCATGAATACAAAGCAGAGGTCATCAAAGTAGGTCATTTTTTTCCTTCCCAGTAAAATCACCACCCTCACAAGCACTTATTGCAAATGTATTTATTTTCTTTTCCTCATAGTACTACAGAGAGGAAAGAGATTTTAGAACCATTTTGGCTGCTAGTTCAAGACATAGAGAAAATCAGACAAAAATAAAAAGAGCATTTTCGCAAGGTAGCCTAGTTCATTAATGGCTTTTTGGCCTCTCCTTTTGAAATAAAAGCCATTCTCAAGCCATTCTGATAAAAAGCACCAGTTCGTTTAATAAAATCGCTGCTGGGTTTCTGACAGTCTGTTTGAACATGTGCCAAAAAGTCTCAGTTTGAAGGAATCCAGAATTATTTCTGCAGACTGAAGAATTTGCACATGGAAGGTGAATTCTAAAATGCAACCAAGTGATAAGAGATTAATGGTGCTGAGAAACTGAAATGTGGAAGAAATGCCTGCACAGAGGTTGATAAATGCTATCACTGTTAGAAAGACAATACTTTCTCAAACCAATTAAAGTAATAGCTTTGTACCTTAAGAATGACCCAGAATGTCTTTAATATATAAGCTTCATGACAAAGGAGGAAGGTGCTAAGTACATTAGTCCACTGGACTTTAGTTGAGCTCACAGACCAAATGACAGTGAAAGAGCATCCCATACAAATCTCTGGAAAAAGGTGGTGGAAAAAGGAAGTGGTTTAAACAATAAATCTAAACCAAGTCATATTATGACTTCTTATATTGGAGAGAAACTCTTTACCAGGGAGTGTAGTGATAGGACAAAGGAAAATGGCTTTACACTGAAAGAAGCTAGATTTAGATTAGACAAAAGGAAAAATTATTTACTATGAATACGATGGGGCACTAGAAAAGTTTGCCAAGAGAATCTGTGGTTGCCCCATCCCTGGTCAAGTTTGATGGAGCCTTTGGCAATCTGATCTAGTGGGAGGTGTCCCTGCCATGACACAAGGAGCTGGTCCTTTCCAACTCAAACCATTCCAGGATTCTATGATGTTTCTAATGGATACTGCGTCATGATTTGCGTAACACCATGGGAAAAGGCTTAAGAGAGACATACTCAATAACAAAAACTTGAAGGTTAGTAATACTAGTAATATCTAATACTTGCAAGTGAATAGCTACTATCTCATGTTGTTGTTTTTTTTTAATTGAAAAAATGTTTACATATTAAAAACCAAAAGTTTGAAGGCTATTAATATATAATATGCATTGGCAATGTTTTTAGTTTCATAATGCTAACAAATACAGGTAGTAAAATAATAAAGCATGGGAAATATTCCCAAATTGTTTCCTGCAGGTCACTCATGAACTGAAACCTTTAAAGATGGCCTAGAGAGGTTACTTGCTATTTCTGTACTTTCTCTAGAATTAATACATGCACTACAACTGGAGGAGTCTTGGTTCTCAAGTCACCTTACTTTAGTTATAATATACAAATGTGAAATGTTTCTTAAGTAGTATAATATTGATTAGATTTACCCTGAAAAGCTTAGGTATTCTTATTTTTAGCAGTGAGTTTCTTTAGATAATAAATAGAAGAATTAATTTTGCAGAATAGATGTAGCTGGTACAAACAGAATAGTACTGAGCCAATAAAGATTAAAAGTTACATTCACTGAGATACTGAATTCTTAATTTTCCTCTGAAGTTTATCACACCAAAAGGGAGAAAAATGGGACCATCAGAGGTATATTCTCCTTCCATTCTCCCTGGCAGCTACTTGGAGATAAGCAGTCCTGCTCCTGACAGCATCTTCCCAAGGGGCACTGGCAGGGAATGCACTGCCTGCTAACTGACTTCACACAATGAGAACTGTCACTATTAGCTCACTGATTTTTGTAAAAACTGAGAATCCAGACAGAACAATACAAAACACTCCCCAGCACCAATGGGTGAAGCCAAGTACATGAGTCTGAAACAGTGTTTTGGCAACCAGCTTTGCCTCCTTCTGCTGCTACCGTCATAGAATACTTGCTCATTCGTAAACCACTTAACTCCCACTGTAAACTCCTTTTCCTCAGCAGTTTAGGCTGTTACACTAAGCTCAGAGACAGAAATCATGCAGAGCGGAGCAAGCTGCTGTCTCACATGGTCTCTTTGTACATGCTACAGAGGCAGTAGCCATCAGCAAAGCAGATAATCATAGAATCATAGAATCACCAAGGTTGGAAAAGACCTAAAAGATCACCCAGTCCAACCGTTCACCTATTCCCAATAGCTCCCACTAAACCATGTCCCTCAACACAACACCCAGCCTTTCCTTGAACACCCCCAGGCTCGGTGACTCCACCACCTCCCTGGGCAGTCCATTCCAGTGCCTGACCACCCTTTCTGAAAAGTAATACTTCCTCATGTCCAGCCTGAATCTCCCCTGCCGTAGCTTGAAGCCATTCCCCCTGGTCCTATCACTAATGACACGAGAGAAGAGGCTGACCCCCAGCTCACTACAACCTCCCTTCAGGAAGTTATAGCGAGCAATGAGGTCTCCCCTGAGCCTCCTCTTCTCCAGGCTGAACATTCCCAGCTCCTTCAGCCTCTCCTCATATGGCCTGTGTTCCAGACCCCTCACCAGCTTTGTTGCCCTCCTTTGAACACGTTCCAGGGCCTCAATATCTTTCTTGCAGTGAGGGGCCCAAAACTGGACACAGTACTCGAGGTGCAGCCTCACCAGTGCTGAATACAAGGGAACAATCACCTCTCTGCTCCTGCTTGCAACACTGTTTCTGATGCAAGCCAGGATGCCATTGGCCTTCTTGGCCACCTGGGCACACTGTCGGCTCATATTCAGCCGAGCATCAATCAATACCCCCAGGTCCATTTCCTCTACGCAGTCCTCCAGCCACACCGCCCCAAGCCTGTAGCGTTGCCTGGGGTTGTTGTGGCCGAAGTGCAGGACCCGGCATTTGGCCTTGTTGAAACTCATCCCATTGGCTTCAGCCCAGCTCTCCAGCCTGTCCAGGTTCCTCTGTAGGGCCTCGCTACCCCCAGGCAGATCCACACTTCCAGCCAATTTGGTGTCATCTGCAAACTTACTGAGGGTGCACTCGATGCCCTCATCGAGGTCATCAATAAAGATATTGAAGAGGACAGGCCCCAGCACCGACCCCTGGGGAACACCACTCACAACTGGTCGCCAGCTGGATTTGACTCCATTTACCACCACTCTCTGTGCCCGGCCCTCCAACCAGCTCCTTACCCAGCCAAGAGTGTATCCATCCAAGCCTCTGGCTGCCAGCTTCTGCAGGAGAATGCTGTGGGAGACAGTGTCAAAGGCTTTGCTGAAGTCTAGGTAGACCACATCAACAGCCTTTCCCTCATCCACCAGATGGGTCACTAGATCATAGAAGGAGATCAGGTTGGTCAAGCAGGACCTGCCCTTCATGAACCCATGCTGGCTAGGCCTGATCCCCCAGTCACCCTGCACATGCCGCATGATCTCCCTCAAGACGATCTGCTCCATAACCTTCCCTGGCACCGAGGTCAGGCTAACAGGCCTGTAGTTCCCCGGATCCTCCTTACGACCTTTCTTATAAATGGGAGTCACATTGGCAAGCCTCCAGTCATCTGGGACTGGATAACACTCCATGTCTTAAAATTTTATCCCAAAACAGTTGTCCATTAGAATGATCAAGACAACACAAAGTCATGGCATCAGAATTATGCTCATCAGTATGAGGTATTAAACACAAAGCCTTTCCTCTTACTTTTCTTCAGAGAGATGACACACAGTTTTGATACGCAAAATTACACTCAATCCAAACTGCAAATATTCAGTACTTAAGTTATTCAATATTCCATCTAGAGCATGTTTGGCATACTATATGAGTTTATATAATTTATCAATTCTCTGAAAAAACAAAAAGATGTAAAATGTGTTTGTGGGCCATCATGTTGGCTGAAGCATGACGTGAAATGCTGGTAGTACTCAGCACTGGACTCTGCAGATACTGCCCACATAGAGATGATGATGAATACAGTTCAAGAGGAGAGAAAGTTGTCCAGACTTTTTTAAAGAAATTTAAAAGTACTACAGAATTTTCAAATGTTTATATCAATGAAGTGTTTACAAAACCAGAAGACAAGTTGAAAATGCAGAAGATTGAAAAGCATGAAAAGAAAACTGAAAAGATCGCAGAATATCAGGCCTATGTAAAATAGAACTATAATGCCAATTTTTTTATGTTGTGCACAGAAACCTGATGATGATGGTATTATCACCAAATAAATAATAATTTGGCTGTTAAAGACTGTACATCCTTCAGAAAACAACAGGGAGCCAGCTTGCTTTTATTTCCCTCTGTCCCTGACTGAGGAGCTCCTGCCAAAGCATGTGGTTTAAATTGTAATTAAGATGATAAAGCCTAGTGTATGGGAACTATTTAAAGGTGGTGGAAGTACAGTGCCCACCATGTCCTTCAGGGTTTGCTTGTGCCCTATGTTCAGCAGCTCCTAAGTATTCTCAATGATGCTGTGACATCATTGTCTCATCCATCCAAATGTTTATTGTCAGATTCCATCTGGGCATAAATAAAACTATTTCATATAAAAATAACTGAAAAAAATATTATTTTATGAGACACAGACATTCTTTCTAATTAAATCAGAAAAGGCTGCTATAGCAACAATTGCGGAATATTTCTTTAAAAAACAAAGGTTTTAAAAACTATTTTAGGATAGTGTGAGATAGAAATATCAGAATCTTTCCTATATTGAAGACAAAATGTTAGTGGAATCTTAAGTCGAAGCTAGTTAGTGGAGACTTTCACAGACCAGCTTTAGAAAGTAAGATACATTTAGTGTTCATAAATGTAATAGAGATAGAATAATAAGATTACATCTTGTTTCTGACAAAACTGTAACAGCTAAGAAAAAAAGACCTAGGATTCTTAACGGAAAATGCAATGGAGAACATGGGGTAATTTTGATTGGCAATTAAGAAAAGACAGCAATACAGTGCAGAAGGCAAATGAAAGGAAACTAAAATGGCTTTATATGTTTCACTGTCATCTGGAATATTTTGTTTGACTCTGGTCAGTGCAGGTAAAAAAGTTAGAAAACAAGGAGTTTGGAGGAAAAGGAGATAAATTAAGAAAAGGAAGGTTTTGGTATTCAGAGAGATAGAAAAGACTTGGTACTTCTAATTGAGAGAAGAGAGGAATGAGGGTGAAATAGAAAATAGAAGGTGGCAAGACAAATTATGAACCTTAACCATTTTCCCTTCTTTCATAAAGTCAAAGAAAATTAACATCATTTTGAACAACTATATTTAAAGCTAGAAGTCTTGAATTAACCTCCCCCTACCCCCGAGCAATGATTACCTTAAAATAACATGTTGATTAAGAAAATAGTAGGATTTAAAGTAGATAGTGTGTTTCAAAGGAAAAGAAAAAAAATGAAACTATTTTTTTGGAAGATATGTAAATTGTCAAATTTCACTAGTTTTATCATATAAAAGCAACCAGTGGCACACAATACTTATTTGCCAAAATCTACTGGTCTTCAACCTATTGACAAGAAAGCATCAAAGATCAAGTGATTCTCATCAAGTAGTCACAATGTCTTTTTAATTTTATTAACTTTATTAATTTTTATTTTTAATTGTAATTATTTATAATTATTTTTATATTATATATTTATATTATTTATATTTATATTATATATTATTATATTTATATTTTATATATTTTTATATTTTATTTATATATAATTTTATAATCATTTTTATTAATTTTTGAAGTTTATTCCTGCTTTTCAAAGGTATTTATGTCCCTTATTTTTCACCTTTCTTTTCCTGTACATTTCTCTCCTTACTTTCCACTCAACTGGAAGCACAATTGGTAAGCACAGCCAACTACTAGTTAGCAGCAGAAATATAGAGGGGAGTGTTTGAGACATACCCCACTTACATACTGCAATATTTTCCTTTGTGCACATAAAAATACATATGCAAGTAGGAAAGGTCAGCATACAAGTTATTAAATAATTAAGACAGTCTTCTCAGGGCGAAAGGTAGAAGACATGTTTGTTTAGTATGATTGAACTTGGTCAGGTATGGTCAGCCAGGTCAGCCTTAACAGCAGTAATAATGAGCTGACAAATGTGATTATGGGAAGCCTGCAGGCCCTATTGCACTTTTGCTCTAACTCTGCTTGACTGGGATGCAGTTGCATATTTTTTTGCTGCTGTTGTTTATGCCATGTCACACAACCTTATCAGCATGTTTGCTTCCATTCATGAGCATACAGTATTAACACAATGACTATACCACAGGTTGCAGTCAACCACCATACTTTTGCCTTGTCAGACTACCCTTCTGTGGATGCTATTTTAGCAATACTTGCAAAAAGATGTGAAAAGGGATAAAAATTGCTGTATTTTGTTGCAAAGGTATGCTCCTTGAATAGTGAGTTATAAAATAGTGAGTTGAAGAAGGTGACATTGAGCAACACTGAAGACGAAGGGGCTTACAGTCTGCAGTAAAACGATACTTACTTTCAAAAAAGTAAATATGCATTAATTACTTTAAAACCAACTCAGAATGCAGTTTCAGCTATAGGTTGTGAGTAATACAGCTAGAACTAACTCATAAGAGAATATATGGGTCTTAAATATTTTCATATATCTGTATATTACTTTTATTTCTGAATTTGAATGTGCACTCCAAAATTCTTACCATATTATAAAGTATGAATTTATACAAATAACAACAATGAATACATAAGACGAACTGTTTACTGCATAATTCATTGAAAGAATGAAAAAAGGTAAAATTACATACATTTCAGTAATGGTTTCTGGAAGATTTGTTGGAATTTCAGTAAGGCCTTTCCCACGACAATCCACAATGTTGTTACTACAGGTGCATGCAGCAGGACAATGCAAGACACTGCAGGATGGAGCCATAAATGATTGGTGACCTGCAGAGGAAAAGACTTTCTTCTAAAACTGCACAGAACAGTAGTCCTCAAGAGTAAAATATCATGTTTTACACTTCCATGAAAAACACTCTTGCCCATCAACACTTTCGAATTACATTAATTTAAATTCCTAATTAATAGCAGTATGGTGACAAAATGAGACTACTGTTCTAGATTCTTCATAAATTCTCAATTTCTCCAGCAACTCATATGCAAAATTATCTGTTAAAGAAAATGAATGCAGTCCATTTTTGGGGGTGCATTCTTATTTCTTTGGGGGTGCAATCTTATTTCTTTTGTGGTTTTAAAAACCAAGTATTGATTTATGTAGCTTTTAAGAGTTTTTTATATTATAAATGAATGTTGACAGTAATGAATTTTGACAATAAAAGCACTGAAGCTCTTCTGACAGTTCTGTTCTGTTCTGCAAATACTCATTAGCATTATTTGTCACTGTATGTATCAGTTACGGATTATTTTGGAGTTATGGCTTTCCATCCAAACATATAGAGCTTTGACTTCACAACTCATACTTATGCTTTCTATGTTACTTCAGTGGACTTCTTATTCTCTTAAGTTAGCACATTCTGACTACTCAGGTGGCTAATTTGCATGATTATGTCTTTCATATCTCCATATATTCCTTTTACTTCTGAATTTGAAAAATTCAAATAAACGGATCACACATTTTATAACAATAAGTAAAACACTCATTATTCTATTGATTTAATGATACTTTATCATTGTTTTGTAATGATATAAAAGGCACAAAAACACGAGAAAGGCATGAAGACTTTTTTTTTCCCCCTTTCCTTTTTATTAAGGTAAAAACGCTAAGGACTGTTTTAAATTCCCATGAAACAAAAAGAGACTTCTGTGTTGTGAAACCACAACTTTGTCTCAGATCTCCCTCGCTAGATTTAATGCCATATATTAAGATAGAAAGGGTCCACTGATAATGTAAGTAAGGTCACTTTGAAGTTGCAGCCAGTGCTGTTCCTAGTTACAGCTTCAAATAACAACAAAAATATTAAAATTGCTTCACTGAAAAGTTAGACCTGTGAGATAGTAGTTCACAATATAATAACTTGATTTCACATTAAGGTATGTGTTACAAAAGTACAAACAGCTGCCAAAAAGAATAAAGCCATGTTATTCCTTTTAATACTAACAAAGAGAAAATACTTCATCTGCATTTATTAAACAAAAATTGAGTGATCCAGGGATAAAAAGTGGCTATACTCCCTCCTCAAAATCAGCATTACAATGATCAGGTTGTAAAACAACTTACAAATAAGATATGTGATGTGTTCTTGCTAGAAGACCTTTTATGAACACATAAATGCAGAAGTAATGGTTAGAGCATGGCTAACATCTACCGTGCTACAGTGACAGCACCTTACACTGCAGTGTTAGAAGCTGCTCAGTAATGAGAGATTTTGCTGTGCAAAAAAACTGTATTCAGAAAATAGATCCATGTAAATTTTGGCATAATTAGCAATAGAGATTTGGGCATTCTCAGGAAAACAACTAGCAGAAACGCCTGTGCTGAGCCACAGAAAGACTGACAGTTATTTCCCAGTTGTTTTTCAATACTTTGAGGGAAACTAAAACAGTAGTTCGAGTTTACAGAAAATTTTCAATCTGAGCTAAAAATATTTGTATAAAAAAGATAAAACTTGCCTTCTTCCTCATCTTGGAGACAAGAATAAAGAAAAAATATCAAACAGACAGAATGTGATTAGTAATGAACTGTTAGCCATTTCATCATTTCATAGCAACCTAATGCATTAAAGCACAGCAATAGAATTCAGAATTTTTTTTGGAATTTCAAAATACTTTTTCAACTGAAACAGAAAAGCAACAGAAAAATGTAACAAAAAAGGAAAAATAACAACCCATAGTGCTTAAAAATGTGTATATCAACAACCCAAATTCTTATTATGAAAGGCCTTATGTTCTTAACTGGTGCACCTTTTTATCTCATTTCCCATCTCACTTCCCCATAATTCATAGTTACAAAGACTATATATTCTATGACACATTCACAAAAAAATTGTAATGACAGAAGCAGCACCACAGAAGATACAAATTACTGATAAGAATGATTAGTTTCATTAAAAAACAGTAATAATAATAATAAAAAAATCACGCAAACGTTATCACCATGCGAGGAGGCAAAGCGCTGCCCTTACCACTGCAGACGAACTCTCGCTTCTGGACCTCAGCCACATTGTGGCCACGCAGGTGTGCCGGGCCCATGCACTGAGTGTACAAGCCTACACGGGGTCGCTGCCGCAGCCAGTCTGACAGCCAGGCCAGGTGGCAGTCGCAGTAGAGGTTGTTGGAGTGCAGGCGACTGCATGAGAAAATGGACACCCAGGTTTAAATTGCGGAGAACAAACAGAAAAGTAACCTGTCCCTCCTCTTCCCACCTCCAGCAGCAAACCAGTTTATTAATAAAGATCTTTTGCCGAAAGTCTGTTAAATGCTTATAAGCAAAACTATGTAAGCAACAAAATGGCCTTTTATTTGTGGTTTAGATGATTACAAAAATAGATGAAGGCTTCTTAAGAAATTAAACTAAATGAAAGAAGTAAATACGCAAGAGCTTGAAAGCTGCCAGGGAAGTCTTTAGTACAGGTCTGCATTAATGGTGACTAGACAAAAATGTCTCAAGTGATATAAAACTATAGTGTCCTACAGTGATAACATGCTGTCAAAAAAGTAAGAGTGAATAAACCATTTGGTTTCCAATTAGATACATCTGGAAGTCTCCCCATTATTAGTCTCTATAGAAACAGCCTGCAAAGTCTGTCTAACAGGTCATGTTCATTTTCTACTGAACAAGGCAGAGTAATAACTCCATATAAAACACCATTTTTTCACATCTTTGCTGACTTCCTTTCTTTTTGTTTAATCATAGAAAGAGGACTTAGCTGTTTTTGGCTCCTAGCGGCATAGAGGCTAAGCAATGTCTGAAATTAAAAGCAATGCTAAAGCAAGCTATGAAATTAAGGAAGTTGCCTCTTCAGTGGCAGAGTCTGAAGCAAGACCATGGCTCCGTGCCAAGTGGCAAAAAGCACTTTTCCATTGATAAAATATCACACAAATGCATTCACTAAATTAGGTTAATTACTTTTCTCTGGCGCTTACTTTTCCCTGCTTCTTGCATTTTTCTCAAACTACAGAAAAGTACATCAACAGTTATGCATCAAATCCCTACTCAGATCCATCCGTAACAGAATAATGTCATTTTGGTCCTTTTTAGTTGATGTGCTGCTCACTAAATAACTGGAAAGGAAGTAAAAGAAAACCAGAATTTAAACAAGAAGTCTAGATAATCCATGAAAAGACTGTAAAGGAACAGAGTTGCGTGACAGACCAACAAAACCAAAATATTTTAATTCATTGGTTGCTTTTTTTTTCCATAAATGATTAGAAATTAAAGGCAGTGCATTTTTCTGTACTTATTTTTGTGTGAGCGCTTTGCAAACACAGCTCACAATACAGCATACTCATCCAGTACAACCTGTGGCCAGCTGTAGGCAAGAAGACCATTGCAAATCAGAACTAATGCTGCTGAAATTTATACGGTTATACAAGCATATTCTTATGGGATGTTATAGCTATAATCTAGGATTCTGTGTGCCTGTTTTCTTTTGCTCAGAAAATGAATTTTTAAAAAGTGAAATATCCACAAAAGAAGTTTAAGTTTTAAAAAAAAAAAATTGTTATTTGATTCACTGTAATCTGTGCTTCAGAATACAAACTAGATTTCAAAGTTTGAAAGAGGAACAGATGGATATTAATGTTTTCAGGTCCCAGACACAAGAGAATAAAATGGAATGAAATTCTATTCTCAAAATATAACTGAGGCCACCAAAAGCCAATGCTCAGCACAATTCAAGAGCTCTTGTATTTGTCCATGTAAGAGTAGCTATAATTCTGTTATGAAATCAACAGAACTACTCATCTGAATGATGTTATTTCAGTTACAGATGTTAATTCAAGTGACTAGCCCCACTGACTTTATTTCCACTTCACTGGAAAGCCTGTTTGAAAGTATCTCAGGACTAAACTTTGATAGAGTCTAGCTTTGTTGCTTAACACAATGTACGTTTATTGTTAGCTGAATATCAACAGAACAAATAACCCCAAATTGCATCTCCTGCACACACACTCTTTTCATTGTGTTTTGTTTTAGAAGCTTCAAGTGTTCTTCTGTGAAAGTCATAACCTCTAAAAGTGGGGACCTTATTGTAAATGCTGACACAACTTTAATTATAATAGCACTACCGGATGATGCTATAATTTTATGTTACAAAGAATGTTGGAAAGTCAGTTTAGTTTAATTAGGTCTGCTAGCAGTCCAGTAATAAAAGCATAAAGATTTCCCATTTATCACATCTGACAGCCAATCAAAGATTCTTCCATGTTACTAAATGAAATGTGACCCATTCAGTAGCTCAAAGTAAAACAAATTTTTGACTTTCAAAAAACATCAATTTCTTTTGCTATACAGCCGTAACATATAAAAGAGAATCCCTTCTGTCTCCACCTTTTCTGTAGAAAAGATGGTAAAACTTTTCTATGATCAAACAGTGCACTACAAAACATCCAGCTAGGAAAAGACCATGAAAACATTTCCATCATCCTATCCTGAAGAAACAGAATGAAAACGATGCAACAACCTCTAAACTCCTGAGCCACAAGAATTAGCTTTGGGGTTTCACCTTTCAGAATTATCTGCCACACACACTTCATGCCTACAAACCTCAGTATTACTGTTTTGACAGATACTTTCCATGCATGTATAAGTATTTACAGGCCACTGGCAGAACTTGGTTGAGGGAAAAATGGTATACTGAACATACTGGGTTCGTAACAATGGCAGTCAGTTTCCATGGGACTACTTACAATGTTCTGAGTTTGGGCATATGATTGAAACTTGCGACGGATAATCGAGTGATGTTATTGTTGTTGAGAGTGCTGCAAAGTCAAGAAGAAGCATATTAACAAGTTACCATAATTTATGTCACATTGACTGCATTTTTCTTTACAAGGCATAGTAAAGGAAGAGAATGGTGCTCTGCTTTTAGGAATGGCTATGAGGAAAATGAACCCTAACGTTGAGGTCCACTTCGACTCCATATTCAACCCCTACTACAACACAGTGGTTTGACCATTCCATTAATAACCATAAATAATCAGAGGCCTCAATAACCCTTAATTAACTCAAAGAGAGGACTGAAACAGAGCTTCCATTAATACTGAGAACATCTATGGCATTAAAGCTAAGACTGCTGTCCTTGTGTAAGGAAATATAGTTTGAGAGTATTCCTGCAGAAAAGTCCTTGGGTTTAGGGCAGCAGTTTCTTTTTCTAGCTTCTGAGAGCCCATGCTTTTTGACAGAGGATGCAAGCTAAAGACCTGCCTGCTATTTTTCCTAAGAATCTTCTGAAGTAAACTGCAGTCAGTGCTGTTGCAGATGATCCAGGGCAGCATGAACAATAGGTGACCTTCTGCTATATGATGCAAGGAGGCATGCATCTTAATGCTCTAGCAAGTAATTTATGTTTTGGACAAAATGCCTGGGACCTGAGACAGAAACTAGGAATAAATCTTAGCCAATTATTGGCTAGCACAGAACCATCATGCACAGGAAGTGCAGTTTGTAAAGATGATGAAACTTTATGAATGATCCTGCAGCTAGCTGTTGTCTTTTGGCTGCAAATAAAATGTGAACAAGTTTGACTTGAGTACAGGGAAACAAGTGTCAGAATTTACAGTTTCTACTTAGAGATTACTCGCTTGACTACAACATAGAATGTGCTCTGCATTTTTAAACAGAATTATGACACTAATACTAATAATTCCCTCTGTCCTTTTGAAGCAATAAGTGCTTTACTTTCTTTCTTTACATTTTTAAACCACAAGGTGTAATTTGTGTGCATTTTGAGTAAAGAACTCTGTGATCCTGAAACAGAGTAAAGTAAATTCATAGCACCCTGGATCAGTTTATATGCCTCCACATTAGCCAAACAAATAATTTCTGGTGCGGTGTGCTGGATTTTGCATTTCTGTGCTTACTCATTCCAATCCTATATGTTTTCTTCACTGTGCATAAGACATCTCCCCTGTGTGCCCTCAGGGCTACATAAGCAAAAAGATTAATCAATAGAAATAAAAAATTGGGGAGATCATTATTTTTTATGAAAATGGAATAATAAGAAGCAAAAAAATTTCCAATTGGATGCCTTAATGAATAAATTACAGCCAGCAGACTTTTGTGGATTTTCTTAATGTAGACATGCTAAATGACAGTTCTCATCACTGTCTTCATGCATGACTTCTTTCAAGGTTTAAAAAAATCTTCTCTTTCAATGAAGGGAATGAAAGTAAGTATATTTCCATAGCTGTCAGCTGTTTAAAGAATATCTAGAAGTTTTTATTTTAAATTTCATATGTTTCATGTTTGACTTCATACAATCAAAGAATGACTTGGGCTAGAAGGGATCTTAGTAATAACCTATTTCTAAACCCTCTTCTATAAGGAGCAGATGCATGAACACATAAGGAATTAAGTCATTTTTGTAACTCTTGTGATCCAAAATGCTGAATTTCACAGCAAAGCTATAATCAAAAGAAAACCAAAAGAGCTTAGTCAATACTTTTGCTTAAAACTGTTAAATGCTATTGCAAAGAGTATGACAATAGAAACATATTTCTTGAATATGACAGCAAGTTGCATTACATTATATTTTTTCGTAGTCACAGTTTCCCCAGTGTAACTTAGGAAAAGAAAACTGAAAAACAAAATTTCACATAAATCTGCTAGTGAATTAACAAACTGAGAGGATTATATCCGTACCTGCTTTCACACTTCAGAACTGTCTCAATTTAGATGAATTTTGTATCATTAACATTAATAGTCTCTAGGATTCTACAATTATTTAACCAATATGTAAGCCACGTTACCTTAGTAAATGTTTCAAATTGTGACTAAATGGGGCTTCAGACCATGTAAATTTAAAAATTATTTAAAAGCTCCATCATGTAATTTGAAGTGGTATAAAAATTCAGTGCTTAGAATAATCAACTTCAAATGAAAACAAAACATGTAGTCTTATACAGTACTCAGTGCATTTATACGATAGTGTGATTTACACAGTTTTCATTACTTAAGCTATATTGAAAAAAGTCGCATTAGATACATACTTTTCAGCAGTGCTCAAAATATCTCAAATAAGAAATATTTTCTCAACTGTTGTTGCTTATCACACGTATTTTGAGATAGATTTTTAACTGAATAATGGTAGTAGTCTATGTAAATTTGAAAAGTTCTAACAACCTATTTTTTCAGTAGACAATTTCTCTTAACACTTTTGTTCCCTTCTGCATTAATCGAAATCAGTGTAAAATTTTTACCACCTCCTTCAACTGGGATGGATGACATTTTCCAACTACTAAAACATGCAAGCATTAAAAACTGCAAGTAATGTTAGTATCCATATATACATACATTTAACATTTCTACATGTAAAAGAAGGCTCATATTAAAAAACATGATAACCAGAGTAAGCCATCACTGGAAAATACTGCTATATATATGAGCACCAAAGATAAAAACTTCCCAAAACATCAGGTTTACCTATAGAAAACCGACAATTCATCAGATTTACAATTAGACTCCATATTGAACCCACAGTATGTTTCACATGGATTTGTACCAGAAAGTTAACAATAGTTTTGTTATGCTAAGATTATACAGTAAAAAAAAAAAAAATAATAAAAGGCAATGATTGCTTTCTAATATGATACTTTCTTGCCAGCAGCTCCTAGTTAGGAGCTTAGTTCCTAAGTTGCATGGATATACAGACATTATCTGTCAAAAAAGCTTTTTTACTTCAGAAACCTAGAAGAAAATAACCAAGCTTCCTCCCACCCCATAGGGTGTGATTTACCAAGCTTAATTCAGGCTAACATGCGGTAACCCACTGATATGCAGTCTTTCACTTCCTTTAATGCCAAAAAAAAAAAAAAAAAAAAAAAAGTGACATTTTCACTGACAGAAAATATTTCAGGAATGTGTGCTGTCTTAAATTCTTTGGGAACAGAGACGCTTTGTTCATTATCCTGACTGTTTTGAGGTTGGGTGTCACTGATAATAATTTTGTTATCTTTTACCTCTCCAATGACAACAGTGAGAAAGAAAAAGTATACAGAAATCTAATTGCAATAAAAACCTGAAATGGCATACAAACATATTTCTGTCTCTATATGCATACACAGAAAAATTAAAATCTTTAAAAATCCACATAACATAGACAGGCTAAACCTCTCACCACATACAGCAGTGTTTGCTAGGGAAGTGCCTCTCTGAAAACACCTAGATTGTCAGATATATTTAGTATATTGTTCCTTAAGTAGAGAGGCTGGACAATCAAACTGATGTCAGACTGTACAACAAAGGCAATCATGGAAATGTTCAGCACCTCAGCAATGTTGTATCATTTACAAAATAATTGGATTCATTAATACTCCTCTCTCCATTTTAAAAGGAAATATCTATTATTTTCTTACAGTATCTATCATCTGCTTTTTTTTTTTTTTTTTTTTTTTAATTGTTTGTTGTGGTTTCCTGGCAGATTAAAGGAGCATCTCCGTCTCCCCTGACATTTTTACCATTATATAGCACATTGCAGTGGATTATTTTAAGACATCTTTTCACCAGACAATTCTGACACCAGACTTGCAGCTCACAGATAAGCTTTTACATTAGTACTCCCCAGATACCGAGCTCTTACTAAAAGTCAGAGATAGAAGCAGTACTTACAGCACTTCCAGGTCGCGTAGAGCCCTAAATGCCCCATCTTCAATACAGCTGATCTGGTTGTAATCCAGTTGCCTGTTAAACAGATTAGGACGGTATTTGTGAAGGAGCTGAGCGCTGGCAGTGCGTGTGGAGCAAGCATCCTATGGGTGTGCATGGCCACACTAACCGAAACACTCTCACAAACATGCTCGCGTGCTTAGGACTGTCAGACACCATGCCGGCCTGGATGCTGCCACAGAAATCTCTTTTTGTTCTGAACTGTCTGCGCAAACAGCAGCTCCAGGAGAGCTCCAGTAAATAATAACTGCACCTTATATTAAATGCCAAAGGAATGCAATTTCATTACATCAAGAAAAGCTATCCATTAAAAGCTCTCAGCGTCATCTTGCTGAAACAATTTCATTAAGGTAAAGGACGGTAAATCACTTAATGTCACACGCATCCCCTCGGTGACCTAACAGAATCCATTTATCAGAGCAGCCCAGCTGCATGTTAATTCCCTGTGCCCTGGCAGCCGTGAGCAAGGGACCACTTTTAGGGGTGCATCTGCCTCAGATGGTTGGTGTAGGGGCAAGGAGGGGGCGTTAACAGCCATCAACTTCTCCAGTATTTCCCAGTGCAGAAATATTAGCATCCAAGATATTTACATACACAGCTATATCCTTTAATTCTGCTCCAAATCAAACTAGCATTTCTACTAGAAGCTTCAGCGTGCAATTTTCTGCATAGTTTGTGCTCTCTGCAATTGTTTGCAGTTAGGATGTTGTCACTGAGCTCTTGAATTCTGGACATAAAGCTCAGCAATCCATCCCATACATTATTAATCTTAAAGTATTAAGTTATAAAAAATTTACATTCATTTCTCTGAAGAATTCTACTACTTTTTCAATCCATAACATTGATACAGTACATATAGCACAATTTAAAAACCGTATGCTGAAATTAAACACTATGCAAATACAAAATCCCAATGTTTGTAAGTTTCTCATATAGATACTAAGTATCTATAAATACTATCTGTAAATATGCAAAAAAATACAACCTCACTTCAAGCAATCAAAAGATCTTCAAACCTCATATTTAGCAGTAATAGATAATATATAGGGACATATATTGTGTGAACAATAGGAAGTGAATGAACAAAATACAAATGAACTCTGTCCTTTCTATCTCCAATCATGTATTAGCTACTAGGGCTAATGAGGTGTTTACTAAAGCTTCTTCTGTGATTCTTCTGAACCTATGATAAATCATTAATAATGATTTATTAATAAATCATCATATCCACTGTTGAGTTTAACATACCAACTTCTTTAAAGTTGTAGTTTCATCCAAATTTTTTATCTGAATTACTACTATGCAGGAATAAAATAATACAGCTACAGCAGTCTGTGTTTCTGTGTACTGAAAGTTACATTGAAATGCAAACTATAATTTCCTTAATATAATCTTTAATAATTTTGGTGCAGTGTTATAGCACTAATGCTGCAGTGTTGGAATATTTAAGCCTACTTACTGAGGCTTTTTTCATTTTACTAATTAATTTCATTTAACAATTAAGTTAATAGACTTTTTATTTTATAGAAGTAAAATATATACAAAGTACAATTTTCTAACCTCTTCAACAATTTATCACAGCTATTTAAATTAGTACAATGTCATGAAATGCTACCCTTGACACAATACAAAAGAGAAATTGTTTCCAGACAAATTGGAAAAATCTTTTAATGCCATTGAATTTGCCTAATGCAGTCTGCAGGTTAATCTGTAAAAGGGTGAGCTGTATGTTTGCCCATATCTTATTATCCTTAGCTGTCAATGTATAAATCAGTGCTGACACAGCTTCTTCTAAATCATCCATATTATACACAAAAGAATATCTTTTAACAGTACAGAAAGCATTTGAGAAAATCTTGTCCTACACAAACTGAAAGGCAGATTTCTTCCACTATCAGCAGCTGTGGTGCACCCGAAAACTTTTGGACTGCTTCCTTTAGGGAATCATCATTACCACTATCTTAGTGAAGGGTGAGTTGTTTTCATTTAAATCCTCGTCCAGAAAGACTTCTCTGTTTGCAATGAACTTATGAATTGGTTAGGGTTTCAGGGAAGGGAATTTTGTGGATGGGAGATGAAATGCTTCCAAGGTTTATAAATGATCTTTGGAAGATACTACCTTCCCTACGCTTCAGACAATCTTCTACCACTTATGACAATGATATGAAAGGATCAGAAAAACACCGTTAATTAGTGTAATGTATATTCTTTAAGCTACATAAGACTGTGTGCTTGCCTTGAACAGCAATTTATGGTATTGTAATATATGGTAATTTTGCTAAGGTAAAGATATTCATTGAATATAAATCCAAACAAAAAGGCAGACAATATTTCATAACCAGCTTATCATTTATGTGTAATGTCCTGCAATTGGATATACTGAAGAAATCTGAATTCTTAGGGTTAGATTGGTTTCTGAGAGCCAGTTGTGTAAAGACTATGACTACAGGTGTAGGCAAGGGAGCAAAGAAATACGTCTCCAATTTTAAGCTGTCTTGTCATTTATTTTTAGCAAAATGACTTCTAAGAACATGCATTAAAATATCTACAATGCTATGAAAAAACCTTTCTCATCACTAAGCTATTGACAATAACAATACTAGCTGCATTATAGAAGACTTCATTTCCTCTGAGAATTTCTTTTCTTCTTTTTACATGACTAAAATGCCCTGAAGAACAGAAGCTGAGCAGACATGGACCAACAACATTGGCCCATCATCCTCCTTCCCCTCTCCTCAATACATTCCACAGCTTTTTTCCCTACTATCTCTGTGTTGGGTGTTTTCTATGTAGGACTTCTCCACCTCTCTGAATCATTGTTTCCATACTTTCCTTTCTGCCCTAACTTCCACAAAGCAGTTGATTACCTTGGATAGTGTGTATCCTGCAAAGCTCATAAAATGCCAAACAACTGCTGATATATTCAAAATCTTTCAGATGCTACAGTATTATCTGGCTATTTCACATGCTTAATATTTACTGCTATTTAAAATATTACCATTCACATGTAGCAAAGAACATTCAACTAGGAAGTTAATGTGTGTTTTAGAATCGGTTTTGCCGGCACACCCAACACTGTAGAAACATGTTACTAACCTAGATTTTCCTCCCTTTTAGCATTTGTTTTCAATCAGATAATGATAAATAAAAAGTAAAAAAAAAAAAAAATCTTATTATGCGTAAGAAGAACTTTTCACGACATAAATTTGAAAACTGCTACCTTCGGAGAGAAAAAATACCTGACCAAAAGAGAAAACCTTCTTTCTTCTTCCACAGAAGCTGAGTTAAAAGTTACAACCATTTCAATCTATGTCTAACTTTACCCTCCCATTATTCAGCACTTGAAAGCACTTTGTAGTAAAAGCAGGAGTGGCATCACACAGCTTTAGCATCATCTTTTTTGTTCAGAAATGATTTTATTCTACTAATGAATCAAATTAATTGTAAACATTTTTAAGAAGTCATCAGGAAAAGTCTGAATCTCTTCTAGATCCCTGTGGTGTCTTTCTCACCAGTAAATATTAATAAATCTCTCTAGTCTTAGCACACTGTACACTGTATTTCCTAACATTATATTTTTCCTTGGGAAAAGAACATAGTGCACAATATTTATCACTGCAGTAGATTTTCTGGAAGTAGTCACTATTTTAAGGTCTCCTTGTATTTTTGCAACAGAATTGAGTTATGCTTTCCTATTTCTCAATTCCTCTCTCAATTTCAATTTCAAGTGGGATCAATAACTTCAGAGGTATTGGTTGAGAAAGATGTAACAGGACTGTGTAAAAATTTATTCTGTTTTATCAAACTTCAGAGAATTGATTGTTTTCTGTGCCTGCTTATTGCTATTCTTTCATTGGGAAGTGAAGTGCTTTTATCTACTTGCACTTGCTAATGTAATTTATTTTGCTCTTTGCTAAATTTTCCTGTAAAACATTTTAATGTATATGTATATATTTTTCTAATATACATCATCCTTTTTCTTTTAACTTGAAATTAATAAGCAAGGCTTAAAAGTACTTCAAGAAATACCTACATACTATACATAGAATAAACTAGAAGAAAAGGGAGAAAAGATTTATTGCTCCATCCTCTCAAATTTACCTATCATTTTAGTTAGGTAAAACGACAAGTAATGTCTTGGAGAGAAGCAAAAATTAAAAAAATTAAAGATAAAACAGCAGAGTGCTATGAAAAAGAGGAACACTGAATGAGAAATCTGTGATTTCTGTAATGCATTTTAACCAAATAGATGACAAACAGCCTCAAGATCATTACAAATGTGGAGAGCATATATGTTGTAAATATGGGGAACAGAGAAGCCATACCAGAGGTCATGCACATAATCCATGAAAGTTCTGCTAGAAGTATTTATTTATTTAAATATTAATTATAAAATCCTTATCTAGAGAGTTGGTTGTTTTTTTTTTAACATACTAAAAAAGACTTGCAAGAAATTAAGTTCTCAATTCAGAAAATTCTAATTTGAAACTTATTTCAATGACAAATGTTCTTCCTGATTTAAAAACATAATAAACTTCAACATTTAATAAATGATTTATTTATGATCAAAAGCAAACTTATTTTAGCAGGCCAAATTTGAGGTAAATAATCTGTAATGAAAAATAGTAGCATTAAAAATGGCATTCAGCTCCCATATTGAAATCGTCCTTTGCTGAAACAATCAGAAAGAACAACTTTTTGCATGAAGACCATAAAGTCACTGAGCTTTTTGGCAGCAACAGTTTAAAGAATGACTAGTTAAGTTCACCTATGCTTGCCATCATTCCTTCGGTGATACTTTTTGACTCTACCAAAACTCATAAGAAGAACATACTAACAGAACATACTAACATCCTGTGAAAATCCTTATAGATGTATGCCTGAAACAAAAGTGGCTGAGCAGGCTAGTAGTTAAATGATTCCCACTAAGAATAAGAGTAAAAAATATGTCAATTCTAAATTCTTTAAAAAATTTCTCACACAAGCAGTGCATTTGGATTAGCACTCATACAGATGAGCAGACAGCACACTTCCAGTTGCAGTGGAATTCTGTGTGTAATCTGAAATCACTAACAATACCTTCAGCAGGACTCTATAGTTTCCAGCTGCTAATAACACTGAACTTCAAGAAAAAGTCCAGTCATAGCCAGACAAAATGAATACAACAGTTATGTTTTTAGTGACAATGCAAGCTTTAAATCTTTCACAGTAGACCCATAAAGGTATCAAAGTAACATCATGCATCATAATGATATTGAAGGTTCTGGACAAAGTTTAGTGGATACAGGTGTCTCTTTCTCCACTAACTCTCCATTTTCTAAGCCAGTTCTATCTGTAAAACTACTACATCCCCATGTAGCTTTTATCTTTGGGGTGACAGCTACAATGTCCAACAGCATCCTGGCCCTAAGATCCACCATGACCATTACCTACATAATGACCGTTCAATTCCCCTTACTTTTCTGACCCAGTAGCCAATGACTCCACAAACTCTCAGTTTCCTTCTGTAACAAGGGAGAGAACAGATCCTCTGTAGCTGCCTTTCTCCTGCTCCCTGATGGAGCAAAACTGCCCAAGAGGACATCACTATCCCCTGAAACAATAAAAACAGGCTACAGAATACTTGCAGGAGATACAATGAAACTGTTCCCTCCTATTTTATTGTTGGCATCATTTTGATGGTAAGTGCATTTATTATCACAGTTCAGTTCTGCTATGATGTGTGTTACTGCTTCCCATCCTCTTCCATGTATTGATTACACAGCAGAAGAGAAAGTTGGAATCTTAAAAAACTTTCTGTACTTTATATAGAAATCTCAGAATACTGTTTTATAAAAATCACTAGATGTCAAAATCTGCTTCTCAAAATCTGAAACTATTATTATTATATTTACAACAGTGTTTCATATTCACTTGATTTTTACGCCCAGTTATTTTAATTCCTTCTAACCAGATCCGAGAAACAATCCATCCAAAATTATAACCAGAGTAGCTAAAGCATTTTCTTAACACCCTAAATTTAAATAAAATTCCTGAGGTTGGGAAGCTTTCAAATTAAATGTTCCACAACTGGTGTGAGCACTGTACCACCAGGGAGGATTATGAAACCGTCATTAACATGTGTATTAAAAATATGTATTTTATTTCCAATTTATATGATAATTTCTATTTGCTTTTTAAAAATCTGAAAAGCCTAACTTTTTGAAGCGAATTCTCCAAGAAGAGGTACCAAATTATGAAGTAACTTTGGGAATTAAGTTTCCCTCATTTATTGGCACAGTCATTAACTGGGCTGCAGTCATGAGAGCAAAGTCAGGATGCTGAGAGAGACCATAGAATGACTTGGATTGGAAGGGATCTCAAGGATCATCAAGTTCCAACTCCCCTGCCACAGGCAGGGTTGCCAGCTGCTATATCAACTAGATCAGATTGCCCAGAACTCCATCCAGCCTTGCCTTAAACACCTCTTGGGATGGGGCATCCACAACCGTTCTGGGCAACCTGTTCCATCACCTCACCACTTTCTCAATAAAACTTCCCCATAACATCTAATCTAAATATCTCTTCCTTTAGTGTAAAACTATTTCCCCTTGTCTTATCATTATCTACCCATGTAAAAAGTTGATTTCCCTCACGTTTATAAACTGCCTTTAAATAATGGAAGGCCACAATGAGGTCCTACTGCAGCATTCCCTTTTCCAGGCTGAACAAGCCCAGTTTCTACAGCCTGTCTTCATAGGAGAGGTGCTCCAGTCCTTGGATCATCTTGGCCATTCTCTGGACCCTCTCCAAAAACTCAACATCTTTCCTGTGTTGGGGGCCCCAGACTGGAGCAGTACTCCAGTTCACAAGGGCAGAATAAAGGGAGTCAATCATCTTCGTCATCCTGTTGGCCACCTCTCTTCTGATGGAACCCAGGATATGACTGGATATCCAGGCTGCAAGCGCACACTGTTGGCTCATATTAAGTTTTTCATCTACCAGGATTCCTAAGTCCTTCACAGCACGGCTACTCTGAAGGAGTTCTTTTTCCAGTTTGTATACAGATCTGGTATTACCTCGACCCAAATGCAAAACCTTGCATTTGCTCTGTTCAATCTCATTAGGTTAAGAAAAACCCACCTTTTGAGTTTCCAGTACCTCTGGATGGCATCCCTTCCTTCTGCTGTATCTGTCTGATTGGCATTTGGGAAATCAGATCTGAGCATCATATCTAATCTCAGTATCCCCCGCAGATGCTAACAAATCCTGGTTGGGGTGAGTCCAACTAGGATCATCAAGATGAAGCAGGTGACATTAGGGTACAGTCTGTGAAAACTGCATTTGTTTAGCCTTAAGAAGAAAAGGCAAAGGGCGGGGGATATTATAGTTACCTACAAGGGCCCAACAGGAGGACTTTTTTGTTTTGTTTTGTGATGGGGCTTGTTGATGAAATTATGATTTCTCACAATGCGTTGCTCAGTTTGTTTCTTTTATCGTGTACAGAATATATCTTATAAATATTATTAAGATGTCCAGAATGGAACCATGGCCCCATCTCATGGAAACTGGACAGCTGCTTCTGAGAAGCATCAAGAAGACCTTAGAGCTAACATATTAGCAGGAAATCAAAAGATACAAGTGGTATTATCAACTTTAGAGGACATAATTTTCCTCAGGTATTCTGAGTTAATATCTAATTCCTTTTGCTCCATGAAAACGAAAACAACTTTATTTGGTGACCATAAAATCTATTCCAAAATGTTCCAGCTCCTCATTCGAGTGGGGAAATATTACTCTGTAGTTTCTATTCTGCAAAATAAAATATATAACCAGTTTGATTTCTGTGAGATTTGTTAACTGCCTTTGAAATAGCTTACAGCTAACGCTTAGGATGGTTTTAAACGCACTCAATTTATCTAATGAAGTGTCCCTGTAACTTATATTGTAATTTATCTGATGTTCTTAGACAAAATAAAACTTGCATTTACAAAGTTTTCTAATGCAGGTTTCTTTACTTTTTGTACCTTCACCTCTCCCTCTGTTTGGTTAACATCTTTAAAAGTATGCTTACCCATTAGACAATTACAGAAGAAACTGTGATATTAGAACAAATATTGAATGCCACTTATGTCAGTTCTCAGCAAAACCACTGTTGTTGCCATTCCCTAGTTTAATCATTCCACAGATGCTACATGCCTTCATTTTATAGTCCCTTTTGTTTGCAAAGAGATGCTTTCTACATATATTACCCATCCACTGATTTTTTCGTTTATTGGAGAATGAAATAAAAACAGTATATTTCTTCTTCAGATCCTTCTTTAAGTGTAATATAAATGGCTAAATGGAAGGCTAGTGTTCAGTTCTCTCCATCTTTACTAATTTTCTGGAAATGAACAAAAGCTATTCATTTCCTGTCTATCTGCTCTAGCTACAGAAATTCTATGCTGGACTCCAACTGACTTGCCTCATAAACTCACGTGTTATTCTGATACTCACATCTACACCACACATAATAAACAGTGAGCAACCAAGAATGAAGGTAGCATTTACAACAAGAGAAATGTGCTTGTTGCTGCTTACTGCTGCAGTGGCATCATAAATATTAAAAATCAAATTTCTTTCTTTTTTTGTCTTTCTGGGACCACTAAAGAAATGTAATTTCTGTAGTTTTCCTGGTATCACAATAAACTATGTGCCACTGATAAGATTTGGATTTTTGTGGCAATTACACAGTCTTATGAAACTTTTGTTTAAATTATCTTCCAAAAGATAAAGTCTTTAAAAAGCAGGTGTACCGTTTTATGCACATTTTCAACAGAATTCAGGATCCTTACCATGAATATTATCTTAGCTAAAGATTAGCATTCTAACTCAGTTCCTGACTGGAACTATCTCACAGTACATACTTATTCCAGTCAAGTATACTGCCCTGCCATTTGAAGACTCTCAATGATACTTTTATTTTTACACTAAAATTTCTTTCAATCATCAATTTATCAAATATAAAAGCCCATACACAAAAATGCAAGCTTACCCTTGTAGCTATGCCTCTTTCCAACCATGAATAATGATGGGACCAGTATAGAATATCTTTTAAACAAACTAACAAAGCTGCTTTGAGATGTGCTTGCAAGTTTTTAAGCATAATAGACTCAAATATATTAGATTTTCCTAGTAACACAGTAACACCTAGTAACACAGAAACACACATTTCTAAAAATCAAAGCAAGCAGGGCAAACACTTGTCCATTCTGCTGAAATTCTTGAATTTAAGCCTTCGTAACTGATTTGTGTGCAGTGCTAAGGGCAGTAGAATGGAGTAGAGTCCATCACAGGATGCCAAAAACACAAAGGGCTTCACTCGTGGAGATGCAACATCTTGTACAGCAATCATGAAGCACTTAAAGTAGTTCAACTAAAAAGTTCTCTAAATTGACAACTACAATTAGTAGAAAGTATTTCAATAGAAATAACATGAAAACATAAGAACTTAATACTCCCCTGTTCTCACTGATGTGACTAAGACAGCAATTACACTTTTTCACGGCTGCATCACAATGGCAGCTTCATGGACTTTCTTGACCCCAGCAGAATACGTCCTCTGTCATTGTTGGTTGTTTGCTAGCAATGAACCCCCAGCTTACAGCTGCAGTTACAGCTTTTGAGTGGATAACCTTGTTTCCTACCATAGAAGTTCATGACAATCTTCAGGTCATTCAGCTCATTCAGATCACTAAACTGACTCACTGCTCTAAACAAAAGTCAAAAAGTCATTGCTTTCTTTTGTCTTGAAGCACATATTTCTTCACACAGAAGCTGTAAGAATTAAAAACTTGCCCATGAACTTTAAGGTCACTATCTCCAGGAAAGTGAGTCTAGCTTTCAGAAAATACTTATTTTGCCACAAAGAAAACTGTGGGAGAAAAGTAAATACTGAAGCAGGAAAACATATGTGAGCAAACTAGATAATAGCATGATTTTTCTTTCTTTCTTTCTTTTGCACAGGAAAACAAAACACATACATAGACATGAAGAAGAACAGATTTTTCTACTTGAAACAATGAAATGTTTAAAGTAATTTGACATTCAAATATTAAACTCAGGTTACAATAAATAAATACTTACAATGTCTTGTTCTATTCAACTCCATTTAAATGTTTCAGATTTCATGATGGGCAAAGATAGGATGCTTAAGATAAGTTAAAATATTTTGCCAAAACAAGATTGGTTTTATGCAAGGATTACTTGAGCAGCTATAAAAGTGCTTAGCAAAAAGGTATCTGACAGAACAAAAGGAAATTGTATTGACAAAGCACTATCATCGGAGTACATATAATAAGGAGAAAAATACTTACAGATTTTTTATGTCTACTGCTCCACGAAATGCCTTCCTGGGTATGGCTTGAATCTGATTTTCACTAAGATCACTATTAAAAAGAAGATCAAATGAAACTTAAAATCTGCCACATATATTTCTGTGTATAACAACAAAAAAGATTGAAAGAATCTGACAGAGCTGACAGAGCAAACAATTCCAGCTATTGCCATTCAATAAATGTCTCTGATGAAAATTACATTATTACTTGAACTGATTTGCAATTGAAGAAAAATAAGTAGCAAAAATACTCAAATTAGTTTATCTTTGTTGCACTATATAGCTCCCTTTCAAAATAACAGCAATTATGCCAAACCTAAATAGAACCATTACACAGTTTAACAATGCAGGCCAAACTGATTTCATTTTTAACTGATTGATTTTAATTTTCAACTCATTCCAAACACAAGACATGAAATCACGCAGTTTGGAAGCCTTCAGAGATGCATCTACCTACAGAGAGTAAGAAATTAGATGAAGAAGCTTGCTTGAGCCTCTGAATGCAATTCAGAAACAAATCAGAAGTGTACAGGCTGTATTTTCACTAGAATTCTTTCTCAGGTTACAGAGCAGTTCTGTTGTGAATAGCTAGATTTTGCTTTGCTAAAACCAAAACAAGAGCTTCACTCCACAACATCAAGAACTCCAAAGCATGCTCCACATGCACTCCAATCCCGAACAGTAATGTTTTCAATATCTTGTATTTTAGAGACAATTTTTAGATAACCTTTTCTGGGAGGTTTTAGGAAAAATATTGCAAATATTATGCTTAAAATATTCTGTGCAATATTGCACAGACGTAAGACATAGCTGAGATGAAATGAATAAGCAGGAATCATTCAGTTGATTAAATACAATCATGCTTTTGACATAATCTTTCCCTGAAGTGTAATCTAGCACGAGCTCATATTTCCATTTATTAGAAATCACTCCTGGAGATTTCTTTCAAATTTATGAACTTAAAGAATTGTTCGAGGACTTTATAAAATTCCACACTACCTGACTCCAGAAAAATTTACATCAATATAATACCTTTGAAAATAATTCCATGTACATTGTCATCAAGTTTGTTTTATTGGAGGCATTTTCAGTTTATGGAAAACCACATTCTATATACTAAATCTTTCACACTTTGTGCATATAACTGTACTCCTGTATCTCGCAAAGTATATTTAACCCAACTAAGCTATTATTAACAATATGTGGAAAAAGAAGCATCTGTGAGCTATGATTTAATTTTCAGTCCACCTAGGTAATACTGACATAGAATATGACTGCATTGCTGACAATAAATTCAAATAAAATAAACAAAAATTCAGCCTTCAGCATATGTTACAGTGATGATTTAACAATTGACTTCCTTTAATTCTATCACAAATATAAATAGTAAACATCTATGTATATGGTTATATTTAATCGACTAAAACATTTTACCAATACATAAATTGCATGTAAAGTGGCTTAAAATAGTGATTTCTATCATGATGAAGGACTAACTGGTTATACAGATGTATGTATATATCCATGTAAACCACTGTCATACTCATAAATATATACTGCTGTAGGTAATGGATAATTGTGTATTACACTATTTATGATGGTTAATTGATTGTCATCATTCATCATTTTGTATAATTTTAAAAGTTGGAAATGAACAAAATTGAGACACTTGTGTAAATTATTTCAAAAATATGAATGGTCAGAATCACAGAATGGCTTGGGTTGAAAGAGACCTCGGAGATCATCCAGTTCCAACCTGCTGCCTTAGGCATGGCTTTCATCCACCAGATAAGGCTGCCCAAGGCCTCATCCAACCTGACCCTGAATGCCTCCAGGCAGCCTGTGCCAGGGCCTCACCACTCTCTCTGTGAAAAACTTGCCCATGACATTTAATCTAAATCTCTCCTTGTTTAGTAAAACTATTTCCCCTTGTCCATCACTAGCTATCTATGTAAAAAGTTGATTTTCCTCCTGTTTATAATATCTCTTTAAATATGAGGTCTCCTTAAAGCCTTCTCTTCTCTTTCTTTCTGTAGAAACACATCTCAGCACAAGTACAAATAAGTACTTGTCACAGCTATTAGTCCTGGTTCCTCTGCAAACCATGCATTGAGACTGTATGTGTGTATGCACATGTGAATGAAAGCCAGATGCATCCACAGCATCATTTTCACGCAGCACAGGGTCATGCAGACTAGAGTTCCCTACTGATTTTAGCAAATTTGAAATGTAAACTACTTAATTGAAAAGGTCCCCAAACTTTCTGTGAAAGGCACTTTAAAAAACATCTCTCTAGATGTCTCCAGACCTCTCCCAACATTCTTCTCCAATTTACCCTGTCTTTTTCCAAGATAAATTCTTTTTGCAATGCATCTATTGGGTTGTGAAAAGTTCTTAGAATGTTTATGTAACAGAAGTTAAATCCTTCCTTCATTGCAAAATTCTCTATTAAAAAAAATACCATTTTCAACACAAAAGCTATGCCTACTTATAATGGGAAAGTTCTTTGTAATTATTTATTGATTGCTTCAGGTTTTCATCTGCTCAGTTTAAAAAGGTTTTCTTATAAAAACCTTGAGGGGCTTAACCAAATATTTAACTTTTTATTCTTGCATAAATTACATCTATGTTTCCCAGTGCATAACCATGACTCAGTAACAAGTTGCTGTGTGGTCTTTTTAAGATGCTTTAATTCATTCCTCTGAAATTCTTAGACTGGTCACAAAAAGACAAAACAGAAACAGAGCCACATGTATCACAGGTTGGCTTTTGGGAAATGGGGCAAAAAAACTATTTTCTAGATAAAACTGGACAATTTTGCAGGTCATTCTGTTTCACTGACTTGACTTTGCGGTCTATATTCTGCAATGACAAAAGGTGCAAATCTTCTTTTCAGCCTTTTAGGTGTTTTCAGGCACTAAGAACTGTGTAAACTCCATTTCCCATTTAAAAAAGAACCATTTCAACACGTGTGTACACCAAGAAACATTTATGTTGGTGCTTGATACTTGTAAATGAAAGATGCTCTATGAATTTAAACAAAATTGAAGCCAATAAACAACTGAACACAGTACTTTTACAAGAACAAATCTAAATTTCTGAAAGGATAGGCATGATCCTGTCTTCACATTTGAAATCAGCAATATGATCACGATTTTATCCAAGAAATTATTCCTTGTAATTATAGCAGCCTGAGACTTCATATAAATTTATGGAAGATCAGAACTTAATGAAAATATTTTGTATAAAACTTGAGTGGAAGAGTCAAGGTTATCCTATACAGTTTTTGAAAGTAAGCACGATGATATAATGATATTTTACTGAATTCAACTTATGCAGATCCTAGTTGTCCTATGGAACTCTCCACTAACTTGTCAATGCTGTAAGTCATTTCTAGAGACTTATATTCCAATATTATTAATAGCTCTGAAGCTATTGACCCTTTCAGAAAATTACTGAGTCATAGCTTGGAAGGCTTCATGCTCATAATCCACTAGCTTGCCACAGAGTCCTTCATCACCCAGTCTTCAATGTGCTGACTCAATGATTTTTTGAGCAAAAAATTTTTCAGTGCCAGAACAGTTTTATATAACTTCAGTATCTTTGAGTGCAAGACATCCTCAAAGGTTATTCTGAGGTTCGTCTCACCAAGGCAAGAGATGACATGAATATTGGAGTAATTGCCAGATTCTTGTACAAAAATCCACCTAGGCAGGTGAGGCTCTTGTCAGAGAGGACTTACAAAAGTGCCTGTGCAGCTCTAGGTGTGATTGCACCATTCTCTTGGTAGTGGCTGGTTTCTTTACGGTATCTCTTGGCTGTGTATATGTAAAACATTCTGTTGAGTTGTAATATTCAGGCTGCAACTTCATTTTCTCAAAAACAAAGCAAGAAAACAAAATCCTTACACCAAACCAAGCTGCACTAAATGAGGATACACTGAGAACTTACAAAGAAGTCTGAATGTTTGCCCAACTACACTGATTCTTTGAAAAATTTGTGTACATTTTGATTTTTCCTACAGATGACAAGTTTATGCTTCTAAATTAGAGACTAAATATGTCGCACATAAGTAAAATTACTTTTATTAACATATCACTCAAGCCAAATGAAAAAAGCAGAGATAAGTTATAGTATGTCCAAGACCAGTGATGAAGTAAGCCCTGAAATTATCATGCTTGCATAAAATATAATTCCCTTTTAAGCAAACCAGGTCAGGCAATTTACATACAGTGCATATGGATAATTACACATGCCTCATCTTTTAAACCTATTTCAAAGATAAAGGATTTAAGTGTGGTATTTTCAATGGCACAACAATAGAAGTTGACTAGTTTGAAATTATGCCAAAAAAAAAGTAGATTTCTGTTTTCCATAAACTGATGAAACAGGAAAAAAATGTAAAAATAAAAATTAGAATAGTAAGCCTCTTAACTCCACCTCCC
This sequence comes from Centrocercus urophasianus, assembly GCF_019232065.1. NCBI lineage: Eukaryota > Metazoa > Chordata > Aves > Galliformes > Phasianidae > Centrocercus > Centrocercus urophasianus. The sequence continues at coordinate 15,335,580 of NW_024884475.1, read as the reverse complement.
AAATAATCGTTTTCTTTTCATGTATTCAGTTAATTTTTATTTTTTTTTCTACAGAATACATTAGTAAACACGATACATAATGCTTTGTGGAAATAGCAAAAAGACCTTGCCAAAACCTTGTTTCTACTGAAACCTCCCTAAGAAACAGGATGAAACCAGTATATTTCTATTTATCATAATTACTGGTTAGTAGGTAGAAGTATATCACAAAAAAATTAAAAATAAACTGAAAACGTCCTAACATTTAAAGTTCCTAACAGTATTGGTATACATTTCTCACACACAAATAAATTCTAACAGAAAAAATGGAAAAACGTATACATGCTATTATTTCTTTATCAGAGGGTAAAGCCCTCAGATAACCTGATATTAATGAGTCTGATAGAGCGCTTCAGCTCTTAAAAAATGCAGAGTACTGCATTGCAGCTATTTTATTACTCACCATGTATGGCTCCCAGTTGAATATTCCATTCAACCTTAAAAGGAGTGCTAAATTATTAATTATATGAATTGAAACACCACACATAATATCTATATCATACACTGTTAAGATATCACAGTTTTCTTGTGCAGCTAAAACCATGTGTTTGTTCTAAAACAATAAATCTTCTGAAGATGGCAAACCTGCTTGTAAATTTAATTACTTGTAATTTTATTTTCCTCTATGGTTTAACCTCCCTCAGTGTCTGACCAGGCATATCATAAATCTATACTGCCATTGCCTACTTTGTAAAATACTGAGTACTAGGAATTAATGATGTGTCCTGATTTTTAAAGGAAAAGGCAGAAATATCGAATCAAGCAAAGTACTGAATACTCATCAGTGTACTTATGTCAGTTCATAAAAACAATTCAGAAAGTGACTATTCATGTTCAGGTTGCTGAATAATCATATAAATACTTCCAAAATTAATAAAGTAAACCTCGCTTGGTATTTCTCCCACCAGAAAACAATACATTCAACAAGAGCTAACCATATTCTGCACAAAACCCCACATGCCTACATAAAGCAAGACATTGCAGATAATGAGACTACAGAATTATTATCTAAAGAAAGAAGCAAAACAAACGTTTCAGTAACATTATTTGACTAAAAATCAAATTCATGAATTTGGATATGGGACAAGATGCTCACTGATGAGTATCTTTAGGATGATCACTGAGATACCTACAAGGCCCTGCACATGTCCCAACATTCTTCTCCAGTAAGTGTGCTTACCAGGGCATATCGTCTGACATGACATATTCCAGTGCAAGGCCCAGCTTTGCACCAGCCTTTATTTATTCCCCCAACTTTGATGTTAGGGAGAGTGGAGTACTCAGCCTCACAGGGAGGCAGCAGCAGGGAAACCCAAGCTCCTGGAGGAAGACTAGAAGGTGCTGCAGTGTGGCAGCATAGTGGAAATGAGCCACAGATAGAAGTTTCAAATGTGTGTTCAGAAATGGATGCAGAGATTATTTTATATTATCACTAAACTTTGGAAAAACTCTCAGATCCAAAATAATGTTATTTTGAGGGTTCTGAGAGAATGCTGGCAGCAGCTTCCATTTGCAAAAGTTGTTACGGCAGTGGGTTTCCCAATGTGAAGAGGACAGAATGGCAAAGTAACTTTTTTTGTCCTGCTTGATTCCTGATTTGGGTTTCACTTCTAAAACGCCAGACAGGTCTCCATTTTCTGAATTTGAAATAGAAATATATATTTCAATTCCATATTATCTGGAAAAGATTGTGCTATAATGGAAGGCTTTTGATCAAATTTTTATTTGCTCACGAATCTTCATTAATTGTCATGCAATCAGGAAAACTATATTCTACAGCTGTAAAATTCCATCATGACAAGGACTTTAATCTAAAAACTCTTCTGGATACTACAGAAGCATGCTTTGGCAATCTGTACTTTTATTATACTAGGATAATGTATATAAGCTGGAAAATTATTTTCAGAACTTCGTAGTGGCAATCAAACCAATGTGAAAAGCATCCAGCAATAGAGGTGCTGCTGAAATACAGCTTTATGGTCTAAGTACAAGGAGAGCATAATGGGGAACCAATTCTACAAATATCAGCTCAGTTGAACTGAACCTAATAAAGCCTGGAAATCAAATTTCCATCATGGCAGAAATCATAGCAGAAACATTATAGCAAGAGCCTACTAAACAAACATGAATGTCTTGATCTGTAACTCAATGCTTTTCTTTTTATCTCACATTCAGCAAACATATTACTGTATTCAAACAAGTAAGTACCTTTCCTATCAGCCAAATGAGGCTTATCCAGTTAATTGTTACAATACTGACATATGTTTGGCTTTATGGAGTTGCACTATTACAATTTGCAGTACTGCATCACTTATTTATGAAGATAATCTTATACTCAAATAGGTTTTCATGTCCCTTTTTCAAAGCCTGGCTTTTTGGCAGGCCTACAAATCAACGAAGACAAACAGAATAAAGAAACATTTTAAAACCATATGCTTAATGATTCAGCCTAATATCTGGCTGAAAACTAACAGAAAACCAACAAAACAAAAATCCTACTGTAACATTATTGTTTTATTCTCTGACTACAAAATAAACTATTTAATATCCTATTTACTTAAATGATTCTTCTTCTACTCTTCAGTAAAGCACCCAGTGCAAATATTTCCCCTGCTAATGAAATGCAAGTGATACCACACTATCAACAGCGGCCAATATTTATCTCTTTGTGATGATTAAAATCCTGAATTATAAATTCCAGCATTAGTTCCATAAATCATTACTTCTAGTCATATCACTCCCACCTACTTCCCATAAGAGAAACGAAATTTTGCATCTGAGAAAGGTACTGTTAACATTCTTTTACAGAGAAATCAAAGTAGTGTGTTATCATTATGTATCACTGCCATGCTGAGGAGCACAAAGCAGATGAGAAGAGTATAGATGACAGAATTGCAGGTTCTCTTTGTATTTTGCACTGATTTCCAATTGCTCTGTAGAATCCCTAAAGACTTTTATGGTGTAAACAGTAGATACAGTCTATTCACACACAAAAGCAGAGTCACTCCCTGTGCCATGGTGAGTTACAACACCAAACTCAATATTTCATACTCCACATAGAGCAATCACCCCTGTAACATGGGCAGAATGATTTGAGTCATTATAATTCCCATGATAAGGAATGAGTCTTCTGTTTTTCTAAGAATGTGCAGATTAAACTTCCCTGCTTATTTTCATATCTGTTATTTTCTGTTATACATTGATAAATTTATAATCAAATTATAGATTTATCAATATAGATCTTATTATAGCTATTACTATATGATTATTTAAACAGCAGGTATTTTCATCCATTTTATCTACCTATTTATTAAACACTGATTTATTAAACACAAGACATTCATTCACAAAGCACAGAGCACATACATAAACATGGATAAAAACTACTGAACTAAAGTAGAAATACTAATAGCCTGCTAATCTGCAGTTTATACGCAACTTCTACCTTATTTTTTAGGTTAAGTCATCAGAAATTGAAATGATGACAAATAATGCTAGATTGTTTTTGTTTGAGAGGCAGACTGACTCCACATACCTATGCAATATACTGACTTGTTCATAATTTTGAGTATTATTAATTAGTCATTTCTTCACAAAGAAAATAGCATAGAGTGCAATTATCAGTCCTTCCTACTTCTTAGTAGGATCATATTTTGGCTTTGGAATAGACAAAATCCTTCTATTGGCATGGAAGTCAATCTATGGGCCGCAGAATCAATCCCACTCCACAGTGTCTCCAAAAGTGCACTTAAATCAATTTGTATACTCTGGTATCATTTGAAAATAATTGCTTCAGGAGAGTTGCCATTTATTCTCCATTGTGCTAGAGTGTCCTAGTGTGACAAATGCTCATTGTGAAATAAAATAGGAGTATTAGGGCCACACATGTATTTCAGTGGAGCCTTAGAAATTATTTTTGAAAAGGCAAGTGGTCCTTATTAGTCTGCTCCACTAAATTAATATGTAATTCTGTTCAAGACTTAAAAAAAAGTAGTAGAAATAATGACATGTTGCAGCTCTTAGAGAGGAATGGACCACCCACAATTTCAAAAGGAGAAAATTCTAATGCTACTTCAAATTTGGCTTCTGATAGAAGGTCCTACAAAGAAAAACTTGAAGTCATTTAAAAACATCACCATTTAAAAAAAAAAAAAAAAAAAAAAAAAAAAGAGACAAAAAGAAAGGGAAATGGAAAGGGAAATTCACAGATTCTCCATAACTCACAAACTCTTAAACTGGTCAAACTGAAGGAAGATACTGTTCCTTGTTTTGCATTTTAAAAAAAAAAATGCAAGCCCAGCTCCCTTATTGATGTGTGAGACAGCAGCACAGCTGTGTGGTATCAGGGTATTGTTTACCAACAACCGCACCTGGAGTTCTAAAAGTCAGAGTGGGACATAACTTTTAGAGAGACAGAAGTATATTTTGCATTTAATACTTCAAAAATTCTGGTTTATTATAGACAATAACTTTTAAGGCATATATCCTTCAGCAGCATACATGTTCATGCATTTTTTTCCTTCTCTTTACTTATCCAGGTTGAAATTAAAAGCAAAATAGAAAATTACATTAGCTCTTATGTGCTATTACTTCACATAGGATCACCGAAGATAATTTCTTTGCATGAAAAGAGTGAAGGTTCTGCAATTTTAATTTCATCAGCCTGTGATAGTAGATTCAATGATTAATTTTTAATATAATATCTCACTTAGTAGACTTGAAAAGACATTGCAAGTTAAGGATTCAGAATGGATAAAGCAAAATACTGCCAGGTAAAATTCACTTCTGGGAAGTGACAAACTCACTATAGGCATGGCTGAAATATCCATTTGGCTTGGTTTAGGTACTTGCTCCCATTAAGAACAGATAAGATGGCACACTTGCCTTTGCAAGAGACTTCTTCAATAGCATCTGAAAAATCTACTATTACTGTTTTCTGTAACAAAACTTCTTTTTAGCAGAAGTTTGCAGCAGTCAATGTGTCTTTAATATTTAATTTCATTTCTCCTACTTTGGAACTGAAAGTGTAAGCACTTTTAGGAACCGATTGAAAGATTGTCTGGTATGTTGTCTTGTTTCACTCCACCATCTATAGCCCTGTGAATTCTCTTCTGAAATACCACTCAGTGAACCATGGCAATTCCCCTCTTTGTTCAAAGTGAGCAGAGCAAATTCCTGATACAGCACCATTACTCATTGCTGCTATTGCAATACAGGTAAGTAATAATTACATCCCTAAATACAGGCATTTTCCTCCAAGTACAGGCCCATATTGTTAAGTCCAAATGTTTCCTAACAGAAAAACTAACCTTGAACACTTTGTCAAGGGGCAGCCAAATCTTTGAGAGTAAAATAGAAGGATCTTGCAGTTTATTAATGTTGAATGGCACTGTGCTCAGTCTTCCTTCACCTGAATCGAACAATACAATTTTAGGATTGTCTCTAGAGACAAGCTGATTGCTTAACAAGACAGATTTATTGCAGTCTTAGCTTCATACAATATGTGTGCATTCACACAGTGTATGCTTCAGGCTTTGATGCTGTTGCCCATCACTGCCAACAAGTAAAATAAAAACAGAAAGAAGGGGAAAAAAAAAAAAAAAAAGCAAATTATAAAAGGATTACTATGGATGATTAAAGAAAATGACAACAGCTAAGCTAATCATAATTACAGCTTATCAAGATGACCACTATTATATCATTGTCTTCCAGTACTTCAACCATCTGCTTATACCCATCTGTCATTTTCGATACTGTAAAATTTTTTAAACTCCGTTTTACTTATTTTTATTCTGTGTTTGCACAGTACCTATTGTTGTGGAGTTTCCAGCCCAAAAACTTGTACTTTACACTGTCATCTAAACAAAATAATGGAAAGTATGTGTGTCCATATCATACTCCTGTTCATTGATAATAAGTATGAAATAGTAAGAACAAGTTCCATTATTATGTTGAGCAAACTGATTTTTTAAATAAATAAAAAATTACAAAAACATTAATTTAAAAAAAAACCTAAAAATATAATTTTTTATTTTTTATTTTTTGCTTGTTGTATTTACTTTCTGTCCAGTAGCTGATTTAGACAAGTTAATTAGAAGTTCCTAAGAGAAAATGAAACAGTAATTATTGGGAAAAATAAGGACAGTTACTGATATGAATATTCCAATATTCTGGAACTAAAACTTTCCATTTACCAAGATTAAAAGAATTCATAACTCTAGTTGAGCATCACAGAATTCACAAATCTCCCTGCATTCCAGTTCATGTTCAATGCTTCAAGTTTTCTGACCTCTTCACAGAATTCACAAATCTCCCTGCATTCCAGTTCATGTTCAATGCTTCAAGTTTTCTGACCTCTTAAGCCCACCTCCTATTTTGGTAGCTTTTTCAAATCACTTTCAGTGAATTTGTTTCACTCTTTTTCCTCAGTGATATGCAGAGAATAAGAATTTTGAGTGATGGGATTTTTTTAATTGAAAAAGGAACTGAGAATATGAAAGAGACATCACAATTCATCCAGTATTTCCACACAAGGGCCATTCAGAATTAAAAGCCTTTTTTACAATGGTAAACAGCATATATAAGCGATTAAAAAACCCCCAAACCCTGACAATTCCAGAATGAAGCAATCACAACCAATTTCTAATTAAATAACAATCTAAAAAAGACAATTTCAGACAAAATTCTGTGTCAGAGTGCTCCCACACGTAAGAATCCCATTGCAGATTATAATGCTGTCTGCATGTTGTTGCCACAACAGTGGTACATACGTTACCTTTAAACATTCTAGGAAAACTCATCAATTAAATAATCCATGTAAAATTTAATTTAGTGCTATTTAAAGAAAATCTTAAATTGTATTTCTCCCTTTACCACATTTATCTGTTTTTCCCCTCAAGGTCAGCTGCTTAAAATCCACAGAGCTCAGGAATTTTTGTTCCAGGTTGCACTTTTCTACTTTTGGCCATCACAGAGTGACTGTACTTAAGAGCAACTTTAAAATCTAATCTCTCCTCCTTCCTTCGTATTTTTTCCACTATCATTGGGCTTTTCAGTCTTTCTTCTGAATCAATTCCATGTCAAATTCTTTCCCTTCAACCATTTTTCCAGCTCCTTTGAAGTTGCTGTTGGAGCTCCTGCTCAAGTAAATATCCAGAAAATCTTCCTGAGATGCCTTAATAATTAGGAGAAATGGGAAGGGGAAAATGGTTTATGTGTCTGGTGGGTGGGAATCATTTTGTTGTACCTGTTCTTTTTTAAATTTTCTTGAAGAAGGGGGATTTATCTTTGCGTTTTGTGGGTAGAAGGCAATCAAATGAGAGCATAGCATACTAAGGATGATGATAGATGACACTGATGCTGCAATTCACAGGCAATTATATACTGTTAGTAGTTTAACATAATACTTCAGGATAGAGAAGTTTAGGTAACCATATAGAGACCAAGGAGAGTGATGGCACTGGAAATAAACATCTCAACTGAATGTGGCCTAATTCTGAAATATATCACAAAATACTGAAAGACTTTCATTTCATTGCATTTTGTTTAAATTTTTACAAATTGAGTTTCAAGAAATAAACCTAAATTTTGAAACAGATGATATTGTATTGATGTCAGTTATGGCTATTAAAGAGAACATTACTATATTACACAAATAGGCTTTCTGCTAAAGCAGTCTGTGCAAATCCATTTGTACCTCTAAAGAATTCAGCAAGAGTTTTGCCAGCCACAAAATCCTAGGATATGCATCATGCAACTGCAAAAGCAGGTATCTGCATTCACTCCTCTAGCTGAGAAAGAACAGATCTCCTCTGAGAAGAGGGCCAGCTCAGAACTTTGAGGTGATTGAATTTAAATTATATTTACACAGATAGATGAGAAGGTGTAAGGATTTGTTTCTACACTGGCCCTACTGCATTAGCTATCTATTCCCACATGCATATTTGCTCTTATGCAGCTCTTCTGTTGCAGTTCATATTACAGTATAGTGTTTTACAGACCTGAATCTTCCAACATCTGTAGCAAAGGTCCCAGAAATTGATTTAGAAGCTGAAATACAAGCTTATCCAATCCTGCTTCTACACAAGGCTACATATCTCTGTTGGAAGACTGACACATGGTCTCCATATGCACTGGCGATAACACAAGCCTGCCAGGCACAGATGTACTTACAGCTCCAGAGAGATGCAATCTAATGATGGATAGGAATAACCCAATCATGCTAACATTTGTATTTGCAAACCATACCTAGTACTACAGACAATATGTCTACCTTTATCTGCCACATTTCTTCAAAGATATCAAGATATTCTGAGGATATGACAAGTGTATGATTAAACTTAATGGTATCTAAGGTAGAAAGACATCTTACTGAAGAACAACGTAATAGTGGGAAGTTTTAAAAATTAATTGCTCTTCTGGCAAACCTAAAGAAAATCAAATTAAATTAGATACTGGAACTTTTTCATTAGGAGCCTCTGGCAAAATAAAGTTAATAGATTGAAAGCTTTCTGCAATTAAAAGTGACAGGTGCATTGCCTTCTCTAAGCTTTTAAATCACATCTGTCAAAAGGTCTCCTAAAATGCATTTTTTAAACTCTTTCCAATCTACTCAACTTCTTTGAATCAAAATACTGTAGAATAATTGAAGATATATCATTTAAGAAAGTTAGAGTTTTATGGCAGTAAAGAGATAAATTTTCTATGAAGTTATACACCTAACATATTTAGGAAAATATATTAAATCACGTGGAGTAACCTTGTGATTCATTCTCTTAATTTATCAGCATGATTTTGTGCTGTAATTCTTATCCTATTGATGAGAAATATACAACTTGATTTCCATAATTTAACACAAAGACATAAATACAGTTCAGTCACAAGGTAGTTTCTGAATTACCTATTCTTCCAACTTTTAAAGATAGAAAAGTGTCTGTCTTGGAAACAGACAGAAAAGTTGAACAAGTTCAGCTTCTGCTCTGCTGCTTTAAGAGTGAAAACAGTTTTAGTGAAAATACATTCCAAGAGTGTGAGCAAAATAGAATATACTTCACATCTGCCTACACATATCTGACCCAGTCCTTTACCTCTCATTCTTGACTTGCAAAAGCAGAGAGAGCATTTATGTAACACTGACCTAAACAAAACAACAAACTAACCAACATTTGTGTTTTGTTTTGTTTTGTTTGAGTTTTTACTAATCATTAATCATTGGCTGACACGCCTGAAGGCTGTGTTGCCATTCAGCAAGACCTGGATAGGCTGGAGAGCTGGGCAGAAAAAAACCGGATGAGGTTTAACAAAAGCAAGTGAAGAGTCTTGCATCTGGGGAGGAATAATTCCATGCACCAGTACAGGTTGGGGGATGACCTGCTGGAGGGGAGCTCTGCGGAGAGGGACCTGGGTGTCCTGGTGGACGACAGGTTGGCCATGAGCCAGCAGTGTGCCCTTGTGGCCAAAAAGGCCAATGGCTTACTAGGGTGCATTAAAAAGAGCGTGTCCAGCAGGTGGAAGGAGGTGATCCTCCCCCTCTACTCTGCCCTGGTAAGACCTCATCTGGAGTACTGTGTCCAGTTCTGGGCTCCCCAGTACAAAAAAGACAAGGATCTCTTGGAAAGAGTCCAGCGGAGGGCCACGAAGATGGTGAAGGGCCTGGAGCATCTCTCCTACGAGGAAAGGCTGAGTAAACTGGGTCTGTTCAGCCTTGAGAAAAGGAGACTGAGAGGGGACCTGATCCAGGTCTATAAATATCTAAGGTGTGGGGGGCAGAATGGCGAGGCCAGACTGTTTTCAGTGGTGAGTGGAGACAGGACAAGGGGAAACGGCTGGAAACTGCAGCACAGGAAGTTCTGCACAAATGTGCGCAAGAACTTCTTTACAGTGAGGTGACGGAGCACTGGAACAGGCTGCCCAGGGAGGTGGTGGAGTCTCCTTCTCTGGAGATGTTCAAGACCTGCCTGGATGCCTACCTGTGCGACCTGGTGTAGGGAACCTGCTTTGGCAGGGGGGTTGGACTCGATGATCTCTGGAGGTCCCTTCCAACCCCTACAATTCTGTGATTCTGTGATTCTGTGATAAATTCAATAGATTAGAATTACAGAACATCTATGGGAATTCTTGTCATTCTCATCAATTCTGAGGCAAACAAAAGCATTACTCTTCAAAGCTCTTAATTAACAACTAAATGAAAATCTAATATATTCTTCTAAGATGTGACAATGTGAAGTTTACAGGTTATGGTACAACACCTTTAGAGATGAAGGTTGAAAAATGATGCTAACCAATTCAAATGTAACCCTCAGATTGAGAACATAGAAATAATCTCATCCCAATTTGGAAAGCAACGAAGCAGCTACAATTTAAAATATGTGCTTAAATCCCATTGAATTCATTGTAACAACTCACATGCTTCATGTTAAACATGTGATCAGACATGTTTTTGAATCTACTTACTACTTACTTAAAAACAGTACTGAACACATTTTAAATTATTGGTTTTCTTAACTGAAGGATATATGAAAAACAAAACAAAACAAAACCTTCCTGAGTTATAATGAATGAACAAGAAAATAAGACAATAGCTTGCCATTCCATGTTTACTTTATAAATTTTCTTACCCTAAAAGAAATTACTGTATACCATGTTATGATACCACAAATAAGATGGAAGGAAACTGGACCAGATCTAAGACATTATAAAAATTCTTTTATATTTAATAAAGCAGCTAAAGTTTTCTGGTTCTTTTTTTAGTTTTCTTTGAGAGCTGGGGTTGGAACTTGCCAATTTCTCTTAGATTTCTTCTTTATAGATACTTCCTATAAAAAATATATATTTTTTATATATTTTATATAAATATATAAAAATATAAATACATAAATATAAATATATAAATATATAAAATATATTTTTTTATCCTATAAAAAAAATTAAGACTTTCATTCAAAATTTGCAAAGTCCTTACACACTTCTCTTTAGCTCTACTAATGACATTGTGATTTTTCTCGATAATGTCTTCTCCAGGTCATGCCCAAGCAGAGGAAAGTTTCAGCACTGGAAGGCCAATATTTTGAGAGAATTAATATACTTTTATATACTGTGTCCAGTCTGCATCAAATATTTTCCCTTAGTAGCAATTTTAACTAGACTGTGGGTGAGTATGACAGGTCTGCAATCTGTGAAAACAAAAAGATCAAATTCAGCATTCAGTAGGGATACAAAATATCTAACTGAGTCCCGGATTTACAGAATACTTCTTTCTTTTTCTGTAGTCTCTTCTTTTGCATCTCCTTTTGTCCTCTGTTAACGATCTGCAACATCTATAAATATTGAAAATATGCCAAATTTTCCTCTTTGGTGTCATGTATTACATAAAAATTCGAATGGAAAATGTGTTCAAAGGTGTTTTGAAGAGTCTACTAATTGAGCAGTCTAACCAAACACAAATAATCAAACAAAAATACTACACAAATACTTGAAAAGAAATATTAGACCACTCTTTCTAAATGCTCTAAGCCACAGTTCAAAATAGCATGGCCAAAAAAGTAAACTCTGAGTTGTGTGTGTGATTTGTATTGATTTTATTCAAGTGTTAAGACTACGCTTAAAACTAAATGCTAAGAGATACTGCTTATATTATGTTTTCCCCTACATTTCTCTTCTGTCGTTTTTGTCTGACCCAGCAGAAATTTCATTCTATAAACATGCATTTTATAATACTGGTTAACATCCCTTTTTATACAGAAGAGTTTTACACAAACTTGGATACTTAGATCCATTTATGCTTGTGGTAGGTTTTTTGTTTGTTTGATTGTTTTGTTTGTTTTGTTGTGGGTTTCTTTTACTTAAGGGCACATTTGACTTCTACTGTGGAATTATCCTCCACACATGTATATATAGGTGGTAGGACTCCTGACCTGAAGAAACACAGAATATCTTGTTTTTTTTTCCACAGAATTTTCACCGTTCACGATTCCTTTTTCCATCCATGCAGTAACAAGCAATACTGAAGGAAGATTCCTGGTTGAGGCAGAGATGACATCTTCATTTGCAGTTGAACAGAGAATTACAGAAAAAGTATTTAAATAGTGAAGGGGAACTGCCAGTCTTTTTACCAAATAAAAACAGGATAAAACTCTGCGATAAATGCATTTATTGGCAAAAATCACAACAGTTAGGATTAGAATATAATGATTTGTATTGCAAACAGCTATGTGCATTTATGAGCAGATAAAGATTATTGTAATACATCTCTATGAGGAAATAAAAGTGAGCCTAATCTTAGATTAGGCTTCATGAGAATCTTCATGAGAAATAAGATATAGTTATTTAAAATGAATGACAGATTGATGTAATATTCTGTCTTGCATATAATGCAAACTCCTGTTCTACCTATTTAAAACTAACACAAAAAGCACACACACACACAAAAAAAAAAAAAAAAAAAAAAAAAAAAAAAAAAAAAAGCCTGCACAAAAAGCAACAGATTGAAAGGACATTTTCATTAAAAGAAAACAGAAAACCTCAGTAGCCATCTCTGACTTCGTGTTGAATTTTGGTTCTACAACTCACTGGCATTTTTTCTTTGCTTTCCTAACTAGTTCCCCTCTGGATTAACCTCTCCTCACCTCTGGCTGCACACACACTGCAAGCTGACTTCCATGGAGCTGCCGGACAGTTCATTAGAGCAGCTCCTGCTGTTTCTTCCACTGAAGAGGAGACACCTCTAAGTCACCACACAGGCAAGCCCAGGCCGACATGGCTCCTAACAACTTCTGGCAGCTTTGATCTGGCTGCTGGTTCATATGAGTTTCACAGACAAAAAAACATAATAGGGGCAGGAACTTTGATGTATTTCCTGCTGCTTCTTCAGAAAGCAAGTATCATTGCTTGGTAATTCACACGGTGTACTGGTATCAGTGAAGGGGGATAGTGCAGGGCTATATTGTGGGGCTTTTTCTGTGCGTCGCATCTTAAAGCAAAAGGTGGATGACTTTAATCCATTGCTAGAAAGTACACGATTAAAATAATTCTACTAGATATTGAAACATAATATGAAATACAAAATAACTTTTCTGATTCAACACTCGGTTGTATGCCTCTTCCTGAACGTGCAATTTACAGCAAGGCCTTACTTCATGGCACATCCTCAGCTTTGTCAAGCGCTGGAGGCTGCTCACTTCAGAAGAACTTACAAGTACATTTCAGTAGTCATAACAGAGTTCTTAGTGCCCAGACACACATCCAATTGCTCAGCTAAGTCTCTTTCCTCAACACCTCTGGTGGCCATGCTAAAGAAGTCAACAGCACAGCAGTGAATGAATGCTCCAGGATCCTTTCATAATAATCCAGTTGACTGAGGCTCTGTTTGAGAGGCCTTACCTCATTTCCCACACATTTTCTGACCCATTTTGTCTGCCTTTTCTCAGAGGGGTTTTGCCTGTTACATTGTGAGCTAAGCAGTAAACTAATTATCTTGTTCAAATCCCTTCGCAACGCCTCTAATCCCTTTAGTTATAAGAATGTGTGAATACTGATTGCACAACTTAGAAAAGAGGGAAAAATAAAAAGAAACAGAGACAGACCAAAAAAGCCAAAAGGCATGATCCAGGAGGATCTGCTAGCCTCTTCAGCCTCTTGAGATTTGAGTCAGGACTCTTGTCCTTCAAAAGACAAAACAGTAAATGGGACAGTTTTTAAGTTCTGCACTTCCATCTCCCATTTGTCTGCCGTATCTGCCCCAAAGCTCTGAACCCTTTGCTCACAGCAGAACTTGCTGACCCTTGACTCCAGTTAACTGTTACATTTTCTCTCTCTCCACTTTCATAATGAACATTTTAATGAAGGGGATGACAATATTACAATGTGTCAAAGAAGCTATATGAAGTACAGGAAATGAACGTATGTTAGCATAGACATCTATAGGCCCTATGAGTCTTATTTCTTTTCATCAAAGAAGCCTTACAAGTCTTATTAAAGAGCCCTCTCACCCTCTCCCTCGGCTGAAGACACCAGAGCGGTTGCCTCCTGCTGTCCAGGACTGAGTGAACTTTAATCACTTTTCCTATTTTGTTCACACTGGGGAAGGAGCCAGGCTTCAGTGAAAAGCCTGCAGTCACAGTCGATGTTAAAGAGCATGAAATTTATCTGACTTCCATAAAAGATGAATTCTGCCCTTCCATTCCTGCTTTTGCTAAGCTGGCTGCTCCGGGGACAGCCATTCTCTTCTCCAAAAACAAATATTTGCTTTTAGCGTGGATGGATGCTGCTGCCTAGGAGCGCCTTTTCCCTTGCTTTTTAAACTGTAAACATAGTTGTTTCACCTACAAAGAACACTTGTGGTCTTGGGAAAGAAATTTAACTTTATCATTTAGACATGCTTTTTTGCAAATGAAGGTTTTAAAAATGCAAACAGTTCCTGTTTTACATGAGTAATAAGCTCTGGCTAATTGGTTGCCATAGAAGCAAATTCACCAGTATTCTCAGAGAGCAACAGAGATTTACCTTTTCCTTCTTTTCTTTCTCTCACTGCAGAGATGTTGTTATCAATAAAGACCTAACTATTAGGGTAGAAAAATATAAACTTTGCTTTCTTACATACAAATACTGAGAAATAACGTCTTTGATGAAGATTGAACTAAATTGTATTGTTATACAGCATTACAGTATTCAGTTTATAAACCTTAACATATGGAGTTAGTTCTACAGTCTTTGGAAATCCTATTCTCATTATTTGTACAATGGTTACTTCCATTATGTGAGACAATAAACAGCACATTACCACTGAAGTTGCAAGTACTAAAGGTCAGCATGTTATGAATGAGTATTTTTTCAACAACTAAGAATGCATGCCTTTAGAAATCATACCAATTCTCTATAATTTCATTGCTCACATATTTCAAATACAGCAGAGAAATGGAATACAAAGAACCCAAAGCCAACTCTGGAAACAAATAATCTCCAAAACTTATCCATATAAAAAACTGAAAGAAGTGAAAAAAGTGTATCAATGAACTGGATAATGGAAAGACTGTTAAAATGGAATGAAAAGTGGTACTTATTCACTGACCATCCGCTCTGCATGCCATAACCCAGTCTAATCCCCAATTGATACTGACAACTGCAATGACAAGGGCTAAATTGGAACCATAAGTGGAAGTAATGATAGACTGCCACTTCAGTATGTCAGCAATTTCCAGATTAAAATTAATACCACACAAATGTTCTTCTGTAAAGCAGAGACTTCTCAAAGCAAGAGAAGCACTTGCTCAATAACCATGCTTCCCAAAAATTTGCCACAGATCCTGAGAGTATTGCCCGATGCCCAGCAAAGTTCATCCGTCCATCAGCAGGAACGAGATGAAGAGGGGAAAACGGTTTATGCTGTACTTCTACTTGTGACCACCTAGGGGCACTCAGCGTCCTAGAAATGCACAGCAGAACTTAACCAGCACGGCTGTGAAGTAGAGCACAAAACATATTCTCTGACAAGCATCCTGTCTTATACTCCACTTGAACAACAATGATGAGTATTGTTTATTGATACTCGATTACTGGCAGATAACCAACCAGACACCCTTGTTCCCTATAAATGCTTCTGAAGAACTCTTTTTCTGATTAAGGCTTTAATATACCATGAAGATTTTCAACCAATAGAAGAAAATATACAGACCACATTGCTTGAGAAAGTGATTTCACATTATAAGTCTGAACTTACAAGCAGTAAAGCAACTACAAACAGCATGGAAAGCTATCTCAAGGGGATTCTCTTAATTATAATTCACTACAGCTTTGAAAAGAACACGGCCAAAATGGAAACGAGTATAAAACTGAGCAAGTAGCACAAGGTCAAGAGAATGCCAACTTTTTCACATACATTCTTCTCTCTCAAATTTGTCTTTTAGATACGCAAAATGTAGACAAAACAGAACTGTATTCCTATGTTTCAGGATTCTCTAACTTCTTTCAAAGGAAAAGACTCAGTGTAGTTAGTCCAATTTTTTTCCTAAAAAAGAGTAAACGTTTTCATCAAAGCAATTAGCAAATATATACTTTTACACTGAAGCAAATGATTAATGAATGCTTAACTGCAGCAGGCTACTACTAGCCAATCATATCTGATATTTTACAGTCAAGTTTTATACTATGAATATTCTGACTTTTTGCCACTTATTTTTTTTTTTTCTTTTTTGTTCAAACAGGGTTCACTTAACAAGCAGAATGCAGACCTGCTGCTTTCCCTTGTGGCCAACTTCACTTGTTCAAAGTCTTTGAGAATCTTGGAACACGGCAATAGTTCTTAAAGGAACTTTGGCCTGCAGCTGTTATTAACTAGCTTTGGCCGTATGGACCTTCGTTGACAAGCACCTCATGTAGAGAGGTTAAAAAATTGCTACCATATGCTTCCAGATTTTTGAACTTACGATGTAAAGGCTTGAAAAGAAGAAAAAAAACCCAACCCTTTTACTACTTTAAAAGTACAAAACAATTTACACATGAACCAACACTTCTTTCTATCCTACACTGCCTTACAGTTATGAAATATATATTTCATTTTTACAGTGGTACTGTAGACTTACAAAGTCAGGAGCTGATTTCAGTGAAAGGAATGACTGGTTATACGTATAAAGATTTCAACAGGCTTTATTATTGGACACAAATTAAAAACCACCACACTATTAAAACCAGCATTAAGTAAAAAATAAAAATCTGTGCCATGAGAACATTTCTATTGCACAGAAAAGCATTCTGTTCTTAATGAAAGCTAAGTCTAGAGCTGCTTATTACACCTCTTCTTTGACCTTATGTGCATACACATTATATTTGCAGTATGCGCTCCAGTTCAGATCCAAAGGAGGATCTGTATGCCCAAGAACTTATCCCTTCCTTCCAGATATATCAGCTGGTTTACTGATAAGCATTACCTCTCTGGAGAAGCACAGCCTCAACACATGCCTAATGCTTTCCAGAGAACATTTCTTTGTCACTCACTGAAGTACTTGTACCAGTTCTTGTATCATATGTAGTCTGAAACATACTCAGTATTATTAACCTTGTTGAAATTAAGAAAAATAGTTATTTGCTGAATGCTTTTATATCTCTTTTCTATAGATTCCTATGTGACTTTAAAAAAAATACGAAGATCTGAAAAAAAACCCACGAAGATCTATTGCTCGTTCACATGAAGTTTTATCTGAGGTTGGCCAAAAGGACTGCTTCATAAAGAGTATCATTAACACTGCAGTATTTGTCATTCTTTCTGAGGAAACACACAAAAATAGAGAGGTGGGTCATGGAGGTGCTCCATCTCTGTGAGCACAATATTCCCAGACATAGAATCAAGAGTTCAAAAGTCTTAGCCTGCAAGCAGCTCTGAGGATGCTCTGCCAGAGACCTTCCTGCCTCTGAGAAACAGAATTGTTCAAAATACAAAACACTCATTAGCATAAAAACTCTAAAGTAAACCTTCAAAATGTCCACTAGGTAATACTTACACTTCTATGTGTCATCAGAGCCCATTTAAACATTAAAAACATATAATCAAGACATAAAAAAATCATTTCTATTTTAAAAAGTAAAAGTACACCTTTGGGTATGGGCAATTCTAGCAGAAAATGGAGAGAGAATTTTCAAATTTAAATAAATCCTGCGTCATTTCAGAAAAGTATTGTCAGCCAAGTAAAATAGCCAGTTAAAACAGTGATCTACCCTCTAATACTAATGCATGTAGGTTACATTTTCAGTGAATACAGTAATGGATACAACTCAAGTAAAGAGTGTATATAAAGGATGGATATTATGACTGGCAATTTTTTTCCCATATTCTATCAGAACTGAGCCAGTGGTATATTCTCTTTAATTTTACTTAAATGCTTCATTCGTATCATAAATTTACTGCTCTTATGACTGGAAACTTAGTTTAAAAAATCAACAATAAGCAAAAAAAAAACCATCTGTAATGCCATCTTCAAATGTTTCTCTATGTAAAACTACTGAAGGGCTCACACAGTTATTCTAATCTACAAAGTTGTGTTTACAGTAAGTCCTTTACAATTTCTTCAGTGTAAGTAAACCATAGATTTTAATTAGGCTCGGTAAAAACAGGCCACGACTCTTTACATAAAATTCAAAGCATTTTGCCATTATTAATCAGTGGGAGAGCCACAAAAGGGCAGAAAGCATTTTGTTTAGTTTCATAATGTTTTTCTTTAAGTAAGATTTTAAATGATAAAAGGTGCTTAACACACCAGAAAGCATGAAACAAAGCAATAATTACATCATACACCAAATATAAATTGTAATAAGCAAATAGCTCAGTCAGTTTCTTCAGAGAACAGATCTTTTATTGCCATGTTAGATATGTCTCCTATACATTATGGTAAAATGTACATCTGAACAAGAATAAGCTAAATATAGGGGAAACTTTGGCTTTAGAAGAAACACATGCTTCATCTGAGGTTAATAATGACACTGTGGCCAAGACATAGATATCTTTTCATTAGTGAAATCCACAGCAAGTCGAAGTTCATTTACTGTAAATGTAATGAACTTAATGAACCCATTCCACAGTATTCTTTAAAAAAGCAAGCATAAATGTTTTATGAAGTTATGTTAAAAATATCTACTAACTCTCATAATCTGCTTGAGGGGTTCAATTTTCCAGCTTCTGTGAAACATCACAGTCTTGATTAAGCTGAATAAAAAGATAATAAAAAAATGTCCACAGACTAACAGGATTGTCAGTCTATGGTAATTTCCTTAAACTTCCGTTGTCCCACTCATTTTCTGAAGTACTAATACCAAAGAGAATAAGAATCATTTCTTATGGACACGGGAAAAATATTTTAATCCTTTAATTCATTTGTGATTTAATATCAGGACAAAGTTGAGAGAGTAATTCTTGAGTTAGAGGAGAAACTCTTCTTTAAAGAATAGATGTTTTTTAATGGATTATTTCCATGTCGTTTCCTGGGTTTGGGTTTAAATCAGGGCAACTATTGTAGCAGGAACCTCCATTACCCGGGGATGCTAATTCCATCTCCTGCAGCTCAACACCATGCAGCCTTAGCCTATTTATCCAGATGTCAATAGCATTGTACAGTGTCACACAAATGACTAAGCAAAGATTGAAAATTCACTATGCAACAATCATGCCTTCACGGTCACTTGCACAAGTATTATGTCTTATGCCACAGATACAATAAAACATTATGTGACTATGTGTTATGTGTCGCCAACAGCATTTTAAGAGTGAATGCAGCCCAATTTCCTGTTATATACGAATTAGGAAGTTATTTCACAGAGAGGTGATGAGTAAATATCATTAAGAAAATTTATGAGGTTTTTTTCAATAATTATTGTTTTTCAATGTATAATTCTTTTGTTACTTATTCCATGTTACTAACCAACTTTTCAGAGATCCTAGCTTGAAAGCTCTTCAGAGACTTAGCAGTACTGCAAGGCATAATTATCCCTTGTATCTGCACAGTGTTAAACTAATTGTCCTCACATTTCAAGTGCAATATCAGAAGCTATGTGATGATTTAAACTGAGCTCTGCCTTGTGACCAGACCAGAGCTCTATCCCAAGAGGTTGGCAACAGTGTGCATACATCTTATTCCTTGAAACTTACTTTCACAGCTCTGTACTGAAGTACGTGGACTGATTATTTATGAGAAAGAAAAAGAAAGCGACAACTAGAGTCATACTAATACCTTCTACTGTCACTGATATTTTGCTTCATAATAAAGCAAGTCTAATTTTGAGATATATGTCCATAGAGTTATTTACAGAAGAAAATCATAAGAATTTTTAGAGAAGATATAATTGTGAAGTCACCAGAGAAAGATCAATGATATACAGATGTACATGAAAATAATTAAACTCCAAATTTTGACTTTATCTTTTAGTGCGTTCTTTTGACAGCGGCAAGCTTTGATGGGATACCAATAGTAAAACCCTAAAAAAATTTTATGTTGGATTCTGATAAGAACGATATGTCCTGCATCTGAAAAGCAAAGCAATCATGATTTTTGTAGTGAGAGCAAAGATGTGTCAAAGATGTGTCAAAGATGCCATGAGGGCATGTGAAAGTTCTACAAGAACAGCAAAAGAAAAAGGAAAGTACGCCAAAGGGAAATTCAGATCACTTCATATCAAAATTTGTCTGTGATAGATTTGATACACTACATTATTGAACCATAAGATGTTTATCAGCTTGAGCCAGCTTCTCTTTTTCCTTCCCACAGTAGCAAAATAATCTAGTTATCACTTCTTTTTTTTTTTTTAAATCTTCAAAAAAGTTTACAAACTTGAAAGAAATGAAAAGCAGGATTATAAACTGAATATTAACATTTCTCCTTATGCTGTTCTTAGCATCTCTTTCAAAGTTTCAGAATAACAGGTCACAAACATTCCTTTAGGTTAACATCATTAA
Source organism: Centrocercus urophasianus (assembly GCF_019232065.1). Classification (NCBI taxonomy): domain Eukaryota; kingdom Metazoa; phylum Chordata; class Aves; order Galliformes; family Phasianidae; genus Centrocercus; species Centrocercus urophasianus. The sequence goes on along the minus strand of NW_024884475.1, from coordinate 15,315,110 downwards.
AACCTTTTCACATGCATGGACCTAGGGAGAAACTGCAATCCATGCCAAAGTTTCTTATCTCTCCTTTCTGTCCACTCAGTTACAACTTGGATTCTCACATACTTCAACTCTATCAAGAGGACTGTGCTAAAACATTTTCAACTTAAAACTTCTGATCAAAATTGAGCGGCAGCAGTAGCAGTGTGAGATTGATATCAAGCACTAGCCTAAAGGATACAAATAAATACAATTTTAGACACTAGACATAAAGAAAAAAAATAATTCAAAGTTATGTTTTATATTTGATAGTCATTTCCAAGGACAGGTGTAAGCATTTCTAGAGAAAAAAAGTTTTTGAAAAATTACTAAGAATTTTGAAGTTGTGGGGGAGGGAAGGAATACCATCTTCTCTGAGAATGGAATTTCTACTCAAGAATTTCACTATTAAGTCTCTTCAGTACAACAAGTAACTTTGAAAATATGAGTTGCGTGGGAATTTTTTCTCTCCCAATTTTGTACTTCATCTCTAGTCATCAAGTACTATTTTGAGGAATGATGTCAAAGTACCCTACAAAACTCTGCTGTAAATCCATTGATAATTAGCCTGATTACTAATGTGGTACCCTTAATTGTTTGAATTATTATCATGGCTTATGGAACTATATGGATTTGCTTAGCACTGACTGAACTTTGTTGCTTTCCTCAGATTCACAAAAACTGAATGAGACAGAAAATACAGTTAGACTGTAAAATATGTAATTTGATCACTAACATAAAGTTTACCAGCTCTAACAATTAAGACCTTGCAGCTGAAAAAAGATTTGAATAATGTTTTCAGAAATTTTTAGTAACTTTGTCTCAATAAAAGGTGATTCATCTCTGTGCTTGGGAAGATCACGGAGCAGATTCTCCTGGTTACTATGTTAAGGCACAGACAAGACCAAGAGGTGATCTGAGACAGCCAGCATGGCTTCACCAATGGCAGATCTTGTCTGTCCAATCTGGTGGCCTTCTATGATGAAATGACAGTATTGGTGGACAGATTAAGGTGATATTCAGATGGCATCTTCCTGGACTTCTGCAAAGCCTTTGACATGGTCCCTCACCATATCCTTCTCCCTAAATTGAAGAGGTGTGGATTTAAAGGATGGACTTTACGGTGGACTAAGAACTGGTTGTGATTAATGGTTCTATGTCAGGGTAGAGGCTGGTCACAAGTGGTGTCCCTCAGGGGTTGGTCTTGGGACCGGTGCTCTTCAACATTTTCATCAATGACATAGACAATGGCACTGAGTGCCCCCTCAGCAAGTTTGCAGGTGACACCAAGATGAGCGAAGCAGTCAATACGCTGGAGGGAAGGGAAGCCATCCACAGGGACCTGGACAGGCTGGAGAAGTGGGCCTCCTAATGAAGTTCAACAAGGCCAATTGCAAGGTCAGCACCTGCTGCACTTGGGCTGGGGCAACCTCAGATACTTATACAAACTGGGAGAAGAACTTGGGTTAAGAGCAGCCCTGTGGAGAAGGACTTGTGGGCCCTGGTGGACATGAGTCAGCAGTGTGCGCTTGCAGCCCAGAAGGCCAACTACATCCTGGGATGCATTAAAAAAGGGGCCAGAAGGGAGAGGAAGGTGATTGTGCCCCTCTACTCAGCTATTGTGAAGCCCCATCTGGAGTAATGCATCCAAGCCTGGAGCCCCCGGTACAGGAAGGATGTGGAGCTCTTGGAGCAGGTCCAGAGGAAGGCCACTAAAATGATCAGAGGGCTGGAGACCCCTATTATGAGGAAAGGTAGAGGGAACTGGGCTTGTTTATCTTGGAGCAGAGAAGACTCTGGAGAGACTTCATTGTGGCTTCCAGTTCTTGAAGGGAGCATATAAACAGGAGGGGGAATGGCTGTTTATGAGGGTGGATTGTGATAGGACAAAGGGAATGATTTTAAAGACGGGAGGTTTAGGTTAGATAATAGGAGGAAGTTTTTCACTCAAAGGGTGGTGATGCAGTAGAACAGGTTGCCCAAGGAGGTTGTGGATGCCCCATCCCTGGAGGCATCCAAGGCAAGGCTGGATATGACTCTGGGCAGCCCGGTCCAGTGGTTGGCAACCCTGCTCATGGCAGAGGGTTGGAAACTAGATGATCTTTGAGGTCCCTTTCAAACCCAGACCATTCTAGGATTCTTTCTCATAGGCTATAAAGGATGACAAAAAATCTTGGAAAGAAAAACAGTAGACTTAAAAGAATGACATTTTTGGCATGTACTCCTACTTACAGCACGTGCCTACAATGCAAAACTGAGAAGCAGATCAGTCTCTAAACATAGTCTTCCAGTTACAGTGGTTAAGAGGCTCTTCTACCTGTGCATCTACTGCTGAATATCTAAATCAGAATCATATGGGCTCGTGGTGTTGCACTGAAAACAAGTCATGCCCGAGTGTGCTACTCAAAGAAGTTAGACAATTACTGAACAGCTCAGAGACACTGAGAGACACTGAAGAACTATGACTATGTGTTAGCACATGGGTGTAGTTCTGCCTACATGTGTAATCAATAGGGAACACAGACACCTTATTTGCATCGACTATAGAACAGAAACTCATTGAAACTTCAGCTCTCACAAGATGTTGATATAAAACTAGTACTATGAAGGAGATAATAAAAGAATCAAGACATTGAGAGACTGACATTGTTCCAGTAAACTTTTGGGAAACTGTCCAACTTCAGTGTTTTCATGTGGAAGGAATCAGAATCAAGGTTATTCCTCAAAAATTCATTTCAGCAGAGCATTAGAGCTTTGTTGATATTTTCTGCAAGAGCCCATAGGCTGCTAAGAAGGGAGAAAAACATCGTATTTCAGTATTTTCTCTTCGGATTCTATGTTACGTACATTGAGAGTGCCTCACAAAGTAATTGGCTGAAAGCAACTTGTCAAAAGGAATTTAATAGGGAAACATGGAGAGTAAATTCAGAAGTAAACCACTTTAAAAGGAGAGAGAGAGAGATAGACTTATCCTTGAGGGCTGATGTGAGACTGTTCTGGACCACAGAACAAAGAGAAAAAGGAGTGATGGCCTTTGAGCAAGGCTGTGGATTGTAAGGCCAAAAGAGAAGTTCTCTCAAGCAAGAGATGGAAAACCCCATGGGTACCAAGTGCTCAGAAGTAAGAACAGGCTGGAAGATGCTTACAAGCCCCTATCACTCTTTTAAAAAGGCTCACGATCTTTTAAGTCGAGAAAGTTATTCAGAATTAACACTTTTCCCTACAAGTCCCAGTTTCAATTCTTCACTGTGTTGTTGAGATTTCCCTCCTCCCTTTCCCACGGGTGCAAATGGAGGAGAGGAAAATGGGGAAAAACCTATACGTCCCTTTGTAAAACTTTCCATGGAAATCATTCAAATGTAGCTGTCAAAGCAGCTCTCTGAGCTGACAGAAAGCCTCCTCATATATCAAAGTGGGAATGAAAGCAGGTAGCAAGGAAATCTGTAATAAATTCCTACTGAGTCAAACTATAAATTTCCATACTAAATTACACAACACTTTTCGTATTATTTTCCCTATTACAAAGAGTGGTCCCTAAAAATAACAGTAAGACTTCCAAAGTCTTTCCTGGCCATTATTAACAGTCTTCACAGTTATTCTCCAAAAATAATATTCCACAAGGATTTATTTTACTATTTAAAAGCAAATTTTTAATTCAGGAAGAGAATACTCATCAGATCTTAACTTAAATAAAATTTAAAATTCATGCCAGTGCAGAATGGAAACGAGGATTAATTTCCCCATGGAAAATACTTAACATATGTAAGATAGTTAATTTAAACAGAACTACACTAATATATTTTACATTTTGAGTATGCATACATATGTTATTACTTCACACTTGCATAGTGCCCCTTATCTAATAATCCTCAAATGTGTTTAAAACATTGATGACTTTAACCTCACAGAAGCTCTGCAATGTAGGAAATATTTTCCTGTTGACTTTATTTCCCTCATGAGCTCACTGGGCACAAAATACTGCCTCATATCTGTCGACAGCATCTATCAAAACCACGGAGAGAACATCATCAGCAGGCTAACAATAACTAATAAGTCACTCTGAAATTGTGGAATATGTACATTCTGAGAGATCACTTATAAGCCAAGCTATTATAAAATCATATTATTCTCCTATTTTTATTTACCACTAGCCCTTCATAACCTTAAATCAGAGCTATTTCTATTTGCAAAAAAAACTACTGTGCAAAAGCATATGGCTACTATCCTGGAGAATTTAAAGCTGAACTCGAAGAAGAAAGGGTAAGCAAGAGATGGAAGGCTGAACAAAATGACTAGAAAGCCATGCGTTAGTTATATTTATAATTAAAGCTACTTGAAAAGTAGTTATCTTCTGTCCTTCTTACAAAATACAGCTTTATGTGAAGGCCAACTTGACCAAAATTGTCAACTAACAAAAGGTTTAACAGGATAATGAGTTCCACTCTCTTTCACTGAAAAACATTTCTCTGAATGCATTGTAACAACATAAACTGTTTGTTTAACATATGTAAATACATACAAATATTTGTGTATTTACATAAATATGGCCTACTTACAGAACTATATATATATGTGTGTGTGTGTGTTCAAAAATGGGTTTAAAATATTAAAATCAAAACAGCTTTCCAGATGATAAATAAGACTTTTTAATACATTATTAGCATATTTAAAATTCGCATTACTCCTTGTAGGGTGCATACAAAGGTAGAACATGTATGGAAAGTTGGAATAGACTAACAAAATATCCTTAAGAAAATCCTTAGACTGTCGAAGTTAAAATACCAATTGAGAGAAGATTCATGCTTCCCTATTAAGAGGAGAGAAAGTTGACTGTTGAAACATATACCTGTAAACTCACAAAAGAGTTTTTTCTCCTTTCCCCACCAGTGAGATAAATGCTTCCAGATCTAAATTAATAAAATCATAGAATCATAAAGGTTGGAAAAAACCTCTAAGATCATCCAATCCAACTGTCTGTCTACCACCTATTTGCCTACTAATCCACGTTCCTTAGTACCACATCTACACTTTTCTTGAACACCTCCAGGGATGGTGACTCAATCACCTCCCTGGGCAAACCATTCCAGTACTTGTCCACTCTCTCAGAAATTATGCTTTTCCTAATATCCAACCTGAACATCCTGTGGTGCAACTTGTGGCCATTCCATCCATAGTTATGCGGGAGAAGAGACCAACTCCCATCTTGCCACAACATCATTTCAGATAGTTGTAGACAGCAATTACGCCTCCCCCGAGCCTCCTAATTTCCAGTCTAAATAATCCTTGCTCCTTCAGGTGATCCCGGTAAGACTTGTGCTCTAATCCCCTCATCAACTTTGTTGCCCTTCTCTAGACATGCTCCAGATTTTCAGTATCTGTCATCTATTGAGAGGCCCAAAACAGAACACATTTCTTGAGGTGCGGTCATACAGTGCCAAGAGGGAGGGATCACCTCCCTGCTCCTGCTGACAACACTATTTCTGATAAACCCCCAATGCCATTGGCCTTCTTGGCCACACTGTCAACCTATGCTCAGCTGAGCATCCACCACCACCCCCAGGTCCTTTTCCTCTGTGAAGTCTTCTAGCCACTATGCCCCAAGCCTCTAACACTGCATAGGTTGCTGTGACCAAAGTGCAGGAACTGGCACTTGGCTTTGTTGATCACGTGGACTTCAGCCCAGCAATCCAGCCTGTCCAGATTCCTCTGCAGGGCCCTTCTTGCCTTCAGACACTTTTAAGATGCCACTCACTGACCTGTTCTATAGGTTAAGTCAATTCTTATCTCACTAGGCAACTATACTGACATATTTCATGCATTAATTATAAAAATAGATTTCCAAGTAGCTGTAGACGTCTCAGTCCTCTACCTGCTTGAAGAAAAAAGTTCACATGCATTTTATTTCATTTTTTATTTAGAACTATTTTCTACAATATGCTTCCATCTTTATCTATACCAATGCATATGTCAAAAAAAGTTGAACAGTTACCCTATCATCCCCCAGAACGTCAGCCACAAGCAGGTTATCTTGACACCTGTCTTTCAGAGCCCTTCTTGTAAACTGGACATGAATGATCTTAAGCAGTGATTGGAAGGTTGAGCAGCAGTTCTGATCAGCCTTTGTAAAATTAGCCTCTATCTTTCAGTTCCAGAATCAGAACATTCATCATCTGGACATGGCTGCCAAAAACTAGAAGGCTGAGAATCCTAGGATTATATAGGTTTACATTACCACAGTTACCATGAGTATTGCTAATGCCTCCAAAGAACAGGAAATAGTATTATGCCAAGTATTCAAAGTGAGCATTTCATTGCCAATCCCCGGAAGACAAGCAGTTATTTCTTTGGCTGAGCAAACTTACATCCTCTATGGACATATCTGAATTTAAAGAAGTACTGATCATTAATTTATTTTAGATTTGCAAGTGGGCATATGACCATTTATTGGAAGTAAAAAGAAATAACACATCCATCTTACTACCCAAAGATTACAGAATTAGTTTCTAAATAGAAAATTCTTAACTTTCTGGGCTGTGTATTGGCCTTAAATATCAATTTCTGTGCTGAACGAACTAAGCCTAAACTTCTGATTTCCAAATTTGTTTCTCATTTATACTCTATATAGACTCACTGTATCAATTACAATAGTGCCAGTGCCTACTTTGACAGATTTTTATCAGATTATGCTCCTTTTCCTATAAGATTAATCAGTCTGTAAGATACAAACTAAGGCATCACGCTTCTCAAATCGTGGTCATTCTACACAATTTCAAAGATCTCTCCTTGATGAGGCAATGAATACATAATTAGTGTCATGTAATGTAGGGAACAGCCTTGCTCTAAGCACAGAAGAGGCAACCATTACATATTCATAAATTGATCAAATGGTTCCAGAAGACAAAGACTTGACTTTGGGGAAGAAAATACAGAATTTCATAATTTAAGAATAATGATTCTGCACTGTAAAATACAGCTTTACAGTTTTGCTATACTTTATATTGTCTACTCAAAAGCCTATATTAACAGCAGCTCACAGACTCTGAATTGCAATGGTATGTTTTTCACAAAGCACCACACATGCGTTCTAAGTTAATGAGGAAAAAAAACAACTGAAGTGCAGCTCTGAAGATGTAGACTCATGTTCAACAACACCACCTAATCATATAGAATATTTTGTGGTATATACAGATGCATTAAAAGGATCGTACTGAGTGTGTCATAGTTCTAACGTATCTTCCTTCCTGTGAGAGCACCCTTGAAAATTTACAGTTATTATTCTTTTTCTATTTCAAATCTGCTCAAACAGAACTACTTAAAACATATCTAACTTATTCAAATTGATTCATTCAAATTGATGTTTTATGGTCCTTGCTAAGCCAGTCTTTTGCCATAAGTGCATTTATTCCAACTTTCTTCTAGGTAGATCTTGGCTTTAGGTTCTATATAATAAAAAATTTATGTAGTTCACAAAACTGCTTACCTATAAACACAGCTACACAGAAGGAGATTAGCAAAGCCTTTGAAACTGCCCACAAATTGACTTCTGTAGGAATAAAAGAAATTTCTGCCAAAGAAGAGCTGAATACTCTCTAAGAGTTAAAGGAGGGGTTTTGAAAACAAAATTTGCTTGAGAACAGAAATGACATTGACAGAATCTTTAATCTTTGTTATTTAAACTTACTTACTGTACATTAATTTATACCTTAAGCAACTAAGATGCTTATGTATCTGAGACCTCAATAGCCCAGGGAAAAAAAGACAAGAAATACATACTGCATAAATACATAATGCTTTCAATAAATACATATAGCTTGTCAATGTTATCTTGAAAAAAGTTTACCAACCATAGTACACAGTATCTCTATATTCTGAAGATACTGAACAATATTCCTTCAAAGAATAGACAAGAATATGAACATACGAGTTTTCTGGCAATCGTCTATGTAAACAGGGGGGCTGTGGAAGCAACAGTGACCTAATTGCTGGTGAGATGTACACAGAAAAAAATAGTCCTGATGCAATATTAATAGATTTTACTTTAGGATTTGTTATTTTGAATTAGTTGCCAGATGAGGACTTTTCTTCACTGAAGTGAAATGAGTTAGAAGACAATGCACTGAGTCAATGCTGGGTTTTTTAATTTATTATTATTTATCTTATCATTTGGGCTAGAAAGGTTAATTCAGAAGTCTCAAGTCCCTGCAACTGGAGCAATTTTAATTAGATTAGGTTGCTCATGACTATGCTGTGCTGGGTCTTTAACACCTTCAGGAAAATTGATCCCACTACAGCCTGGGTATGTGCTCCAGCGTTCAACCAATATAGTGGTATTTATTTTCCAATTTTTTGGCTTCCAACTACTCACTCATCTCTACTCCTATCACTGGTCATCTCTGAGAAGAGCATGACTTCACCTTTTCTATATCCTCCATCAGTTTGTTGCTGTTAGCAACAAGGTCTCCCACTTCACCTAACAGATCCAATTCCTTTTGCCTCATGTGCTCCAGCTCCTTAACATGAGTGTGCAATCATTTCCTAATTTGGAGCCCCAAATCTGACAGTTTTTTGATTATTTGATTATACATGTTTGCAAAGACTGATTTTCATTTTTCTTTTGACTTTACTGTGTTAAGTTTCATGGAATGTAACAGCTGAAAAGGACTGTTAGACCACTTTCACACATTTTTATCTCACCTCAGATTTAGGACTTTCATCCTGGTACACAGAAAACATGCTTATTGCAACTTGTTTCCTTGTCTGTGGGGAAAAAAAAATGCAGAATCAAATCTATTTAATATTTCTCTGCTTTTATTTACCCAGAGTCATGACCATGATAAATTAACCTGGAGGTGGAAGCAACATATGTGAGCTATCTCTTCCTGGGAAGTCAGCTAATATATTAACAGAAAATGAACTCAACTTATTTCATTAGTACCTTGTTAAAAGAACAGCGTAGTGCCCAAGTATTACTATTTCTACATTTGAAGATTTGTAATTGTTTTCTCTAATCACTACTCATCACAGATCAACTTAAATGGCACTAACTTCTCAGACCACATCTACCAAAGAAAACAGACTGAAAAACTGAAAGCATGTGGAACTTGTCAATCTTTTCAGGACAATTTCATTTTTCTCAAACATTTCTGTGAAGAAAATCAAGACTGCTCTTTGACAGTGTTATTTATGTGCCTATACACTATGAGCTTCCAACAAGAACTGTCAAGTATTGGAGACCTTTGTATTTCTTTAATACCAAATAATAAAAATAAAAAAAATTAACTCTCCAGCTTGTAAGGGATTAAAATGCTTCCTTTTTGCAGCAGCATAAGCAACATTGTTTTTCTAAAGAAAGAGCTAGGCATTTCCAGTGACCACAAAAGAGTGGAAGAGAGGCTGGATGCACTTGCCTGTTCTCAGATTTGTTAGAGAGATGTGGCATTCTCCACATGATCCTCAAATGGACAATCTGCACCTAAGTTTGGCAACTAAGAAAATCTTTGCTTCTCCTCCTTTTAATTGAATTGTTTTAGAACAAGTGTCCAAACATCACTTAAGAGTTAAATGAAGTATTGTAGAAAACTGCAGAAAATAAATAAAATTTGTTCATGAAAGTGGAGTGTTTCTTTTAACCCCAGTAATTTCAGTAGTTTTAAAAGATTTTGCCCTTAATGGAAAAATAAAGTGTTGTGGAAAAAAAGACTTAAATATGATTTGCTAGTTTGATTATTTCTGTACAAATGTCTACTCAAGGGAGTGCTGGACACACAGGTGCCCAGCCATGGCTTTCAATCACTTATTGCACGTCTGAGACCTGCAGCTGTCTCTGAAGTCAATAGGAATAGCTGGTGATCAGTGCTCTTAAAATCAGGTCAGGTCTTCTATCTGATTACTTGATAGCTTTAGAAATGCTTGTTAGCTGACAAGATATATGCAACTCAATTCATAGCGTCTTCTCCCCGCTCCCTTTTTCTTTCTTTTCCAGCACCATTTGTTTCCTCTCAAATTCCCCATCATCCTATATCCTTTCCCACAATCAGTGAAAGGAATATAATGCTGTGCTAAATGCAAACAGCAGCAGATAAAGTAGACTTTGATATAGCAAAATATTAAAATATATCCTTAATCTAAATCTCAGAAAGTTTGATCGTATCAAATCTTGTAGGTAGATGTTTGATTTTTTCTGAAAGTAACGAAAGTAATTAATTGTATACACACAGCAGGACTTCTGTTACTGAACTCAACAGAAACAAGATATTCTCTCATCTGCAGCTGCCACACAGCAGTTAATTTTAGGCATATACACATATCTTTGCAAGTACAATACTCTTGGTAATTCAATTTTTTTCTCCAAAATTTCTGTAACCTTTTTGTTTTTCTTCCCCTAACAGCAACAGAATAAGGAAGCCAAGTATTCCGCCTCTTACATCTCATCTTGTTTCTGTACTAGTTTTAGTAACAGGAATGAACTGTTTTCAGTAATTCTTGTGTGCCTGGATTTGTGCAGATATAACAGGACATAACAAATATCTACTACAGGAAAGGATGAAAGAAGAATATTTACAACATCTCTTTTGAAAGCCAATTTCAATTTTCTAATCTTTATGTTTTCAGAAACTCTTCTAAGACATAAAAACATAAGTATACAGACTTTATTACAGACTCTTCAAAACTAATGGAATAGATTGCTTTTCTGAGGTCTTTTCAACAAATCATGCTGGCTGCCTCCTCATCATTTCCATTTTTTTTCCCCCCAGAAGACTGTCACTATCTTGTAGCACTATACTGACTAATGCGTTCAACTTAGTAATTTTTAAAACACAAGTATTTCTTTCACAACAGTGAATGTCAGTCTTTCCAATGATTGCTGTTCAGTGTGTGTTTTAGTATTTGCAAAATTCTTATTCCCTGAAATCTAATAACCTTACAAGTACTAGAATTCTCCTAGCCAATTTGTTGCAACACCAATTTTCAGCTACCAAATCCATATTTTCCTATCCTCACATTCTCAAGTTTTGGAAGTATGCAAAACTAGAAACTAAATTTAAGTTGCTACAGATCATCTCACAAAGCTTATGCTGAAGTCAACCTCTCAGTGGTAACACTACCAGACTTTCTGACTTGCAGAATACAGATTCTGAGTATGATTTCAATAGTAATGCTGTTAAGTTTAACACAGGTGAATTATTCAGGGGTGAACATTTGTGGTAATCTCTCTTGGTGTCATCTGGAGGCCTTCCTACTCAAGATTAAAGAATATGTTGAGCAAGCAAACTTATATGTCCACTCAAGCATTTGAAACACCCACTCATTCCAATATAATTTTCAGGACCAAATTTTTCACCCTACAACCACCTGTGACATCTTACTGATAATTTCCTTTACTATTTACACATGCATGCAGACGTCAAACTGCTACTGTACTCTTGTGACAAAAGTCACATTTCACATAAAGTTTACAGAATCTTCTTTTTCTTCCTGTCCTCATCTGCAGCTGCAGATAAAGCTAACTTCTCCAGTACTAATATAAATTTCAGGAAAGAAGTTAGCACTAAGTAACCATTTGAAAATCTGCATAAATAGGAACGTTATTTTCATCAAATGAAAATAAATTTCTAACACACTGCTAATTTTTGTGTATGACCATACACAATGATCTGTACAATGATCTCATAATCCCTTGAAATCATAGTACTATCATTTATAGGAGTTTATGCATCTAAATATCTAATTTTTTAAAAAATTTGTTCGTTTTTTCCTCCATTTTCCTGTGAATTTTTCCATTGGATAGTTTCCTGTTCATTCTTTTCCTCGAGTTAATTAGCTTTCTTATTTACAAGGAAACACCATACTTTATATATTACCATGAAAAGACCACTACTTTGGTAAAATATCAAACAGAATAAATTTGTAAAACTGTTGTAAATAATTTCTTTAAAAATAGTGCTGGGCATGTTTATCTTGGACACAGCTAAAAGCTTAAATGGCCATTAAATTAACATTCTCTGAAGAGTTACACAAATGTTAAAATTTCTTTCAACTCCTGTGGGAAGGAAGAAAATAAGCACTGTTATTTCTATTTTATGGCTAAAGAAACACAGACAGAAGTTAAGTGACTTGCCTATAGCAATGCTGTGAATCAACATCAGTGCCAGGACAAAAATTTATGAGTTCTTTTTTCCTACCCAGAATGCTAGGACTGGACACACACTGCTTTTTAAAATATATACTATTTAACATTTATTACTAAAAAAATATACAGTGTGCACCTGGAATTGGATTAGTACAAATATGAGTTAATGGTTTATAGACCTTTGCTGTTAGGTAGACAGACAGAAATGCTAGCCTGGCTACTGAATTACAGCTTTAAAATTATTCATTTAAATCCAAATTAGAATTTGGCTAATCATTTGCCTTCCCTTCATGCTCCTCCTCCCCTTTTTGAAGGCGGCACTGTGATAATCACTGGCATTTGAAAATTACTGCATTGGGTGGTCTTGATTCATAACTGTAGCTATATTTTGTATTTCAAACACAGCACTAAAATAGCTTCTGCTAACATCAATTTATCATTTACAAATAACGTTATTTTTCCACCTGTAGCCAGCAGTGACAGCCTGACATGAACAGCAAGACGGAGATTCAGAGGCAAACAGGCAGATGAGAGAAAAAAGGTAAAAACAAAACAAGGGCAAAGGAAATTAAAGTTTTTTGTGCCAGAAGTCTCAAAGATGGTTGGGATTTAAACCCTCCTCTGTGTCATACTACAACCCCTCAACTACCACCTACTTTGCCCTGAAAGCCCTAGTGCCCCATTATCCCTTTTCTTAAGCTGATCCTTTCCATTAGGTAACAAGAATAAGTTCAAATTGCAGTTGGTTAAGTCAAACCCTTGCATGGATAACCATCCAGAGCTAACTCAAGTGTATGTGCAGTTTAACACATGTAAAGTAAAATAGGTAGTGAAATTCTTTCTTGACAACTGAAAAAGAAAAATGCAAGTCCAGGTAAAGATGCAAAAGTGGTACTGAAATTCTATCAGTATAGAAGGAGGAAATTATATTAATCTTGTTAAAATGCTTATCTGAGTAACTTATCCAATCAGTTTGAAACACCAGCTAATCAATGACGTGGTGATAGCACAGTTTAAATATAGAGCAGTCTACCAAATGCACAGGAGTTACAAGAAAGTGCAGCCTTGTGGTACTACTTCTACTGGCCTGAGTAGTGCACTTATCTGCAGGAACTGCATCTCCCTAAAGTATACCCTAAGATACCACACACAACAATAACCTCTTAACCCTTCATGCAGATCAGCTAACCAGGATTTTCTGAGTGCCAACTCACCATGAGATAGAATGAAGGTAAACAGGGTGGCCAAAGGAACAGTGCGTTGCCAATTTAGCGAAACAAACTTTTAAGCTCCTTTTGACTTTGCATCTCTCCCCTCCACTTCTAAACCGATTATTTTCTCATCCTGTCAGAAAATCATTACACACCAACTTAAAAAGCTGCAACAATCTTAGAAACTGTCTTTTTCATCATCTCTAGATCAATAATACCAGATACTTTGCTTTCATTTGTTTATGAAAGGCTAACCCCAACTGTTTATATATTAAGCATTTAAGTACTAATACAAGACTTTATAACTTTGGGGTTTGGTATGTAAGGTTGGATTAAGCACTTGAAATGTTCGTAGAAGTGAATAAAAATCAGCAGATCATTACAGTGGAACTGCTCAAGGTTGTCTGTTTATTTTGCCTAGATTCAGGTACACTCAAATTGCGATCAACTGACAATAAAGAAGCACCTATGTAAAACTTATTTATGAAGATTGCACTCCCTGGTTTTGGTCAAAAACCTCCTTGTCTATGCAGACTGTGTACATCTGAATGGAGGCACCGTGACTACAGAAGTTATTCTGACAGATCTCAAAAGACTTACTGACTGTCCTAAGTACTGCAACCCCAAAACACTGCTTCCAGCACCACTGACTGACCGTCGGGCACTGCTTTCTACCAGACAGCCAGAAGCCCTGGGGAACAAGGCTGACCCCTCACAGGGTGCACTGCTCAGCCAGAAAAACAAGCAAGCAAGCTAAGATGACAAAATCCATCAAAACTGAACTCCCAGTTTGACTAAATTGAGAAAACAGGATGGGTGACAGCGTAGTAAAATCTTACTGCTACTGATGCCTGCCTCATCTTCCATGTGAAATCATTACTATTTCTAAACATATTTTTAATAGGAAAAATGCCTCATGGAGGTGGAAGAGGGAAAGGTAATTCTGAGCTGAGAAATAGCTTGCAGTTAATCATGAGGGCAGTTATTTGGGATTTCCTCTCTCTTGTAAGACTCTAATATCTTTCGTTATCAAACACAGGATGAAACAATTAGAGGAATTCAGCTAGCTCTGCACACAGATGACTCACTTCAGAATTACACAAATACAGCATTAGGATGCAAGTTATTATTAATGTTCTCTATGCAAATATTTTAGAATTTCCTGAGGCAGAATGCTGTAAAAAGCAGAGCCCAGTAATGACAAGCTACACTGTACAGATGACTGTGTAGTGTATTAAAAGTCCTCTCAGACACACCACCCCTCACACAAAAATTTTTCTTAAAAAAAAAAAAAAAATTACTTCATAACTTTCTTTCAGCAGGAAGGCTAAACAGCTTTGCTTTACAGACAAGTAGGTGAGGAATGTAAAATTACATTAAAAAGATTTTATAAGAAAGGAGGCTGTAACTTTTAATACATTTTTGTACGTATTATAAAGGATCCTTTCCCATTTGACCTCTCTTTTTCAAACCAGCAGCATAGCAATCCACAACAGTGCCGCTATAAAAATAAAGAAAGGAAACATTAAACATCCAAACCAAAAAAAGAGGTGGCAACTTTCATTATTACTGACATTGACCTTACAGAAATACAAATACCTGCCACAGAAGGCAGTCCAAGTACCCCACGAACACGCATATATAATTCATTTCACAGCACCTCTTGAATACAGTTCTTCACCTCATTATGAGTCCTTCAAATTTAATTATTTCATATTTTACATTACTTTCCCTGTTATAAAATAAAAAGTTATTTGGCAAGCCGCCTGCTTTGATCAAAGTATCTGATGTAAGAGAGAAAGAAAAAGAAAATTGAGTATGAAATTCTTTGGCAGCAAAACCAAAGTGTGCATACGTATTCTAGATTTCTTAATAGCATTATTTATATTAATGTCTGTTCTTATACAACAGCATGTATTTGCCTGCACTTTTCCTTTGTACTGTTTTAGCTCCACTTATCCTGGCACCTGAAAATAATGGGCATAAATTGAAGCACGATTCTATCAGAATTTCATCAACAGACATCTCCTGAACCAGAGAAAACAAAAGGCAATAGAAACAAAAAGGTTCTGAAAATGCCAACGTATCTGCAAACAGCATTAATGCTTATCACAGCTCTCCATATTTAAGATTTCTTGTAGTTTTCCATCTCTGTAACCCACCTCTGCTGAATGCAGGATGTAGACTGAATTAATTAACAAAAAGGGAAGCATCTCTGTGGTTCAGTAAGGGTATTGCAGAAGTGATGTACAAGACTTTATTTAGATACGGTGCAGAACCGCTAACCAGACTCTCAGTCTCACTTAGGACTTTCCAGAACACACAGATATATTTGGAATACAATGACTTGAGATGAGCAGAGCCAAGGTAACTCTGAGCATCAAGAGGGCTTTCCTAATTTTTACCAAGAGCAGTCTTACCCAGACTGTCCAGGATCAACAATGTTTTGAATGTTTTAAAGATATCACTCTACATTCAAATGTACAATAGTTCTCCAGTGGACTAAGCCATTGAAGCTGTAGATCTCAAAGGAGTATTTTGGATTGCTAATCTATCTGCCTGAAAACGATGATAATTTGTTTTATCTGGCAACACAGAAAGTAGAGATAATGAAGCTTTTTACACAACTAATAAAGAATACAGGCAAAAATATGCATGACTCTTGATGTGGAGGAAGACTTTTTGTCACATGTTGTTGCCACATGACAGATGACAGCAGAGGGATATACCATGACATAGACCTGAAGCACATCCAGGGAAGGGCCACAAAAATGATCCATGGAATGGAACTCCTCTCCTACGAGAATAGGCTGAGAGAGCTGGGGCTGTTCATCCCGACAGTAAGGTGACCTGGTAGCAGCCTTTCAGAATCTAAACAGAGCCACAGGAAAAAAAATGGACAGACTGTTCAGCAGGGTCTGTGGCAACAGAACAAGGGGAAATGGCTTCAAGCTCAGGAAGAGTAGATTTAAGCTAGATATAAGGAATAAAAGGATATCTTTTACAGTGAGGGAGGTGAGGCACTGGAACAGGTTACCTACAATTGTGCTTGATGTCCTGGAGAGTTTCCAGGTGAAGCTGGGAAACCCAGCCCTGGGTTTCCTGATCTATCTGTCCCAGTTCATCGAGGGGATTTGGACTATATGGCCCACAGAGGTCTCTTCCATGATTCTACGAGAAAATGGTGTCTGACAGGAAAGTGTGTATGAAGCAAAGGTGTGGAACTGAATTCCTCCATGTGGCATTGCAGCCACTGATATTCATTGATGCATGGTGAACGTTGGTGGAGACCAAACAGTGGATATGAGTGTAGTGAGGCAGTAGGTGGTAAATTTCAGCAGGGGTAACAACATGTCACCTCTGCTCACGTAGATTTTTACAGGAATGTTGACTTGTGTTCATCACTGGAAAAAATTAATAGCCAATGGTGGTGACTAAGTTGAAAAATAGTTTAGTAGCTGAGAATTCCTTCTATCAAGGTATGTTATTCTGCTCTTTGTATCAATTGTGGTTTCCATGTAAACAAACAGGAGACATTACTTTTGGAGCAACCTATGTACTTGTGATCATCTCTGGTGAAAACTCCAGAGTTATACAAAAATCAGTTTCAATAGTTGCTCTAAAATTTTAATATTTTGCACATATCAATGTGGAATTTTAGCTTATAGTGGCAAAAAATGTTCTGTGCATGCCCAAGAGCGTATTTACAGGTTCCAAAGTATACGTGGTTTGAGGTTCTTTTCCTATAACACCAGGAAATTCCTCTCCCAGCAGCAAGAATCGAGAGCTTAATAAGTAGATAAATAAATAACACCTGAATGTGCTTTTGGAAAATACTTTTGTACTGAAAAAGATGCTTTATCCCATTTAGAAGCATAATAATATTCACCTGGTGAATTTTCTAATACAAAAGATTCACTAGTTACAGTAAAAGTGCATTTATCAGTATAATTTTCTATATGTATAATATCTGCAAGATCTGTACCTTACATGAAAGACAAAAAAAAAGTATATATTCTGTGTAATACCCACTGAAACACAAACAAAATATTAGGTGGTGATGTTTTTGTTTTTGTTTTTTTTTTTTTTTTTGGTTGGTTGTTGTTTTTTGTTTGTTTGTTTTGTTTTAAGTAGAGAACTTGATTAAGGGTCCATTTGCAATTCTGTGAAATGCAGGCACAGTAGAACTCATTTAGTGTGGCCAAATATTACCTTCTTCTGATATTTCCATCCTTTTAAATGAATGCTTTTCTGTGTGTTGTATGCACAGATTCTTGTATATGCCACAAATTGGAATCATTTAGCCAAAAGGTACAGATACAGAGGAACTGGTCTAACACCAAGAGCTATGTACTATGCTGTTAGAGGGTGTTTAGAGAGGAACAGAAATTCAGAATCAGAGATGGACCTATTTGCAACGAGCAATTAAAGAAAAACCATCCACCATGCACCACAGCCATCACTAAATTACACTCAACAAAATTCTAATCCTGTCTCCAGCCTAACAGAGAGATTTCCAGCATTTTTAACCACATAAATTTTCTGGTGCACATCTGCTTTGGATTATATGTCTTATAGAGATAACCCAGGAATTCAAGTGAAAGAGATGAACACCAAACCAGCAAAAGGGCTAGCCACAAATTTCTACAAACAGTACTCATGCTAAAACATCCAAATAAGCACATTTTATTTTAAGCCATAACCAATATGCAATGACACACTCTGGAAGCAACCTCTATCCTTGATACTTTGCCTTTGAAGAAAGTTTCATTTTTATCTTCTCCAGAATTATTCAAAAACTAAGACCCTTCCAGAGTTGAAAAAAATTGCCTTGCTCACCATCCCAGCTCTGCTGGAGCACACTGCTCTATTGCCCCAGTGACTGCTCCTTCCCCCAGCAAACTGCTGACACTCTGAACTTCACCCTTACAACAACAAGCAAGCTGAGAGCATTCAAAAATCAAATGGAAAGACAACGAAAATGTATAGTGAGAATAAACAACGAGAGAAAGGGAACTTCAAAGATTCTGCCTCTGTTTTAGGTTTTTCTGGCCAAAATGAAAGTCATCTCACTTCTAAAGTCTATCTCATTATCTAAAGTTCATGTAGCATTAGCAAGGTCCAAATTCAGACACAGAAGCAAAAAATAAAAATGCCTGCTATTTTTTGTATTGATGGGGGTAGGATCTGTCTTCGATGAAGGAAGAGCTTTCCTTCAGGGAACTGCAGGGAATATCTTGTTACTTATACTGGCGTGAGTCACAGAACCTCTAAATATCAGCACAGAATTCCAAACCACACAACATCATAAAATCAATTCCTACATACAGACTTAGTAGCATGAACCTGTGTTGTATGAATATAAAATTTGCTTCCTCTCTGTGACTTTCATTTTACTGTGAAGACAGATTTGAATATTGTGCGTAAAGACCCTCTGGAGTCATCCTTGCTCGGCTTGCGGTAAATATGCCATTATTATTTCAAAATACTAAATTTCACAATAGAGAATACAAAGAACATTTATGCTGAAGAAAGAGAGTGCTTTCAGCGTTATTATTTTTCTTATAAGTTTCTTTTGCATCTTGGTTCCCAGAGAAAGCTTGTAAACATTAAACTTTCAAAAATAAGAATGTATTCACCAGCTTCCTTAAGAAAAAGTTAGAAATGTTTCCTTCGAGCTATACAAATCACTCTTTTTCACCTGCAAACAAAAGGGAATTACAAAAGACTAGTGAAAATAAGTATGGCAGTGTAAAATTAAAATTTAAACGGATTTATTTTCAGCATTTTTTATCAGAATAGAGCCAAGGAATTTAATAGCTAAGAAAAGTAGAAATTTTGTCCTGCTAGTAAAAAGCCCCAGGCAGTGTTTTAATCATAAGATCACATCTCTGTCTTACCATGTCACTTGAAAGGCCGTATCGATAAGTACAAATGACTCTGAGCAATTAACATTAATTAATGTTCTTAATTAAAAGTCTAGACAAGCCAGACCTCTTTCCCTGGAATGTTTTTGCTAAACAGTTAATATCTGTGGACTTCAGGCTTGGTGATGGTCTAGTAACACTTGACAAGTTCTCCTGAATGAAGCACTTAGAGCTTGTTGAAGCTTTGTGTTAACTTTGCACCTGCGTGGGGCCCCCAGCCTCCAGGAGGCCGTGTGGATCAAGTGCCTCTATAACCGTGGTTAGTCATCTGTATCAGAATCACAGCAGACTCCCTCATAACAAAGTCTCTTTTTTGTTGTTAATTAAGACAGTACCAAAAAAAAAAATAAATAAATAAAGTTACTTATTCAGTCATGAGGACTGAATGCTCCCAGTAGGTAGTCTTTTCACAATTCAATTTCCCTGATGGGACTCGAAGAGGAAATGAAACAACAAATTGTACTCTTGATGATCTAAGCAGAAGCTGCAATTCCACAGGGAGTCCTGCTAGGTCAATTAGTTCATCATGCTAACAGAATAGCAATCCAGAAACCAGTGTCCCACCAACAAAAGTTTTAAAAATGGAAGTTCAATGCCCAGTTGTAAGACAGCCTCCAGTAGATATTATTGTTAGGTTCAGTAAAAGCACATTTACAGAGTATAAAAATAGGGCTGCAACACTGAAAAGCGAGGGGGCTACTCCTGTCCTGTTAGACTCACTCATGAATGCAGCAAAAGCAGTCCACCTTTGTGAGATCCCTAATGAACACTGACTGTACAAAAGAAGTTCATCTTATCAGAACGCTTCCTTCTTAAACTAGTTAAGAGGTGAGTACCTTTAAGAAAGCATTTTTCTGAAAAGTCAAAGTACATTGCTGCACCTGTTTTTGTTTTGTTTCATTTAACATGACGGAATATTCTGAAGATGTAGTGTTATTGAATGGTCTGCACTTACTGCATGCTAATGTTTTACAAATATAAATAACAGTACCTTTTTCTTAGAATGCCATATTGTAAGTAACAGCCAGCTTTCAAACTTGTTTGTTAAAGCAGTACTTCAAACAAATACATGCTGCTTTTTCTTTTTCATTTATCCTTTTTTTTTTTCCACTATATTTGGAAGAAAACCTTGATATTTCAATAATAGTTTTATAAATAGCAAACACTGTTTTTGAAGCCAGAAAAATATGTTTCAAAAGTAAGGATGGTCCAGTACACTGTTATAACCTCAAACTTTCATGAAGAGTTCAGTGAATGTCATCAAAATATTCAAGGACTTATGCTGTTTTCTTTATGTATACAATCTGGATTACAAAAAACTCATTTATACCAACTTCACAGTGGGACTCTGGGATTAACAATTCTCTGATGTTTGGGAACAGAAAAGACTACGAATTCCACATAGCTGTATTCTTTTCCGCCACAAATACTGAGGTAAGATATTTATTTCACTCAAGCCAAACACAGAGTAGTTAAAATGGCAGATTATAAATGTAATAGGATTGACAACAAAGTACTGTACTCCCTCCAGCAAAGCTTCTTAAAATATTCCAAGGTTTTACAAAAATACTATCTTACACTTTTTTTTCTTTTTTGCACTGGTCACAGTTGTAAACTAGAAAGTATTTTAAAAAGTGTTATTCTTTTTCATTTATTTTACTGCTATCAGCTACTGCAATATTAGACCTTGGTGCTTTATTTACAGAACTCCCCATTTTCAAAAGATAGCACTGCATAATGAGTACACAAATGCATTTCAAGAGCACATCTTGAAAGCTGTTTTTGTAAAGCGCCTTCTGGCTGCAATATTTGAATGTACTGTATGCTGACAGTCAGTAGGGACAACAACACAGATGTGCTTTGTTTGGCTCCTAATGGATTCAGTCCCAAAGAGAGAGAGAGTCCAAAAGAGAGAGAGCGAAGAAAATTTAAGCTTTACCTTTTTACGAAACTCTGATCATGCACACTCTTTCTCTCTGGTCGTGTGGGTTGAAATAGAACGGAACAATAGTACTCTATATATGAGAGAACGCATTCTTGTCCCTTTCGAAAGAATGATTAAAGCTGATTTCTTCTCAATGAAATCTATCTTTAGGTTATTATATTTAATTTTCAATGTGTTAGGAACACTTAATTTAATTTTAATTAGAATGTATGCACAGAAATTTTTAAGTTGCGCTGTCTGTCTGGAAATAACATTTTCATTATCAGTTGCATGGATTTTTAAGAATTTAATTAGCTTCTAGAATTCAAAACAAGAATTATTCATCTCCAGCACCCTGACGTAATTTGAGCAATTGTACAGTATACATACATGTGAGTTTAAACGAAGTCACAGAACACGATGCATCTTAAACTCTTCACTGGCAGTTGCAGTGTTAACGGTCACTGGTAAACGGAGTGTCAGTATTTTTGTTGTGAAGAAGATAGCAGAGTAGCACTTTTGGAAAGGAGAATCTAATTTTGCTCAGGAAATCTGTATTTTGATCCAAACACCACCAGAACATCATCACACAGATCTGACCAATCACATAACTGCTTTGATCAAAAAACTAGGAGTAGAAAATAAAGTAACCTAACGTGAACAACTGTTAATGATCACGCTCCATGCAAACCCTGGCTCTGAGAAGACATTTGTTGTTTAGCACATCACTTATCTTGTAAAGAGGAAATGGTGCTGACTGTAATCCCTTTTGTAGGGTGCTCTGGCAGGAGGACTGGTGTGACAAGATGATGAGTAGAATGTAAAACTGAGGTAGACTACAAGGCTAGTGCATAAACTTACACGTCGCAACAATTTCTTTTGCATCATGCTTTGCTGTCAAGAAACTGTGTCAGGAGAAACTGAGAATACAAGCCAGTGCCTCATGTGGATCAATGGAGTATGTAAATGTAATACAAACATAATCACAGTCCTAAAGTTTTACAGATGCCAGCAAAGAAGCAAAAAATAATATCCCTGAAACTTGTGTGAAAGATCTTGCTAACAGCAGTTTATACCAATAATTCATATCAAATGACTGTTTGGTTTACATATTTAAATATTGATGCCTATTCATTTTTCAAACACTACAGTCAAAAGTGGAGTAGTAACCTTATTTTAATTGCATTTATCCTAATACAAATAGTTATTCTCTCTACTATATATATAAATAAATAAAAGCATAAATTCTCTTCTTTACTAATTCTTATAAATTTTCTTACAAGGAGGACAGATTTCAGGAACCATAAAAAGCCTTCTATCATTATTGGAGGAACGTGCAAGTGTCCCTTACAACTGATAATACTTCCCTATGACAGCTGTCAGAGGCACCAATTATTGCCCTATAGCCTTCACATTTGTGTGCCTATTAACAATTATTAGCTCACTGAACTTCGGATGATTGCTTTATTTCTATCTACAAAGGATTCCATGCTCAAAACATCTGTCTGAGAACCCCTTAAACAATGGTTTGAAAACATCTCTCTCAGATTTCAGACCATCAGTCAATTGCCTTTGGCATCATTTTAAATGAGGGTTAATCCATGCGGGTAGTTGCTCTAAATAACGAGACAGTTGTATGATGTTGGCTACTTAATTAGAAAATGCTTTAGGTCCTAGATTCTCAGCTGTTTAACAATAAACATCATTTCACCTGATTGTGGACTTCAAGTTCAGTCTAACACGCAGAGGTCCTAATGAACATCCTGTCTGATGCCCCCTAACTTGTCAGATCAGTTGACAGAGATAACAGCATCAATGCAACAGACTTCTGTAAACTCTGTGTAACACATAGTATTGTGTTGTAGAGCATGAAATAAATTGTTCTACAAATACACTTTTTTTCCTGGTTCGAGCATCTCAAAGTACCATGCTGAAAAACTGGAAAAGGGAGAACTAAATGAAACAAAATCGAGAAAGCTCTGTGATGACAATACTTCAGATGTTCAAACTGCACTCCACAGAAGTTCTGGAGGTTAATTGAATACTGACACTATTAAAAATTTAAAAAGAAGATCTTATACTTAGAACATGAAGATAAAAAATAAATAGAAATTGGAAAAGCCTACTGGGGGAAAGGCTTTTCATAGTCTTTGCATGAACAATGCTTCTCTTTTTATAGAATTTCCTTTTTAATATCCTTTTTAAAAACATGTTGAAAACCACTTAGATACTGAAGAACACTATACTATCTAATGCTGAAATTTTATGATTCTGACTTAAAATGTCCAATAAAACTGTCTTCAATAAACAACCACCAGCTGATACATATAAAAATGCAATATCTTCTTCTTCTTCAAAAAAAAGTAAGCATTATGCCAAAATGTATCACCTATCATGTTTATTAAGTGGGATTTCTTGGTGGTCTCAGCTCTTCTCTGTTTTGTTGTCTGCTCCACATCCATATCACACAGCGCTCCCATTGTTCACACAAAACATTTCATGCATCAAGAGTATTGTGAAGGCTCTTGGATGAGTCAATACATTGTACTCATTTACTTTAAGAAAGGACTGAAATATTGACATAAACAACAGCTTGTAATGCTGATATAATTTCATAATACTATAGAAAATATTTGCATTTGTTACCAGATAGTACCATGATTATCATGTTACTTAGGTTTGCAAAGAAATTTCAACGTAGGAGACAGATTTTATTCCCTGAATTTATATTTTCAACTTTGAGTCAAATGTTATCTCCAAAAAAGGTGTGCGAGAGTAGAAGGAAAAAAGCAATTTGTACAGACTCAGTAAAACTCAGTAATATCTATTTTTACACAACTATCAGTAAAGCACAGAAATAAATGAGGTCCTTTTTTGTGATTTCAATGCAAGTAATCTGACCTGGGCTACTGGATTTGCCACATCCAAATCCCATAGCTCCTCATGAATCAGTCTCAAATGGGACTTACACAAAGTTTACTGGCAGTCAATGATAGAAATGCGTGGTCACACGAGATTGCCATGTAATTCCATTCCTTTCAGTCTTGAGATAGCTTTACAGTCAGGAATTAGTAAAACCACCCTTCTCTCTCTGGCTCTAACATATTTACTTGTGTTTTCCTTTTCCCTATAAAATAATCAGAATTCTGTTAAAGATGAACATGTTTCAGAAGTGCCCATACTGCCTTTCAGCCAGGATTGGAACCAGAGATTTTATCCAGAACTTTTCACATGATATTTTTAAAGAAGCAGAAGAAAAAGGAAAGAAATCTGTACTAAAATGATTTTGCTTTAAGAAAGTTAGACCAAAATGCAAAGCACTAAATAATGTTTTAACAAAGAAGTGTCAAAATACTTCTTGAATTCAGAAATGTTTGTGGGTGAAGAATTACTGAGCAAAACACTACACTAGTTCTTTTATTCTATGCATAAGTATCCTCTGCAGTACCATAGCAACTTTTTGATGTATTTTTCAAAAGGTTTTTCAACTCAACCTACCAGGTGGTTTTAGGGACTCAAATTAATGTGCTGAAGCCGTGTGCCAGCAGTTATCAAAGAATTCGTGGCATGCATCCTAATACTCTCACTGTGTGATCAGTCTGCTTCTATATTTGAGTGCATATATATGTGCATTTTCATATTCATGATCAAAATCTTGTGACACTGCAAATAAAATAGTATAGTATTTTACTACATTTATGTATGTAACAGTGTCACACTGACTGAAGCTTTTCAAGCAAATACACCAACTGAATTCATTAGAGCAGCTTGAAAAGCAGGCTTTTCAGTTTCTACCGTCTAACAATGTATGCCTTCTGCAAAAGAGATATGAAGTTTGGTTAAATTCTAAAACAATCAATTCATATAATTAAACAGAATAATTGCTTCAGGTTTCATTTTCCACCAAAGAGAGTTTTATTTCCTTCAGGTATGTGTTTTATTGAGAAAAGTGCCAGCAGACATGAAGATTAGTGTATAGAGATTACAGGAGATTCTCTTAATTTGGCTGGCTTTTCTTTCTGACAAGGGATGGAAAAGGGAAAGAGGAAAAAGCCCTAAACTGCTTTCCATCTGCACGGGAAGTGGCTGCAGGATTCTCTTGCTCTTGCTTTAGATATTCTGTTCTTACACTGAAAAATATTATTAATCTTTTCTTCCTTTGTATCTAAAGTGGTCTTCATATCAAATGACTGCTAAGTGCTCTTAGCTTTAAAGGAGAAATCCTAGTATTTATTTGAACTGGCTGGGCATTACATGCAGACACAGGATAGTAGTGTGAGAGCCAAACAAAAGTTCCATGTGAAATTATTTCTTGAGATGTAAGAAAGAATGGCCTTAGTAGGAGTCCATAAATAGAAATTTCATCCAAATCAAAAACAATATATATAGTCAACTTTCCTCAACTTCAGTTTGAACAGCGATGGGAATGGAAGAAAGCTTCATGACACCACATGAAAACAATCCCTATGGAGCCAAAAAATTGAAAAATTTGATTAAATCCTGTAACAATGAAACTTCTGGTACACAACACAAGAAGCAGCAACTAGACCAAGCAACTTTCTGGAAAGTCTTTCTCCAGCACCAAAATAATTTCAACTCCTAAAACTTCTTAGAGAACAAAACTCTTAGTGAAAGAAGGTCTACACCACTGAGATGTGACCAACATATTTTTAAGCGGTGTTCAACTTGGTTTTACTGCAGCCATACTCTGTTACGCAGTGATTTATTTAAGAACATCTCTGCTACCACTCTATAATATCTGTGCACCTGTGCCAGAAGTTTTGATTGTCAACAAACATGGTTAAGTATCTGGGAGCAAAATCTACTGCAACACCAATGCATCACAATCTCCCAACTGTGTCTTTGCAGGTTCATCAACTGACATAAAAACCTTTCATTTCAATTTATTCAAGCAATTTAGCTCAATGATCAGCTCATCTAAAGCTGGACAACTAGATGATGAAAGTTCAGTTCCAAAGCTCCATTTATTTGGAATGGTAGACAACAAAGCTTACTAGTTCTAAGAGCTTACAGGGCAGAGTACTCAGAATTCAAGCCACTATAAATAAAACACTGAAAACAAAATGTCTCTTTTTTGTTTTTAGAGATAGTTTACAAACTTTTATCAGTAAACACAATTTTAGGAAACCAGTTCTCTGCATTTTAATGCAAGTATAAGTTTCATCAGAGGTATTACATTCAGATATATCCTATTAGTGTTTACAAGCTTAAGGTGTTTTCTTCACAAAATGTGTGAAAAGGCAAAAAAAATTCTAAATTTCATATCAATGGACTTCAAGTACTCCTACCAAACGGTTTGAATGAAGACAGACACGCTAGAGATTAAAGTCTATACCTATAAATGGGGAATTAGGCATCTCAATCCCATTCAGCTGTTAACTGTACTTTCTGTTGTTTCTGGCTGCTCCCAATACATGCTCTATCTTTTGTCAAAGATTTCTAATTGTCTCCAAGTATTTTTACTACGCAGTTGTCATTTCAAACTAATGACAAAGATTTCCTGAAAACTGACTGCAGGTTGCTGTAGGTATGTGTGAATGTCTTAGGGGACTCTCCACTTCTATTGCATACAGGAATTCACCTTCCACTATCAACAAGGGTTTTTGCCTGCAACCAGCTCATAAAAGTTGTAATGCCAGAAAGCTGTATGGAGATCATACTTAATATAAGAGCTATGATTTCTCAGCAGATAAAAATTCCAGGTACATGAGGTTGCACTCCAGAGCCAGGCTGAATAATTAGACCCCCACAAAATAATGATTTTTAGGCTTCTCCCAGTGTCCTGATTAGTATACAGTCACTGTGGCTTATAAAAGAGCATGAAACAGAGAAAGAGAGAAATAAAGGCAAGACATGACTAACACAATTCTTAACAAACATGTAACTATACTTGGTAAGAACTATTTTTAAGAGGAGATGTAGCAAAAAATATGTAATCAAAGCCTGTAAGATTGTTTGGACAAGTAAAGATCCCAAAATATAAAGGTACATTTGTTTTACAAAAACAGGTCAAATGGGATTAAGCCAGAAATGCTACAGATTAATTTGATTAATATAATGGGACAGAACCACAAAGATTTTTTTCTTAATTTTTAGTAGCGAATTTACTTGAGAAAGTATACAATTACATTCGTATGCCAAGAAAATTGGAATGTGCAAAATATTATAGACAGAGTTATATTCAGTTTTGGTTCAAGACAGCAAAAAGCCCTAACAAATTTTAGACCTGTATATGTACAAGAATTATTTAAAAAGGTCATGCTTACTTGAGCTTTCTCTGTTGGATGAATATCATAGCTATTCATTTTTATTATAAATCTTGAAACTCTATTCCTACCTCAATCTACAGAAATATATAAAAATATACAAAGTCTGTATTTACAGCTGTTTATATGGATATCCAGTCACTATCAGTTCAGATTCTGAACTGAACTGATAGTTCAGAACTGGAGAAACAGACACTTGGGTGAACAAAAATAGCTTATCTAGATGTTTACAGAATACTGCTAAAGACTGTAATTGTTACACTGGGATCTAATTATTTGCAGCTTTTGTTTAATAACAAACAGAGTGAAGTTCATGCTACACTTAATCCAGTCTCACTGTGGGCTGCTGGAAGCAGCCTTTCCATGCAGTGACCACCCATGTCCATCCGTCCAGCCACTTCTTTGCACCAGGTCTGGCAAACATATGGCCACTCAGATCAGAATGCTGAGCCAGAGAAAATCTAACCATGTTTTCTTCTGGGATTGTCTGAAGATCCACCTCAGACTGGTGAAGGATGCTCTATTTCCTGAGCATTACCTTCTAGGAGCAATGTGATTCTAGGTAAAATCCACCACCATCAGAAACTACAGCCCCAGCAGCACTTAACCAAAAAGCAAGCCAAATTTGGCCGCAGAAGTACATGACAGTAAATCACACGGATGCAGGATCAACTGCAATGATGTGCTAATGCATCCCATACTCATAACATTATCCACTGAAATGATGCTCATACACATAAGCATTACAACACCATCCACTCTGCTTCAGGACCACACAAACATACATTTTTTTTTTTTTTTTTTTTTTTTTTTTTTTTTCCTGACATCTACCATAAGGCATAATGTTCAGCTAATACTTGTAGACTTAAATCTCAAGTGAGTGCCTAACCTCTTCCAGTTCTTTACCTGGTTATGTCTTGCTGCCAGAATATCTAATAGTTTTAGAGGGTTGTTTTTTTTTGTTGTTTGTTTTGTTTTTTGTTTGTTTTTGTTTTTGTTTTTTTCATGAGTAAATAAAACATATGTTGTGAATTGTTTCTACCAATAAGCTAGAACAAAATACCACATTATCTTGACCCACAAGTGTCTGGATTTAAGCCAGTATGCTCATAGGGAAAACTTATGGAATAATCAATAAAGGAGTAAAGAGAGCACAGCATCTTCTCCAGAGGAAAAACAGAGGGCACAGAGCAATTAAATAAACATGCCAATAACAAGAACAGAAAAACTCAAGTGGAAAAGGAAACCAGAAACATATTCTCTCAATAAAACTCGCAGTAGAGTAGAAGACAAATACAGTCTAACTTTTTGTATTCAGCTGTATTCACCAGTAACAAGCTGGTTCCAAGCATTACATGCTATCTATCAGCCCTTACAGAACAATATAAGGAAAAGTAAATGAGCAGTAACCAAGTATCCAGTGACCTGTCGTTCACTTACCTGACAGCTTGTCCTGATCTAGGCTGGTTAGCTTCTAGGGGAAAAATGGCTTTTCTCCCCTTTGACATACTACATAGGAATTCTTAAGCTCTCTCACAAGCTCTGTTCTTGAAAGAGATTACTTCCATTTCTAACCACTGCCCACTGAGGACACTGTCAATATGTCCACAAGAACACAACTACATTACTGTTATCACCCAATCTCTCTCTCTCTCTCTCAAAAACAAAACAAAACAAAACAAAACAAAAAAAAAAAAAAAAAACCACCCACAAAAGTACTCATGTCTGGCACACACAAAGCAAACCAGCACAATGACACTAATGCTTATCAAGCAATTCAGCTTACAGATATACACAGAGATGGTAACAGTCACTAAAGATTTCTAAATATAGAAAGACACTGCAGTGAAAGCTAACTTCAAAAATGGTAGGCTTGCTAACATGAACTGTAGCAAGCTTATTCTATTCTGCACTTGCAGAGCTGAAGAAGGAAAACCATGATGAGCTATCAGACCAAACACCAAATAGGCAATGGTGTACAACACCAAAAGCCTCATCCTTATGCCAATTAAGTTGTGACACAAGAACAGTGATTTTAATGGGCTCAGAACAAGATCCCTGTAGGAGTTGCTGTCATCAGTGACCCAAATCTCATCAGTGACCCAAGAACTCAGTTGCTTTGCTTGAAGCAGAAAGCTGGTGTCCTCTTCACTACTGCCAGAAGCCCTCCTCCTCATAGAAATGAATTTTTCAGGGATATTTTCTGTGTATGTATACTTATACTCTGAGTTGTACTCCTCCTTAGAAGTCTCTACAAAGATAAAGAAACTTTTTGCATATATACAATGACAGTCTTCTTATGCAGTTTTTTAAGAATACGTCTCACATATTGAAAATATTCTGCAGGGTATAGAAGTACATCATATATTATTCAAGGAGAGTCTGATCCTAAGAATAAAATGCAAAAGATAGTGTAATTCGTACTTCCAGTTTCTCTACAGTTAATGCATGCAATACCTACAGTACTCACGAATGAGGGAAAAAACCGCTCAGTACCTACTTTTCTGATTTTGGCCATATATTTAAACAATCATTACCAATTTCAATCACTTAAATAACTAGAGTCCCAAGGAGGTGCATTGGAAATATCCAGTTCTCAAACGTAATCATCACTTAAGTAAGGATTTCACGAACTGTATTTCAATGATTTGAGGTCCCAGTACAATGAACAAACAAAATGAAATTATTAACGGAGTTTTTCACAGTTATTTGCTAATTAATCATTGTATTCAGAGATGAAAACTAGTGACACAGGACATTACCAGAACACTATATCTGATGCATATGCATCATTTTTTTTCATAGATTCCTTGTGGCAGCGCTACCTTTTCAAACCCTGCTCATGTTTCATACCACTGCACACCAATGCACAACCACAATTGTGCTATTCTCTGTACACACTAAAGCACATAGATAGAGTCTATACAATAATCTTCTGGTATTTTTTAATATTACAAATTGTAGAAGGAAAAAACCCTACTGTGATCATTGAACCATGTCATGATCCTTCCTAGGAAATCTCTGCAGAGATAAAGATAACACAAACTAACCTTTAGAAATCAGACAAGGGACACAGCTATCACAACAATGGTAGCTGAGTTCAAATGCTCAGTCTGCAGGGGATAGGAATACAGCATGCTCCACAAGTAATTTTTATTTCTTTATTTACTTAATGCAAGTGCAAATGGTCTTTTCAAGGTTCCACTTGAAACCCCCATGCTAGAACTAAAAAGGTAGGCATGCCTTCTGGCTATACTAATCTTTGTATTTTCTGATTTTTAATGCAAATCAAAAGACAGTTCTAAAGCACAACCACCTTCATCACCATCTAAAACAACTCTTCTACATAAGAAACAGTATTATGCTGGAGTCTGGCAGCTTGCAGCAGAAGTCATAGAATCACAGAATCACCCAGTCCAACCATTCACCGATCATCAATAGTTCTCACTAACCCTTGACCCTCAATACAAAGTCCAAACATTCCTTGAACATCTCCAGGGTTGGTGACTCCACCACCTCCTTGGGCAGCCCATCCCAGTGCCTGACCACTCTTTCAGAGAAGTAATATTTCCTAACATCCAGCCTGAATCTCTCCTGGTGCAGTTTGAAGCCATTCCCTCTAGTCCTATCACTAGATACACAAAAGAAGAGGCTGACCCTCAGCTGACTACAGCCTCCCTTCAGGTAGTTATAGAGAGTAATAAGGTCTCCTCTAAGCCTCCTCTTCTCCAGACTGATAATCCCAGCTCCTTCAGCCACTCTTCATAACGCCTTTACTTCAGCACCAGCTTTGTTGCCCTTCTTTGAACCCGCTCCAGGGCCTCAATGTCTTTCTTGCAATGAGGGGCCCAAAACCGGAAAAAGCATTTGAGGCACAGCCTCACCAGTGCTGAGTACAGGGGACCATTACTTCCCTGTTCCTGCTTGGCAACACTGTTTCTGATGCAAGCCAGGATGCCATTGGCCTTCTTGGCCACCTGGGCACTGCTGGCTCAAGTAAAGCTAAGCTTCAATCAATATCCCCAGGTCCATTTCCTCTACACAGTCTTCCAGCCACCCTGCCCCAAGCCTGTAGCATTGCCTGGGGTTGTTGTGGCCAAAGTGCAGGACCTGGCTTTGGGTCATGTTGAACCTCATCCCAGCTACCCAGCTACCCAGCCTGTCCAGACACCTCCATAGGGCCTCGCCACCACCAGGCAGATAAACACTTCCAGCCAACTTGGTGTCATCTGCAAACTTAATGAAGCAGCACTCAATGCCTTCATCCAGGTCATCAATAAAGATATAGAAGAGGAGAGGTCCCAGCACCGACCCATGGGGAATACCACTCGTGACTGGCCACCAGCTGGATTTAAGTCTTCCAGATACTCTGGGAGATCAGATAAATATCAGGACATGTAGAATCTCTGCCTGACTGCTTTTTCAAGCAAATGGGGGAATGGAAAAAAAAATCATTCATCGGATTCTCATTTCCAGAGTATTCTCCACAAGCTCATGCCCTGAAAACACAAGACCATCAGAGTGAAACACTGTAAGACTGGGAATCTGAAACACTTCTTACATGAAATGCCCAGGGATATGGTATTAAACACAGATGTTTACAGAAAGTGTACAGCTACAGAATGAGCATATTAGTAAACAAATGTATATATCAATGAGTTGTTACATAGTCATATGTAATACGAGAAATAAGATATAGGTGATGAAATACCATACTTGGCATAAAATGTCAAGAAAACACTTTTGTCCTCTACAGAAGTGACTAATAATTGTGTTCTTATTTTTTTGTTTATACAACAATAACATTTTACTACACATTAATAATGCATCACCTTATCCTAGCCGTGATTATACAAGGGCTGCACTGAAAATACCTCCTATTTTATCCTGTTGGCCTACAACGTCAGAGGCAGGTATTGGTAGTATGGCAGTAGAGGTTGAACCTTCCCACCAGTATTCCACTATCACAGAATCACAGAGTTGTAGGGGTTGGAAGGGACCTCCAGAGATCATTGAGTCCAACCCCCCTGCCAAAGCAGGTTCCCTACACTGGGGCACACAAGTAGAGGGTTCAGGCAGGTCTTGAACATCTCCAGAGAAGGAGACTCCACAACCTCCCTGGGCAGCCTGTTCCAGTGCTCCGTCACCCTCACTGTAAAGAAGTTCTTGCACACATTTCTATGTAACTTCCTATGCTCCAGTTTCTGGCCATTCCCCCTTGTCCTGTCTCCACACACTGCTGAAAAGAGTCTGACCTCACCACTCTGCCCCCCACACCTTAGATATTTATACACCTGGATCAGGCCCCTCTCAGTCTTCTTTTCTCAAGGCTGAACAGACCCAGTTCACTTAGCCTTTCTTCATAGGAGAGATGCTCCAGGCCCTTAACCATCGTTGTGGCCCTCCGCTGGACTCTTTCCAAGAGATCCCTGTCTTTTTTGTACTGGGGAGCCCAGAACTGGACGCAGTACTCCAGATGAGGCCTTACCAGGGCAGAATAAAGGAGAAGGATTACCTCTCTCGACCTGCCAGCCACACTCTTTTTAATGCACCCCAGAATGCCATTGGCCTTTTTGGCCACAAGGGCACACTGCTGGCTCATGGCCAACCTGTCATCCACCAGGACACCCAGTTCCCTCTCTGCAGATCTCCTCTCCAGCAGGTCATCCCCCAACCTGTACCGATACATGCAATTATTCCTCCCTAGATGCAAGATTCTACACTTGCTTTTGTTAAACCTCATCTGTTCTGTTGTTACGTAACAGATGGCAGCATCAAGGCAGTCTGATAAAACAGCATCTGACATGGAAGTGAGAATGAAGCAAAGGTGCAGAACTGAATTTCTCCATGTGGAAAACATTGCAGCCATTGACATTCACTGATGCTTGCTCAATTTTGTTGGAGACCGAACAGTTAATGTGAGCACAGTGAGGTGATGGATGCTGCATTTCAGCAGTGGCAATAGCTACAAGTGCATCACCTCCGCAAGTGCAGATTTTTACAGATGTGGCATGCTGACTTCTGTTGATTGCTGAAGAAAATGGAGAGCTAATAGTAATGACTATGTTGAAAAACAGCATTTTGTAGCTTAGAATTTTCTGTCAACTAGTGTTATTGTACTCTTTGTATTGACTGTGGTTTACATGTAAATAAACAGGAGTCACTACTTTTGGAGCAACCTACATACTTACACATCTTTGATAAAAACCCAAGAGCTATTAAAAAAAAAAATCAGTTATTACAAAGGAATTTACAGGTGTCTCACAATGCCTTGCATTGTTTACAAATACAAAAAAAAATGTTGCATTTAAGATCTGAGCAGATGATCTGAGGAAAGCTAAAACAAACCATGAAGCAGGAAAAAAAAAAGCCCAAACCAACTCATGTTACCGTGATGCTGAAGAAGCCTCACGTCTATCTGAGATATTCAGCACACTATTAAATCCAAGCATGTTTTGTCAGTACTGTTTGTTGATAACATGAAGGCAAGATGCTAGGTAAAGAGGACTTGTATTACGCTTTAAACATTAACTGATGTTACTCTCAGGTGTATTGCAACTAATGAAATTTTTCTGGGTGAAAATGCATTGGTTTTTTTCCACCTCAGGTCAGACAAAGAAGCTTAACTCCCATAGGAAGAATTGCCTTCATCTCAGAGGTGTTGATAGAGCTAACTCAATTCACTTCATACTCAATTGACTTCATACAGTCAACAATCTCTCTTTTTTTTTTTGTGTGTGTGTGTGTGTGTGTGTATGTGTGTGTGTGTGTGTGTGTGTGGTGAACAAGTTTTCTGATACAAAATTGCTTTTAATCCAAAATGTTATTTTTTGGGGTAGAGCTTATCTTTTCCATATCTTCTCCACCAAACTTTTCATCACATTGTTATAATGTTCTGTAAAGCTGCCAGGTTCACACAGAGATGAAGATCAGACAGCCCTCAGACAATTAAGCATTCTTTGAAATATCATTAAATAAATTAACTTAAATTGACTTCGAGATAACTATGGGACTGAAATTCACAAATTATTAGCAAGATAGTTTCAGGTATCTTAGTCAAATCCCTTCTAATTCCCTTGTTCACTCTTCATCAGAATGAAAGAATTTAATAATTAGTTTAAGTGCTTTTATTAAAAGAGATGTCTTCCATGTTCTTTCTGTTATCTTGAAACATAGCTTTACAGATTATAAAGCCTAAAGGACCAGAGTTCTCTCACTCCTTTCCAGGTCTTACTTGCAAACTACACAGGTCTCAATGAGAAATACTAGTTCCAAGATGAAATTTCAGCAGAAATCCAGTTATCCTTTTAGAAATTAGTGTACTCACTGCAACTAAGAAGAAGAAACACAAGAAACAAAGCTTTTCAGCAAAGTAATAAAAAAAAGTCAGAGGTGAATAATCATTATTTGTGGATTAATAATGTCTGTTTGATACAAACCTCCATAGTTATCAATGGAATGAAAAACCAAGCTCTGACCATCACTGTCTTTTTGGTGTTTAAAGAATAAGACAAGCTGATTTGACCACTGTCCAATATTAACCCTAACTGTTTAAAACACAGGTTCTTATGCTTTTGAGATCATAGAAGAGAAAGATCATCCAGAAAGAAGTGAGATGGGGAAAGAAGTCACTTTCTCTTTCTGTTCCTTCCCAGGTCAGACTGCAAAAGCAGTAGGAGCCAAAAACCTCTTGCAGAGCAAGCTCCCAAGAAATAGGTTTCTGGTCCTGCCAGTGTTAAGAAGTGCAAAAGAATGAAATGAATATGCTCAGCTATAAACTCTTGATCAACAGTATCAACCTACTCACTGTGAAGCAGGTCAATGATGACTAGGTAAAGATTTAACAGAGTCAATCATTCCGAAACCTACTCCCTCTGCAGAACTACTGACAAAGGGTTTTGCTAGTTAAGCGATATGAATCCTTCAACAAAGTTGGTTTTGAAAATATAAATAACTTCTAATAGCCATAAAACAGAAATGACATTGGGCTTAAAGAAAGCTAGATTTTGCTGGCATAGTGTACAGAGAACAGAACTGAGAGCTGATTAAGTAAATTAATCACTTGTGCAACCAAGTGGAACTTGACCAATAGAGCAATAAAAACACCTCATATAAAGGCAAAGGCATTTGGGATATCCACTAATTCAAAAGACTGTTAATCTTCAAACTTGATAGTTAGATTGAACCTCCCCTCTTTAAACCCTAGGGGTTGGATATAGCTCATATGAACTGCTGAAATGAGAAAATGCAAGGCATGTATTAAATATCCCAGAGGCAGCAGTACTTAGTCTTCTAATAGGCATTCAGCCTAGCTCTTCATACCTGAATGCTCCAGTGAGCTCTTTGTGTGCGCTATACTTGACGATATTTTTACCATGACATCAACAACTATATATCATCCCTCCTTTTCTCCTCCTAGGTGAACTCAAATTTTCTAAAATCAATATAGATTAATCTGTAAGCCCTCTTTTACTAGAATAGTTTTTATCATATTCAGGAAGTAAAAGAAGAAAGTATTAAGGGTGCACATTTTCCTACATTCTAAAGTTGGAAACAAAAATCCAAAATTAAAGTTACTACTAGAACCAAAAAGCTGAAAAAACGCATGCCAGATCAGTTAAAAAAAAAGCTAGACCAACAAATATTTGAAGAGGGAAATATGCCATCTAAGTTATATTACAAAAACATGAATGCGGCAAAGCATTCACTGATCTTCCAGAGTTATAATGTAGCCTTCCACGGGGGAATTAATCTGTGCTTTTATAGTTAGACAGACATTTATACGATGCAAATGACTGAAATAATTTCAGATGTTCTCAGCATCGAGCAAATTGTACCCATTACTCATTTATACCTTTGATTTATTTTTCTCCCAACTGACTTAAGGGAGCTTGGATGAATAGCTCTAAATCATATGTCTTCATTGTGAACACCTCTTCCTTGGGCTTCATGAGGCCTTGCCTTTCCAATCCAGCAATGAAATAAATTTGCAAATACAAAAACACTTAATTATGAACTTTTATTTTATTTCAGTAGGACTTTGACATCTATAGGTCTTAGTGCAACTGCATCTCATGACCATTACTTTCATCATCTCCAGGATCTGTTCTGGGCCCTACATGTATAGGAACAAAAATAGCGTGACAACAACAAAATCAAACAGAGGAACAAAAAAACAAAAATACAATCAAAAACTACCAATAACACAACAACAAAACAAAACAACCCTTTATATAAAGGTGTTACCTACTCCTCAACTAGACTAAACAGAACTTTTACATCAGTAAAGAAAGTTAGGTCTCATTGCAGTAAATTCTCACAAATGTTTTAGCATCAGCCAAATCTGAGAAGATTAAAACAACTGAAAATGCTCTACAACTCCAAGAGTTGTCTTATCTCCTATATAAAAACTAAACTATAAATACTTAAGCATACAAAAAAAAAAAAAAAAATACAAAATACACACAATTATGTATTTGGAAAGAATAATTTCTTCAAACACAGTTAAGAAGCAAATTTCACAGTGGGAATCTACTCACCAGAACCACTTCCTAAAGCAACAGAAACACAAACTTTGGAAGATTTCATGAGTGAAAGCAGCCCTACACAGATTTTTGGTTAAAGTTAACTCCAGTCCATCAAAATATCAGTATAAGTGATGTAGCAGGTCATTACTTTCACAGGAGGAAACTTCTTATCATGCATAATCTTCAGCAAAAACCATCATTTTTTGTCTAAAAGTAGATAAAGATGTTTCACTGTCTAAATACAGTATAGCACAGGCAACTCTATCTCACGCTGTAACTGTTATTTCAAATAATTCTGTGAAATCCCTCAGGAAATCCACCAGAACAGTTGAGAGGAAAACTGTAGGAAGTAACAATGTTTCACTGAGAAACTCAAGAATTTCTAGTCAACAACCATACAGCTGTAAGGATTAGCGAAACTAAAAAACCCTCTTCAACACTATGCAGCTTCCTTGCAATTCACAGATCAATCCACTAAATATGATGTAAGTTGGACAAGACCTCTTCTGAACAACAGCAGCAACAACCTCCTTGTCATACCCATGAACAAAGTTCTGGTTTGTATGTGATACAATTACCAATTTTTCACTCTTTAAGTACAGTAAGAACAATAATTTGAAAATGACATTCTTTGAAACTCTAGGAAAAATGTTCTCTCTCAACACATTAGAATGTTTCCTTTCCAATCTTTTAATCTTCCTCCCTTTACCTCTCCTTCCTGATCCCACTTTACACTGCAGTGTCAAGGATGCCTGTTCCTGCATCCATTACAGTTCAGATGTACCAGAACAGATGCTGTGGAGAGGATACACCAAAATTTATACAGAACATACTGGGAGTCTTTTCAAAGTTATTTCTCCAGCCCAGCAAGATCCACAACCATCAAACTATTTCTCCTTAACATCACCTCAAAATAAACAAAGCTGTCTTCAACTATTCAAATATCCTACACAAGATGTTGGACGGAGGATTCCAAACGTCCTCCCCCATGATGCTCCGGGCTATAGACCTCACAAATTTGGCAAGTTACAGAAGCTATCAGATTCAGATGACACCATTGGTAACTTAATAGTGAAAACATCCAGGTTAGTAAAACAACATACATAGATACAATTTTTAAAATACTACAAAACTTGCATATGCCACAGGA
Source organism: Centrocercus urophasianus (assembly GCF_019232065.1). Lineage (NCBI taxonomy): Eukaryota > Metazoa > Chordata > Aves > Galliformes > Phasianidae > Centrocercus > Centrocercus urophasianus. Next base: position 15,276,939 of record NW_024884475.1, on the reverse strand, counting down.
CAAGTTTCTTCCTGAAACATCACTGCTTTCCACCACAGAGCAGTCATTTAGTGTGTATTTCCCTTCTGCATAGGAAGAACAATGGTCTGTTATTTCATTTGTGATTTTTATTAATTCACACAAGTATTCCTATCAGAGTTTTCTAGGAAATCTGTTATGTTGTAATAATAATAATAAAAAAAAAAAAGCCTAGTGGAAAACTAGGTGGCCCCAGTTTTAGTCATGTCCCATTGTGATAAGAAAAACTCAGGAGAAAAACAAAATTAAGAAAAGCAGGCAAATTCTTCCAAGTTTATTTTCTTTGCTAGCATAAAATCTAAAGCAGCGTTGATGCAGCATATATATCCCCAATTCTTTATTCATTTTCTTTTTACAGATTGGCAGATTACATATTTTTTTTTTAAACCCAGAGTATGCTATGCATTATGCAAGCGGTTTACATTATAAAGAAAAAAAATACTACATACTGAGCTCTGTTTTACAGTATCTTGATTGTTTAGTCTGTACAGCTAATAGTTCTCTAGTATTTTTCTCTCACTTAATAAAAAACTTAATCCTAAAGATTTCCTTTTATTTTTAAGTGAAATGTTTCATATTCATGAGACATCTGAGTACTGGCTATCCACAAGGTTCCACTTCATTTCAGTGTTCATAAAATCCATTTTGTAATTGTCTTACGGTCATATACATTTAAAGGTTGGTTTTTTTTTTTTTTTTTCTCCCAGCAAATACACACTACCTCTATTGATCTCCATTGGAAAGCTTCCTCACCATTCCAAAGGCTGACACTAAGAAGAGAAGTACAAGGAAAAAAAAAAAAAAAAATCACATAGGCTTTGGCTAATGGAGTCTAAATCCAAGAACAAAATCTGTAGCTCAGTTTTCTTCATTGCTATTTAGAAACTGTATGAATGTATTTCCTCCCCCCCCACCCCTTACATCTTTCTATTGCTAAGAAACTTGCTTCCCACTGTTTCAGACAATGGAGGCTTAGAGAGCAGAAACAGTTTCAAGGAGTGGTGCACACTAAGTACTACTTCCCAGACCTAAAAGCACACACTGGCTTTTCTCTTCAATTGGACAAAAATACAAGGAGGCTAATTGAAAACCCTTATCTTGGCCCATTTCTATTGCTTTATCTCTGTTAAAAACAAAACAGTTTAATGCAGGAATCACTCCATAACATTCTGAGTACTGTTAGACTTTTTTTTTCTTTAATCTGGCCTTCGACACCTATCACACTTGTTACAAATAAACCTTTTAATTAAACATACAATGCATCTGCAATTACAGCTTTACTTTATCAATTGAGCTTTAAAATAACTTCATTGATATGCAGAGTTATTAGCAGTTTCCTTTCATCTCAAGTCATAACAGTTCAGAAATTATAGTTTTTGGGTGCAGGATCTAATTTTTTCCCCCAAAGATTTTAAATCCATAATAAATAACTTACAGTTTAACAGGTTTTATTTCTGAAGTGAAATACATATATTATATTTGATTTCCTTTCATTGTGATAGTTTAATACTTTCAAATGTCACTTTTTTCCCACTGATGAAAAAGGTTATAGTAATCACATTCTCTCAAGGACATGAGCTTTAGAACTGAAACTAGTAGTGCAGGTGCAACTCTACAATAAATTCAACAGCAAGGAAAAATGGAGTAGTACTCTCTTCTTCCCTTGTCAGCATTGAATATATCCAAGGGTGTGTGAGGATGGGAAGAAAATAAAGGATTAGCCAATTCTCTATTTTCACTGCCAAAATATTCCAGTCTTTGCTCCTAAAATACCTGTGGTCATTTTTTGTCAAACGTGCAATCAGTAATTTCATTTCAATTTTTTTTTTTTCAATTTTTTTTTTTTTTTTTTTACTTTATTATTATTTTATCCTGTTTAATATCTTGGCATGCTCAGGTAATCCCAGCAGAATTAAATACTGCATAACATCAGTGCAACAAGATGTTAAGTACTGCACAACATCATACATGCAACTACTAGTGAAAGACCTCTCCATGCCCGGCTGTGACCCTGACACTTGCTACCACCTCTGCTGTAGTGAAGGACTGAAGTTTGGCTACCTATACTTTAAAACCTAATGCCAGAGAACTGAAGAACCTTTTTGACAGGAAATAACAAAACACAGGAACACATACATATATACCTAATATATATCTCATCATATAATATGTTACAAACAACCACAAGAACTACAGAAGCAAGTTTTCTAAAATAAGATCTAAAATGTATCAGATCACAGCTGAAAGCATTTACCTAATTCCAAGATGTTTTTTTCAGTTGTAACTTCTTCCTAATTACTCCCAAAACCAATACCACTTCATTGTATACATGACTTCATTCACATGCCACACAGTGGGGCAAAATACAGATTCTCCAGCATTTTTATTTATTTTATTTTGTTTTACACAAATGTTCTGCTTTTACTCTTTTTAATTACACATAAGTGTAAAAACCAAGTAAAAGAAATAATGCTCTGTGTTCAAAGCCTGAATCTGAGCACTGGAGTTTCCTTATCTGGGAAGTCACAATTAACTCAATTCCCAGTAAAGAAAAGGAGAATCACTGACCAGGTTCAGCTATATCACCTCCTTTTCTATGCCATGCACTTCATTAATATCCCTTCTCTAATATATACTGCCAGACTTTTTAAGATTCAGACTTCATTATATTCTCCTATACTCCTCCTGTACCACCTGTCTCTGTTATGACATGGTCTCAATGCCTCACAGTTACACAAGAAATGTTCTCCATATCTCACTTCAGAGCATCACTGAACTCTGAAGTGATGCTTTTAATACAGAACGTATATTGAGTCATCCCAGGTACTATTTTAATAATCAATAGTGATAAAGAAAGATCCAGAACCGTGATAATTATTTCAAGGACAGTGTATATGATGGATAGCTGGATTAAAGGTTTGAAGCTCCTCCCCACCTTTCAGTTCTTGCTTGTTATTGAGAGTGAATTCTCCTGAAACAAAGATGCTTTATGTATGAATGCAGCCTACAAGGTTCTGAACGACTGTGAAGGGAAGAGATGCCAGTCTGATAGTAAACATCGCAACTGCTCAGTTTACACAGAATTCCAAGTATAACTATCTATTCTAAAAGTTAATTTACAGTGAAAAATCAGGTGTAGAAAAAGAGATACAAATGCTAAGAAAAACTGAACACAAATATAAAAAATTGCTGCAAGAAATTGAAAACTGTTAAATAGTTTGGTATTAAAGATTACAAACGGTTGTGAAAATAAATTCTGTTGTAACAGAGATTGACTTAATACAAGAATACCTTTCTACGAAAAAAATATTCTGCAAGGTAATCAACATGGTACTAAATATCTATTGCAAGAAATTGGATTTTACTTTCTATTTCTGCTTTTCCATAAAATCTTTCAACTCTCTCAAATTTAGAGGCATATTTAGCTATCTGTTGGGATCAATAGCCTTCAACAGCTTCCTTGTTGAATCACGTAACCTTCTGCAGCAATTATTTCCCTATTTTCACGTCCAGATTCATGTGCAGATTTGTATTACAGTATCATCTCCCCTTACAAGTGCAAATACTACACATGCATTACCCATACAGTTCTTTTTGAAACTCCTTGTTCATTCTTCACTCAATTTTCAAGGCCACTAATGGTTCTACCTCTGTAACTTCACTGAATGACTAATCCTATAGGACTGATAGGATTATGCTGCAGCCTTAGAACTCTGCTGTAGTGACAACACTCCTTCTCTGCATGGTCTGTAAAGCAGGGATAGAAATACAGCAAATGGAGCTACCATAAGGTGCCTGCAACTCATATTTCACACTCGGTAAGCCCTACTATGTCTACATTTCATGTGTGGTTTTCTTTTTCCCCTCAAGAGTAAGCCCATAATTCCCAGTAATGGACTGGATTTTTCCCTCACTTAGTCTGGCTTTTCCACAGGGGTTCTGTGGACCCTAGAACTGCTGTTTAACATTTTCCAAATTAAAACACATTTGGCATCCGTGGACCTATGCAGCTGGAATGACTGAATCCTTCTGAGTTTGCTCATGCTGTTCCCTACTGTCTTCCAGCATTCAAAATATTATCCAAGTAATGCAGACAAATAAAAATAGAGTAATCTAAATAATTAAGGAAATCATGTAAATATAGAAAAAAGAAAAATAGGTGACTAACACACTTCTTAGAACAAAGAGGTTAAGTTTCATCATATGATAGTTGTTCTTTCCAGCTGAGCATAACCAGTTCTATTTCCAAAGTTTACTGCTACACTAAGTTATTTTCACAATGCCTATAAGAGCTGTGGAAGGACTTTTGTAAAACATTTTTGTAAGCGTGGTTTTTATAGCAAAGCAAGGTACTAAGCCACTACTGCAATTATAGCCAAATATAGCACCCTTAAAAATCTAGTAGAATTAAAATAACATAAGAGAATAGCATTATATCCATCCGCATTTACAGAAATTGCTGATTATCCCTGTAACCTGGAGCTATGCTCTAGGCAATCTCCCAGGCAGTAGATAACAAAATTACTTTGGGATTCTTATTGACATAAAAGATGTTCTCATAACACAGATTTTGATTTGACGAGTTAGAAGTATTTGCTGCAATAGCTGTGAATCTCATTCTGTAGCAAAACTGAAGTCTTCTCTGCTTATGGATGCCCATATATCTTACTAAATTGCACTGATGAGAGCTGTGGTACACAGTTTCAGCTTGCCAGCAGTGGGACAAGTAGTTACAGTTTATCTTTTCTATTTCTATAAAGACAAAAGTCAATCATTTGTTTCTTTGTCACAAGCTTATTGGCTGAATTATAACAGATTTTACATATGAGTATGTAAAGTAGCAGTTAGTGACCTCAAGTCATAGCCAATTATCACAATTTCCATTTGGATGAAAGAAAGAAGCACATTGCAAGACCTTGCTTCTCTTTCACACCATGTGATCCCTGCAAACAGGATAGACAAACTCAGTGTAATTGTTCTCTTTCTTGACTCATACTCTAGACTTGTCTGTTTCAGTCCAACTGGCTCTTACCTTCTTATCTGGACTTAATCTCATTGGGGAAAAAGACCCAATCCCTTTATTCTGTGGACTAGTTAAAATGTTTGGGTGCAGAAGGGAAGTAGTGCATGTAATTTATGCTTCAGTTCCAACCTTTTAAGCATTATTAAATCATCTTTTTATAATTTCATAACATGATGCAGTAGCCCAGCACGCACAGTACAACCAAGCCAGAAGACAGCATTACGCAGTGTTCCTCAAATATTAAGACCTGGTACAAATAATAAAAACACATTGCTAGTTAGTTCAGAATTCACTTAGCCTTAATAGGAAAGAGGGTTTGGTATCAGGAAAAGCAAAAGGCACAGGGCAAGTACATTTCCAAAGAAAGTGAAATAGCCCAAGGTCTGTGCCAGCAGGAATAAACATCTCACAGGGCCAAGTTAGCAATGACATCCTGATCCACCACTCAACATGTATTTATCATCTAAAACTTAATTTTCTATCTCAGAATAGTAGTGCAAGACAATTGAAAACCATAATAGAAGACTGATTAAATTATCATATAGAAACAGCAATATATGTTTCCACAGATCTTCGGCTTGTGCTCCTTGGAGAAGACTGATGGCACGATTCAAATCTCCAGACAGAAAATACACCACCAGCCAATGGTTCACCTAGCAATGTTACAACAGGCCTTTTCAGACCTGGAGCATAGGAAGTTCCACATAAATGTGTGCAAAAAGTTCTTTACAGTGAGTGTGATGGAGCACTGGAACAGGCTGCCCAGGGAGGTTGTGGATTCTCCTTCTCTGGAGATATTCAAGACCTGCCTGGACACCTACTTGTGTGACCTGGTGTAGGGAACCTGCTTTGGCAGGGGGGTTGGACTCAATGATCTCTGGAGGTCCCTTCCAACCCCTACAACTCTGTGATTCTTTGATTCAGCTGTGTCTCTTACAGTAAGGGATAAGTGCTACCAAGGATCTATGCAGTCTGTGATCAGATGTTGTGCCTCAGCATTTATCATACATATAAAACCAAGTGAAAATATCCAGTGTATTTACTGCTTAAAATAATAATTGGCTTAACAGACCAACAGCAAGCAACATATTTAGGTTATTTATTTAGAACTATAGGTCAAATTAAATGAAATAAATGGGCATAGGATTTTATTTGTCCTTTCACCTAACTTTCTCAAAATAATAAGAAGCAATTCACTCAAATGCTCTACTGAGTACCATCTGACTCCTGCAACTGGAGAAAAGGAAATAGCATTCTGAAAGGAAGCACATGTTAGGGAAAACATTAGTATACTGAGCATCAGGATCAAAATATGCTGCTTTAGTATTTATTACATACCACATAAAACAAAATCTCAACACAATGTAAAGGAAATGTATTTCTCAATGTTATCTAAATAGAAGCTACTGGTTATGGCTTCTTTTTCTTTAAATCATCCACTAACTGACTTTAAGGGCATCCAATGTCATTCCCTCCTGGCTGACACAGTGTTTGTTTTATAGCCAGATCATCATGCATGCTACAACACGCAACTACACTGCTGTGTTTAAGAGGTCATTGGTTTAGCATCAAAAAGGTCACAAAAAGCAACCACACTGACTGTGATCCTCCTCTGAACTCCTAAGCACTCAAATGCTATAACTTGGGAGGTTGAGGAGAGTGACTGGAAGGCTTCACTCAGTAAGAGGTTTCCAAGCAACCTTGCACAGTTGAACACCCTCAAGAAATGGGAACAATGGTTACCTTTGGCACAGAGCCATTGAAGAGAAGCTTGCAGCAACACCATTGTATTCCCACCATCAGTGATTATAAATAGAGGCTACATTAAATAGGATCAGAAATAAAAGAAAAACAAGCCTCAATATGGGGATGAACAGAGACATGGGCAGGCTGAATGATTTTTCAAATTGCTTCAACTTCAACTCTTGCAGAATACAGTGCAGGGATTAAAAACAAAAGCATCACTTAAAAAGCAAAATTTTGTACTGTAATATTCTGAGTACATCTGGAATCTAAGTGCAGCCATGACCTGTGAGGAAAACAAGGTGTTGTGAAACTTCCAGTTAATGTCACGATCAATTAAGTTTTAAGGAGCTAAGCAGGTAATTTAGATCCTTGCTAGACATTTAGGATAAGTCAGGCTTGGACTTTTCACATTATCATCTCATACTTACAAAGTATTTGGAAAAATTTAAAAGAAATCCAGGCCAAACATCTGAAATGAGAATTGGTGGTGGTTTTGAAGAGATGTAACTTGAGTGCCAGACACCTACTCAGTGTTTTTAGACTGTGAGTTACAAGACAGTATAAGAATCAAGAATATAGCGAACAAATGTTTTTGCTTTTCTTTTCTTTCTTGCAGTATGCTTTTAATTAAGCAGTTTACAAAGCATTTTTATTATATCAATGCATTCTAATTATTTATGTTGCATGGGACAATTTGATATGAAATCCCAGTTTTCTACTTTTAATATTAAAGAATAACTTGCATAAACCTTTAAACTAAACAAAAAAAAACCTCCGATGTTTTAATTGCAATATTTATAAGAAAGATTCTGTATGGGAAGAAATAATTTAGAAGAATAACTAAATAAGCTAATGTAACTATGCTTTTTTTGGACTCTCAGGGGTTCTATACAAATGGTTCTTTTCAGCAAATACCCAGACATAATGAAGGATTTCTTGAATTTTTTCAGAAAAACACAGAAAACCCACCAAAATTTGTACTACTAAAACTGCAATACACTAGGTGCTACTGATAGCTTTGAGTGTGTCTTTAAGCACTGTAGTTTACTTTCTGAAACATCAATAAAATCACTTTTTTTTAAAATAAATCATCAAGCGTATTTCTTTCATGGGCAAATACTTCTGTGGTACGTCTTAAAAGAGAGGTCAAATATCTGGGAAGAAAAGAAAAGGGTTGGGAAAGGTACAGACTCTAAAAATATCACAGGTTCTCCTTTGAAAGTAAAATACTGGACTGTCATGCTCTGACAGACTTAAAAAAAAAAAAAACAAAACAAAGGAACAAATTACTCAGTTGTCACATGGAAAAAATAATGTATAGATAAGTGAGATCAAATTGCAAGCTGTGGTTGAAGCATCACTCTTGTACCAGGAGGGGTGTTGAAAAGTACAATTTAGCATTCATTCAGCCAAAACAAATAAATTACCTTTAAAACATGTAACACTGAATAACTACAACTATTGCCACACAATTTTCAGAAAGTTCATTATACTTTTTAAACTTCATGAGGAAAAAAAATTTGTTAATATTTTCTTATTTTAATCAACTCAAAATAATATATTATCAAAAATCTTTATGACATGGAACAATAAAAATAATTTATTATCAGTTGGCCACTAAGCAAATGAACTCTCCTTGCAAAACAAATGGAAAAAAGCCCCTGTTTTTTCTCCCCTATTCTGAATAAAGCTAGAATATATCTTTCCACATATTTCTATTACCCTGTTGCAGCAGATGGTGATGATGCATAATTAGATTTAAGACTCTCATTCGGATCAATTTCCATATTTTCTACCATCATTTAACCATTTAGATTGTTTGCAAACTGTCTTTAATATAAAGAACAGACATTTGCATCACACTGTGCTCATTCAGTCACACACAGAAAAGCTTTACACAAAGTGAAGTAATCGTACAGCAAATTGGTAAATCACTGTATTTGAAATCTTAACTTAGGTATGTTTGTAAGTAGGTTGAATCTTTAGACTAAATTTAGGATACAACATCATTGGGTTTGTTTTTTCAAGTGTCTTTTATCAGTGTAAATGGTTATTGGCCACTTGGAATTTTTGGTTCTTTGAGCTTGTAGCCATCTAATCAGCCCAGAACCCAGATTAGGACTGTCACGTTGCGTCAGGAGTTTACAGCAAGTACTCACTAGAGTGCCTTTAATCCTCCAAGGTTTACTCAAATGTCACAACCATCTGGAGGAAAAGGAGGCTTCTTGCTGGGTTCCACTGACCACGAAATTATTTGTAAGGCAAAAAAGACGACTGAAAGCAAAGCCAATGCTAAGTATTTTGTCCGTACTTTCTCCCATCAAAACACACGAACTCACACACTTCACACACTCCCAGAACTATTTTTTTTATAACTTGAAGAAAATCAGGAGCAACTTCAAAAACTGTAAAGTCATTTTTGTTACTACAAGGAAGACAACCAGATAGGGTGATGTAATGAGAATACTGTGGTAAAGATTTATTCTAAGCATTTGTAATTACTTTTATACACACAAACATCTTGTTTGGACTAGAGATCCATGACGCTGTGTTCTTCATAAAATGCTCAAGATATGTTTGGAAGAAATTATAGATTTCTTTTACTCCTGATTTGATTTCTTTTGAACTCAGACACTCAAATTTGCAGTGAGAGACTTGAAATGACATAAATATACATTAAGTAACAGGGAGTTCATATTTATTTAATCAAATTCTAATAATATAAAGGCAACTTTACCACAGCTTTTATTGAAAAGAGGAAACCTGGCACAGAAAAAAAATAATAGGTAGCATTGTAGATTAGCTCAGAGCTTTAACTTCAGAGCAGTGAGGTTTCTCTTGTTTATCGTTTTTTTTTTTTTTCCTTGCATACTCAGTACAAGTGCTTGGTGCTTATAAGAAAAATCTGGACCAGGTTTTCTTTTCTTTTTTAGGAGACACACTCCTATTCCTCCTTACCAAGGAAAACCACTTCCTTATCTAGCACAGACAAGAGAAGCTGCATTTCATTCTTTCAATAATTGTATCTGTGGCTGTACGTACTTCATATGCAATATGATTATATTATATACATTATTTTTTTCCATGTGACTTAGAAGAGCCCACCTGTGCTTACTCTATCTTCCATTTTTAAAATGCAAGAAAAATAAGAAAAAAGTACTTTAGGTACTTCTGCTCCAAGTAATTTTTTTTTGTTTCACTTGTCAAAATACCTGGCATTCCTGACATTAGTTCCTGCTTTTCTCAACAACATAATACATTGTTAAAAACACTTGACAGAAATGGGAAGCTCCTTATGACCATTATCAGAACTAGAAGAACTCTTCTATTTGACAAGTCCCCCTTCAAATTTAGTCTTTTCAGATCATTAATTACTTTAAAATAAATCATTTTCAGAAGAAAAAACATATTGCTTGCAAAATGAATGTTAACATCATTTTAACCACTCATTTTCTGCAAATGCATTTTAACCACTGTTCATTTAGATGTCATGGCATTTTTTAAACTGTGGAATGTCTAAATGGTAGAACTGATTATTTACTCCAAGTGTCACTGGACTAACTGTAATTGCAATGGCGTTTCCTTATTTCCAATTAATATATCTATGCACTAAATTTTACAGCCATTTCCAAACTGTGCGCAAATTCACGATACATGGAATTTTATTATCATAACAACGTAAGAGAAGAAAGCCTATCAGAAATTTTAAAAGTGTCTTTTTTTTCATTTATTCATCCAAGCTTTAACTATCTTAAGTGGAAGCTGGATCTCCAGCATTTACATTCATGAGCTGTTAAGTACTCTTCGAAAGTTACAGGAAAATAACTCTCAGTTAACTAATAATGATAAAGTCACAATAAATATGTATTTTCTCGGTTTTTTTGCAAGTTGTAGACACTACTTCAAATTATTTTCTGATGCTACATAATGAACAATCCTTATATGTTCTGTAAGTACATCAGAATGCACTACTTCTTTTCTCACATATACAATATTTGCTCAGCCTTCATTATAAAATAAAACATCATTTTCATTGTTGTTTATACTATATTAGTTCATTCTAATATATACTTCATACAAGCTTTAAAGTTATATATTTGTTTCATTACAGTTGTAGCAATTGGACATATTAATATGACAGGGAAGGCATTACAACAGAGGTGTGATGACAGAAGAAACAGCACGATAGAAAGGTGCTATAAAGGAAGAGAAGAAGATTGCTTACCTGTATCAAAAGATCCTAAGTTTGCAGAGGAAAGCTTCACCAAGGCCAGATCCTTCACCAAGGCCAGATCTCCAGAAAGAGATCCAAGAGATCCTTCCCCAGTGGCAGTCAGCCCACCCCTTCTGGTCACACAGGTAAACTGCCTTCACCTGTGCTCCCAGGGCTGACAGGATCCTTGCCCCAGGTGCTCAATCAGTGGTTCAGGCCATGACTCAGCAGTTACCAAACAATAGTACATAAACATAATTTATAAAAATGAATTTGAATTAATCATTAAAGCAAAAATTTTCATTGTAAGAAGTATGAAAATGCCAGCTGAATTTAAATATATATTTATATTTATTTATATATATATTTATACACACATATATATCTTTAAAACAACAGACCCAAACAAGCTAAATTAGGTTTCAAATTCTCATTTGCAGTAGTCACTTTTATTTGTGTACCTTAATCCTCCCCTAGGAATCTTCACTTCCTTGCCTTGTGCCCACCTGTCAAATGTTAAGCATCCAACTCAGCTCGAGTCATCAAAATCATTCAAAAAATCTGAATACATGCACAATGTATTTTCTGTCTTTTCAAAAACAACAAGCAAATTTCTGTTGTGGTGACCTTCCTGCTACTCAGACTTTCATGTGCCATGGGTTGGCACAGAGTACTTCAGTCATGTTTAGAAATCTAAGTCAAGTTATGAGAAATAGTTAAGTACCACGAGAAGATAACACTACCAATAAGGTTCTGTTACATAGCTTCTAAATCTCTCAACTTCTACAGCTGCTCTTGTATGACCTATTCTAGGGAATAGATTCTATCTATGACATGATGAAGCTATTCACTACATTTTTAGTAGATGATAAATGTAGAAAACAGTAAACGCACGTGTTAATATTAAGAATAATTTGTAATACTGAAATATATTTTTGAAAACGCTCAGTGTCAGAAATATTTAGACATTTTGCTAATTCATCCTGGTAGCTCTGAAAATATTAGAGCTTTACTTTACCTACTGTTAATGTACATCTGATATAAACAAAGATGAGTCTTAAATGTAATATTTTCTTTTGAGTGAGATAATTAGAACTTCTCTTGATGTAGATCATCAGTGAAATTCATACCACTACAAAATCTGTTTAGTCAACAGTTTAACCACAGAACACAGCTGCTTCTTCATATGTTCGATAAGACACTCAATTCTGTTCAACCTGTGATGTGTAGCGCCGTCTTCTAGTTGCCTAATTTTACATAGACAACAACTTAAAATGCCACTGTGAAAATATTTCTGCAGTTACCTATAATAAGACAGCATCAGTGTTAAAAATTAGGACAAGGATGAGCATGTCTTCAACATGCAGAAGTAAAAAAAAAAAAAAAAAATTAAAAAATAGCAGACAAATATACTAATACACCAAGTACAAGGTAATATAACCAGCACTTCAAAGAAAGTAGTATAGGATTCTGAACTCCATAGTAACATCAAGAAGTTTCCAGCACAAACCTACTGAGCCTTTAATAAAATGAAAAGGTACTGAAAGTACTTTCACATTAAGTTCCATAGGTATCTGCATTCCATTTATACGAAATAAATATATTTAGAATGGATAAAACATACTAAAGGAACATTTTTAATAGAATTGTCAAATTGTTTTTAAAAAAACATCAGGCCAGAACAGAGATTCAAGGAAGCTCCTTACTCCATTAATCGAGAGATGTCACATGATGGCAACCTTCCAGTTTCTTCCAGGAAGAGTCCCTTGCTCTTGTTCAAATGCGAGCCTCTGCTGTCAGTCATCATCACATAATTAAACTGAATCATACAAACAGCTCCTTCAGTATTCATCTCTAAGTTTTATGCATTTATAGATCTCTTTAGCATAATCTACTGCACATTTCTTGTATGTACCTGTTTTGTTTATCAAAGATGTTAAATGTGAAGGACAAAACTCACTGTCCAGGAAGACTAGAATAAAATTCCATCTTGTGATGGAAATCCCGTGATTTTAAACCTAATTTAGCCTGTTTGGGTTTGTTGTTTTAAAGATATATATGTGTGTATAAATATATATATGAATATATATTTAAATTCAGCTGGCATTTTCATACTTCTTAAAATGAAAATTTTTGCTTTAATGATTACATTAATCCATCATCATTTAACCAGATTATCCATGATTACTTCTGACAAATGTTGGTACTCAAATCCAAAAAGGTGTTTTATCTTATGATTTTTGAGCCCATGATAAGTTTGCAAATAGAGATACACAAAAATTCTTTTCTTCAAAATGGAATTTGACTGACTGAATTCACGTCATACCACAAAAAGCTTCTTTTGTAATCTAGAATTCATTATGTCTTTGTATAAATTTCTTCTGTTCTCTAGTAAAGTAATCTAACTTTCACAAAACAGATAAATACCCTTTGTTGTAGTTAGTTGTGCTTAGAGTTACAGAAAAGAAAATATATAGAGAAAACACTTTTAACTTTGTAACAAGAATGAAGCGGTGTTTCTTTAGGCATGATAAACAGAGTGGATCTTGATTCCATTAAATTACTCCTGACTGACTATTAAGTGGTTGAGTTTGTAATTTTTCTTGATTTTAAAGCATTACCGTATTGCAAAAAGAACAAGGGTAAGTAACAGATTCATCAATGTTACCTCCTCCTGGAATCAGTTCACTGGTTCTATATTCCTTGTGTACTTTGGTATCAGGAAACATGAGACAGACAGAACAAAGCAGACTGGCCAAAAGACTCATCATGCTGGGCTAAAATTAAGACAGTCCAGATGGGTAAACACTATATACACAAAAGACTATAACAGGTACTCATAAATCATGCAACAGAAACCAAATATTGGTTGAAAAAGGGAGAAGGAACAGAATAATGGCACAGTTGGTTTTGATTAAAATGGAAAAAAAAAAAAGCCTAAAAATTCTGTGTGTTCAACACACAGGCATAATTTCAGAAATCTACGTGACATTAGTTGCTATAAATCATAACAGTTGCCTAGAGAGTATTACATTCCATTAGGACCTTCAGTTTTATTTTTAGAATACGGCAATACCAAGAGGGCCCAATTGTTGCAACAACAATCAACAAACCTTTATTTTATGGCAGTGTGGCAGAAGGAAACAATATGCCTTCCCTAAGTATAATTACTAACCCTGTCAAGTGAATACAATCAGCAGTGTTCCGCAAGATTAAACTTTCGGCTGGATGAAAACAGCCCATTTTATCCACTTGCTATTCTAGTGCAGTTAATTCCTGGCTAAATAAAGAATGACAAATACCAAGAACATTGCTTATTTTCCACATTCATGCAAACAAGTGTATTAAAAACCAAAGAAATCCAAAGACAAGGTCATACTCAATTGGACCAAAGTTCACAAAGTTAAATCTGAAGGGAGGTAATGAATTTTAACTGGTAATATATTGATGGGAGAGGGAGAGAGTTAAAGTCTTGAAACCAGGAAAAAAGATGCAAGATCATGAACCGTAAAGAAACGTACATTAGCCAGGTTTTGACTGTGTTGCTCTATTGTGTAAACTCTAAATATGATGTAAAATGTTAAAAAAAATATATAATGTCATGTGGGGGAATAGTAGGAAGAGCTGAGATTGAGCTCCATTTATTGTTTCTTTATAACTGATACACTATTTATTCCTTTCAAACATGTATGCATCTGTTTCACATCCTGTGCCAAAGTATAACAGTTCTGAGACCAGCAATGCTAGAATTTGAGTACTAAGGGCTGACAGAACTTTCACTGAATGGAATTTGTAAAGATGTTCTATGAAATATGGTGTCAAAGTCCACTTGTATAGAAGAAATCATAACACAGCATTATTAAAATAGAAAAGTTAGTAGTTTCCATTGGAGGCAGACAGTCTATGCTGGGTGGCAGCCTTTTGGAAGGCTTAAAACAATGTTTGAAGATGGGAAACTGTTGAAAGCATGGATTGAGAATATTCAGAATGGGAATTCAGTAGGTGTTAAAAACAGCCCTTTCTCAATCCAGGTATATTGTCAAGTCACTGTAATGCAATTAAGACTTATTTATTGCATTTTTATCAAAGAATCATAGAATATCCCAAGTTGGAAGAGCTTAAAAGATCATTGAGTCCAACTCCTGGCTCCAGATAGGACAAAAAAAAAAAAAAAAAAATTAAATGCATTTCATATGTTTCTGATTGATTGCATTTTAAAGACATAGATGAGCTACAAAAGGTGGAAGTGTGTTGGAGCCACGAACTCCAGAAAGATTTACTCTATGCAGCTCCCAAAGACCTCAGCTTGTAAACACAGCTCTGCTACGCTTTATAATTGTGTTTAAGAGGCAGCCATGCCAGAAGCTGAACAATTTTTTGTGTGAATTTATGATAAGTACAAGAAACAAGGTTGTTGGCTAAGCTGAACAGGATAATAACTTTGTGATCCATGTTGCCTCTACCAGGCAATAAGCCATGAAGATGGGCAACGTGAAAGTATCATTCTAACAGATAAAATCCATTTAATTACTTGCCCCATGGCCAGTGCTGATAGTTTGCACTAGCTCTGTCATAGATAGGCTGTCAGCCAATTAAACAGAAGATGATTTTTTTTTTAAATATACTTCCATGCATATTTTTCAAAAAGTCGTACCTGAATCTTTTGTTGTCCTAAGGTTTTTAACCATGTGAAGAAACAACGAACATTTGATGAAAAGACTAAACCAAGAGGAATATTCAACCTTAGTTGAAGAAACTCACCCTTTTTTCAAGTTAGGTGATTTTACAAAGGATAAGTACAAATGAATGCTATTGGAAAAAATACGGATTTTAAAAAAATAAAAAATACCCAACTTCTGAGTACCAAACTGGCACACTTCAGCTAAAAGTAAAAAGTCCAAAGAAAAAATTAGGAACTTAATACCTGCTACTGATACTCTCAAAATCTTATGAGTTCTGTGTCAAGTCAGCATTCTGGCCTATTAATGTCAATTGACTAGACAAGATATTTATATTTTTACTTGTTGCTCCCTACGTAAAAGCAATCAAAAAGCAGTAATGCCAATTAATCAATGGTCAGTTTTTTGTTCATTTCTGGGCATCAACTTGAAGAGAGTTCTTTTTTAAAAACAAACAAACAAACAAAAATAGTGAGTGCTGAAATGCACTCACTATTAAATAGATCAGATAAGAATAACAAAGGTATTTGTTAAGCACAATCACTCAAAATGCAGTTACAATTTTTCTTAAATCTGTTACTAGAAGTAGGTGCTAAAAAAAGAGCTAAACTCTGTCATACCATGCTTTTCAGTGGAACCCTGCTTATTTAGCACTCTGGAAAATAGATAAACCAACCCAACTTTTCTCCAGCATACATTTTTCTTTTGTAATAAACACTGATTACAAGCACTTTTTCTCATGAAACCACAGAAAACATACCAAATAGAAAAGCCTTCTCAAAGATATGCACTAGTTTAAACAAGCTTTCTCAAGAAAAAGGTATGCTAGAAAAGAAAAAATGCCTTTAAATACACAAATATTTTTATTTGTATAACTCCAAAATTATTAGATACCAATCCTCAGTTGGAACCATCAGTTAGTATCTGGGTAATAACTGAGTTTTGTAAATTCAAAAGAAAAAAAAAAACACATTCTCAGGAAATGTCTTTATTCATTTTTAGAATAAGTACATTTCTAAATATTTGTTCAAGACTTTTTCAAAAATGTCATCAAAACTGGACCATTTAGTTTCAAGTAAATTGTTTTCTGCCTGAAAACAGTAGACTGTCAGGGTGCTCACAGTGCTCAGTTGTAAAGAATAAGAATTCTTCTGACCAGCATGAATGAACAGCATGTAACCAAACAAATCAGCACATCTCCCTGTCTTTCTTTGCCTTCACATGCTCTTGGGATTCTGGACCATCATTCTCTATTGCCAAATACTCAGAAAAGTGGATTTATCCAAAAACCCATTGGAGTCTCTAATGAATTAATAGTATAACAACTTGTGCTTAAAAGAGGGGAAAAAACTAGGCTTCATTCTTGCACTGCAAGAGAGTTTTTTCCAGTCTCTCCAGATAAATTACATCTGACAAAGCAGTACTCATGCAAATGTGGGTCACTAACACACAATCTTTTTTGGTATGCCGCTAAGACAGAAACATTTCTGGGCAATGTCCAAATCATCCAACTATTACAATTGCAGTGCTGTCACAGTTGAGTTTCTTTCTTTGGGAAGACTGGTAGGCAGTGGGACAAGGCCTCAGCTTTACAATTTCACCTCTTCTGTCTGAGACAGCAGAGTCTACAACTGATAATTATAGACACTGTCTGGCAATTCATAGCTGAAACTCTTCTGCACTTTATATAAATATGCAATAACTTCCTGGAAAACTGACCTACATTATGAAAAGAGCTTCCTAATATTTGCTTTGAATATGTGTTATGAGAATCTTGTCTTTAGTCCTTTTTAACCCCTACATTATTTATGTTTACTGCCAAATGTAGGTCAGGGAGCTAGATCACAGAAATAAACTAGACCAAATAGACTACTGTCTAACAGGTCTATGCTTTCTAATAAACAGATTCAGTGTAGACTCAGCATTGATATTTATAAGCAAGAAAAGAAAGTCCTTTTTCAGGCTCAAACATGCAATTGTCTCCGTAAATGCAACCACACTCCACGCACAAGAACTCTTGTGCACATTTAAGAGAATCATTCTATTCATTTTTAAACAACTTTGGTAGACAGAAATTTCTTTTTAAAAGCATTGTCAAGGAAGCCTTTTATGCTCATGCCTGTTTCTTCAACACACATCAGGTACATATGCCACACATCTGATTCTGTTTTTACTCATTTGTGCACTCAGAATAATTGCTTGATATTTTTGACATAAGAATGATTACTTAAGAATAGGGTAAGCTAAGAGAAACTGTAGTAACATGTTATTCTGTAGTTTACTAGTATTTTTTTTTTAAGAGAAATCATAACATACATCACTTGACAATGGATTTTATCATGATACTGTCTCTTACTGAATACTTAACTCATTTGCGTGCTCATCTTCTGAATAACAAGTGCTGACGCAGACATTCATCCTGCTGTATGTTTCTATATTAGATCACTGCTTTATCAGCTGCGCTGATTCTTTTTCTAAAATTAGCCAGCTTGGTTTGGACAGAGATTAGAAAAGTGATCAAACACTGTTCCTGTTGGATGAAAAATGAATACCAAGCAATTTGGGACTACTCCAAAAAGGTTCAATTTTCAATAAACAGAAAGTGTTGAGTATGCACATGACATTACTGGAAACAATTATACTGAACCAGAAGAAAGAACAGCAATTAATTTAATGTTTTGAAGTCAGTGACATGCCATATTTCTATGTTGAATTTATGCCACCTGAAGGAATTAATCTAAAACGTTATCATAAAAAAATATATTTTCAACTTTACTAGACATTTGCAATGATCCTTATTGTTCAGAAAATACGAACTGAAGTGGTGAAGCCCCATTTGTGGGCTTCTAGTTAAATATGAGAATTCCATTTTATTGAGTTAATAACATTTGTCATCTTTCAGTGTATTAATATGACTATTACATGATACTTCAACACAGGAGGTACACAGAAAAACATCTTTTTTCAATCTCAATGAAGATTATATCTACTGGTGTGTATTAAAAAAAAAAAGCAAATGAATGACTTTCCAACATACTGATGCTTTTCCAAACTAAGCTAATGAAGATCATAAAAGTTCTTGCAATCAACCCTTAATAAAACCTATTTGCTTCTCCATGCCCATTCTATTCCACTCATGCCTAGTCCAAGACAACAAACAGCTAGTGAAACAAAAATGTAGCTTGCCAGCTTTTGACAAAGATCATATATATCCTTTGAGCACTGAGTAAGCTATGCGTTGTGTATATGGCGCACACGTTTCATTAAATAATGCAATCTTATTTCATCCATTTGTTATTTAACTTTGTAGGATAACAGCGAGTATACAGTAACCAGTGCACACAAAGCAGCACATCAATACTTCCAGCCAGCCTATCTGTAGCATACTATGACAAGCAAATATTTTCAACTGCTACAGTTCTGCATCCTGTCTGCTAGAATATTGATCTCTACACCATGTGAAGAAAAAAAAAAATCTATACTTAGTTAATGAACAGAGTAACACTACAGAATAAACAGGACTTAAAGAGATTTACAGTATCTAAACTGCAGAATGAAGCTTGAAAAGAAGCAGAGGAATAGCAGAAATGATCTCAGGATAGCCAAAGAAACCCCAGCAACTACAGGAGCAGGAAAGAGCTTTTAAAAGCTGAAGCAATTGAAAGGCGTTTTGAGAGGACAATAAATGGGAAACTGCTAAATTCTAAGGCCGAATCATCCAGCCCATCACTTGGACTAATGATTCCTATTCAGTCAAATAGATTTAACATCATCAAACAGCTTCACAAACTTTCAATCTCCGTCTATCCTTCAAGGTGACAGAATTCCCTCACTTACTCATAGTGTCTCATTCAGCAGAAAGGACAGGGCACTGCAGACCCATGGATCGTTCAAGTGGGAAATGTTCAAGGTAAATGCAAGCCAAGCATTGACCAAGCACTCAACAGGACAAACACAAGACTGATTGAATCCACATATCCTGTAGGAGAGAGCTTCTTCCTGTGTAGTATCTTTAAAATTTGATCCTTACTATCTAAGCCATCATATATAAATATACGATATAACATAATTAAAACTTATAATCTGTAAATGTTGCTGTAAGTGTATGACTCCAAATTAAAATAACACTGTAATTCCAAAGCTCTTCCCTTTAACTCAAACATCCTTCCCACTTTCTGTCCTGGTGAGAGGACCAACTTTTCCCTCAAACTTTCATATTTTTATAATACTCTATAACCACTGACTGTCCTCTTTTCTAAACAAAATAAAACTATTCCTTTTGATCTCACCTCACCTACTATGACGACTAAATCTATAAAAACCTTATTTTGTTCTGCACCAAACCCTGTTCTAATTTATCAGCATTTTTCTATGAGAAGTGCGCTGAAACTGGCTGAGTACTTTGACCAACACCTTCCCACTACCAAGTTAACTGAAGTAACTGTCCTACTGATCCTTCTGTATGCCTGAAGTATATATACAGTATAGACTTAAAATACAATTTGTAGAAAAGTCATCACATTGTTGAGTAATAATCTGGCTGAAAACTGAGCAAATAATACAGTGATGGACTAATATCCTCCACACTGCTGATGGACAGACTGTTGAGATTTTGCTTATACATAGTGTTTCTTCACGGAATGAATTTCTTAACTGAAGTATTTTTTCCCCTTTATAAATTTGAATAGCAGAGGAAACAGAAGCATTTAGCAAACAGCACAGTGATTTTGTGGTTCTGACTCCTATGAAATCTCACTCTTTTCTTAATGCTTTGAGACAAATTTCTCAGAGGTTAGCATTCTTATCATTTTACCCCTCCCACATATAGTTTCAATTCAGAACACAGGATCTCCTCCAGCCAGATTATTCTCTGGCCTCTTTTCCTAAAATGGACAGTGATTATCCCTTTCTTTTAAAACCTCCAATAAGTTTTGACATTATTCAACCTTAGATCATTGCTTTCAGGTAATTAAATTTTCTTGAGCAATCCTTTGTGTGGGATGACAACTAAAAATCTGCCTAGGTATTAACTAGAAAAATCACACAAGGCTGACTCTCCATGTAACTAAGATCATCAAGATTTAAATATTTTTATTATTTGATTCGGATAACTGTTCTGTGGAATTACAGCATAGAGCAGAGGTTAAAAAAGGAATACAAGCACTGCATTCATACATATCTAGTCCCCCTTGCACACAGAGCTTATGGTATACACACAAAATAAGAAACCCTCAGCTATGATTTTCATACATATCTCTATCATCTCCCTCCTTTATCAAAGGTACTGGCCCATGATAGTTCATTGGACAAAAATCAGTTTGGAGAGGCACTCCAGAAGTCTTCATCCAAAATTGGTAGACTTCACAGAAAGAGTGGA
Source organism: Centrocercus urophasianus (assembly GCF_019232065.1). NCBI lineage: Eukaryota > Metazoa > Chordata > Aves > Galliformes > Phasianidae > Centrocercus > Centrocercus urophasianus. The sequence goes on along the minus strand of NW_024884475.1, from coordinate 15,255,883 downwards.
GCACATAGAAACAAAACATGCACGATACCCAAATCTAAGGGGACAATAAAACAGAAATATTGTCACAAAACTTCACACAGATCAATAAATTGCAATATTCAATCTTTCTCAGCTACGAACCAATATCGTCCAAGTCCAAAGTTCTTCACTACTTCTTCCAACTACTTGACTAGGTTTCTATATGTTCATGTCTAATTGTTTCAGCCTACATCCATGCAGGCTGCATTACAAAACAGGCGTGGCACCTGTATCTCAAACTGGCATTCAAGATAACAACTTCTTCAGCTTAGAAATGAGTTTTGTAAGAAAAAAGGTTTTAAACATGAAAAGTGAAGTTAGAATATTCTCCTGCTTTTAAAAATAAAAACCAGAAATTCAAACCACTAAGAACTGTCCATCAAATACTAATTACTGTATTTGGCAAGCAGCATAAAATTTGTACAATTACTCCAGTGATGCATTCTTTGACTTCTTTATTTATTTTCCTGTAACTAGCATGGTTTAAAGAATAAACAGAAACAAAATGAGTTAAGAAGACTTGCACTGTAATAATTCGTCTTTTCCAGTAATCATCACTCAACTACAAAAGTACACTGTACAAAACACAGAACTGACTTCAATGTGGTGCTGGGAAATCCTTCATAAAATTATAATTATAATCATTTTCTATTTTTGTTTTCTTCTTTTTTGTAGAAAGAATGTTGTATTTCATAACACCGAGAGTTTAGGAATAAATAAAACTAAGATATTTAAGGATATGTGCAGTAATTTAAATCACTTGTCTGTGAAAAACATACATGTATCCTCCCACTAGGTACAGCATTATCAAACAGATTTACTTAAGACTTGCGGGTTATTAAATCTTAAATTTCATTTAAACCCATTTTTTATTCCAGTAATAAAATCAGAAGCAGCATTTTCTCTTTTCTCCTTTCTCCAATCTCATCTGTAAGCTCCCATCAACTTCAAAAACACATTTACAGTATTACCTATAAACTCTCATTTACTTTAAAGAATTTATTAACCCCACTCGTTTGCCACAGGCATAACCATTTTATTTCAGCACTCAAAACAAACTAATTAAGAGCTTCCTGTTAAACTAACACAAGCTTTTTTGTACTTTTGCAGCTTCTGCAATATTATACAAAACATCTTGCCTGTGTATCCATTATTAAAAATCAAATATATATTGACCTTACCAATAGCAGATACATATTAGGAAACACAGTTTGTGCTGTGTTTAGTATGTTATTCAAGTAATTTTGAGAACTGTTTAAAAGTAATGCATGTGTTACTCAGAACTTTTACTTTCAGAGCTATGTTCTGAAGATGCTTCTCCAAAGCTCTGGGCCTGTTGCTTCTCTTTACGAAGTCATTCTCTACTGTTCAAATATCTACCTAAGCCTTCTCACTAAAGTGAACCACATAAGTCAACATTTCAATGTATTGGCACACAATTGCCAATTACATGGTTGACTAATTATTGCAAACTTCCCATCTCAAACATATCTCAGATGTATAAATCCTACACTCTCTACTCCAGTAAATTCAGATCTTTTAGTAGCAGAATCTAGAATGTTTCCTGTTTTTTTCAGAAGTTATAAACTGTGAGATCTGCTCTGAAAGTCATTCCTCCCTTTTAATACATTAGCCCACAACATTATAGATGAATGTTGGTGGTGTGGCAACAGAGGTTGAACCTTCTTACCAAAATTAGATTCAATCACACTTTGTTCCTGTGCGAGGTACAGAAGCAAAGCGGCAGTCTGACAAAATAGCATCTGACATGGAAGTGCAGACGAAACAGAGGTGTGTCATTGAAATCCTCCATACAGAAAAAATTGCACCCACTGACATTCATCAACATTTATGGAGATCAAACACTGAGTGTGAGCACCGCCAGTGGTGTGTTTCAGCAGTGATGACAGCAATGTCAAAGATAATGCATACTCTGGATGAATATGCAGATATTTCAAGCGCAGTAGGCAGACTTTTGTTCATTGGTGGTGAAAATACATTGTTAATAGTGATAAGCATGTTGAAAAATAGTGCTGTGTAGCTAAGAATTTGCTCTGTCAAATAGTGTTATTGTGCAATATTTTCGGACCAACCTATGGATAACTCATTATGCAACAATAGAAAAGCAGAGAACAAAATTTTCAAAATACCGTATGCCTTAGTACTCACAGTAATTATTTAATATAAAATTCCTCAGATTACTCTTATTCCTGAAATAGACTGACAAAACATTACTAAATTATGTACAATGTTTTGAAATGTACTAGGACCTAACTAATGATATTTTTGGATTTATGACACAACATTGTTTTTACAAGGTTTTATTTCTCACTATGAAACAATAAAATCCGAAACATTTAAGCAATTAAAAAAAAAAAAAGAAAAAAAACATGACATTCACATCCAATTTGTCTAGGTAGAGAAGATGAAAAGATTTCCTTTTAAAATGAATATTGTGTCAAAATCATCTGCAGACAGGCTAACAAGATCAGATTCTTCAATCAGTTCCCACAGTACTCCTAATGTCTTTTTTTTTTTTTTTTTTTTAATTAAAAGCTAAACTTTAAGGGAACTTGAGTATTCTGTAACTTAAAGTAGTAAATAATCAACTTCAAGTAGACATAGCTATTGGAGGACAACAAATTTCTTGTTCCCCCCGGAGCAACAATCTCCATCTGGTGAATACTCCTGTTTTATAGCCCTCTCTGCTTCTTCCTTCAGCTCTTCTGTTTACATAGGCTGTAAAGTAAAGCCTTTTAGTTACCTCTGCTGTATACTCCCTAATTGTTTGATTATCCTATCATGACTGTCCCTTTCAGTTGGGAGGTTGATGGGAGGGGGTACTGTGTGGCAGTGTTAAGAGCTTTATTTCATGCATGTCTTGGGTATCTTCTCAGCTACCTAGCTCTTTTTGTGTACTGTAAGAGCAAATCTGCTTGTTTATCTGCTATAAATATCCTTGCTAATAATCTATACTCATTTATAAAAATGCTATCTACCATAATTCTTTAATTAGTTTCTGAAGGTGCATATATTTGTTTGAGTTACTCTGTATGCTACATGACTGTAGTGAAATCTGTAGTACTTTTGTTTCTGCTCTTTGATGAGGTAGTCTTTTCACTCTTGAACAGTAATGGTTCTTAATCTCTTGCCCATACTTTCTAAAATGCACACACAAAAAATAGCCAATTTTTATCTTATCAAATCTAGGTGGCTTTTTCTGCTTATAAATCAGATCACAAAGATAAGCTACCCAAATACTTCAAGGAGATGCAGAAAGCATAGGTTAACTTGCCTCTCTGCAGTGGGACCAGTGATAACTAGAGCAGTAATTCTAGGTGCTGAGACAAAAATGAACAAACAAACAAACAAAAATCTAATCATTCACATTCTTTTCATAATAAAGATCAGATCTGCAATCAGTCAGTTTTCGTTTTGCTGACCTGCTTTCTTAAACAAGAACAAAGGTAGATAAGGAGAACAATCAACAAGTAGGACTGAATAAAAAGTAGTGAGAGGTTATTTAAAAAAAAAACACAATAGTGGACATCAAGAAAATGTTTTTCTCAAATATCTTAGTAAATAATACTACTGAATACATCTTGCCAATCTTTTTTCAGCAGTTGAGCGTATCTAGTTTAAAGGAAAAACAAGCATTGTGAGAAAAGTACATTACTGGCTTAGCTAAATAGCAAACAAAAACAAGGGGCAGAAGAGTCTTCAAGCAGCATTTAATTACTAAGGTCCTTCGGGAAAATATGAAAAATTCCATAAGAGAAGTCCGCTGTAAAGTTGGATTTCAGCATCAACTTCACAATCAGCTATTTTATGTTGAATACTGTACCAATCAAGTTCTACATCAGTTCCGCAATTCACTCTGGCTGAACTAAGGAATGCAAATGCTGCTAAGTGTCCTTCAAGTCTTATGTTAAGCTTGAGCACCAAATTCCTTTGTAGTTCTTCTAGGGTATTACCATTAGTATAGAAGGGTTAATAGCAAAGGCTGATGATTGTTTAAAAATTCACATTACTAAAGTGGATTACATTGCATCTACTGAGGGGATCAACAGTGTAAGCCTACACTAAGCCACTATTGCAGAAACAAAGCTTGCATTTTAAGCCTTTGGAAACAAGCATAAAATGGACAAAAGAAAAAATTCTTCTGATGTAAGAACAAGGCAAACACTACATGCTTTTCATACAGACTCACATTTTCAGCGCCATACAGACACATGAAAACGTCCAAATAGCCTCCCCAAAAACTCCATCATGAACTCCTGAGAAGATAGCATACTTGGAGAAAAGGGCAAAACAGATAACTGTAAGTGATCAAGTGGTATAAAGGAAGTCTTGTCTTCTATTCTTGACGTGACAAATTTAATTTTCTTGAATTTAAGGATGAAGACCGAGTCAAATGTAAAAGTTGGGTTTTTACAGTCTCAAAGAAGTGCTTGATATTCAAAACTGCTAAATGCTCCAAATTTATTTTAGTCAGTGTAGCTGGAGATTCTTAATGTTTCTACTTACCTGGTCATTTACAACTCAAACCTGACTAAATCAAGTTTGATAAGATTAACAGAATCCTTTGGGGATTATTTCAACACTTCACTGATGCTCCATGAGTCCATCAATAAAATTTGTGTTGTTGTACAATATTGCAAGACTTCAAATAAAAAAAACAAACCAAACCAACCAAACAAACAATAAAACCAAAGCAAGTCTGTTTTGTGATTCAGACTGCTATTGAAGAATGTTTTTAAGTACCTCTTCCTAAACTGTTTCCTACAGATGAATCTGCTTATTACTATTTCCACTTTCAAATATGTGTTCAATCCTCCTCGTGAAGTATTGACACAGCGGAATATTTAGATATGATGAAAATAAATGAATATATCTCTACCCAACATAGTTCTAACTCGTGAGTAAATTATCTCACATGCCAGCTAAATATAAAGAAAATATTCTAGTCTTCAGAAATTCTACTCTTTAGCAGTGAAGAATATTTTCCATTAAAAGAAAGAAAAAAAAAAAAACCACCATATTTTAAGCACCATGCTAATTTTCTCCAAGATGCAACTAGATAGAAAATTTAACAATTTAGGTTTCTAAATAAGACTGGACTATATTTCTCTCCTGATGAATTTAAATTGGAACAACTACTGAAAAGTTACAAAAATCTAAGAGTTAACCCTACTCACAGATCAAGCAGGCTGGCTGTTTTTCCAAAGTGTTTCAGAACTGTTAAGAGTGGGCTTCAAGACATTTGGCTTCTCTTTACTTTGAAATGAGCATCACTATTTACATGATGTTTTATAATTGCACAAGTAATGGAGTTCACACATGGCACAGTAATTTCTGTAGCACATGAAAAATTAATTCAATGATTATTTATTTTTTCTTTACTTTTTAGAGGTTAGTTTCTCAAGAATCTGAGTAGAAAGAACTTGCTGCATTTTTGCAAATTGGGCAATTCATTTAAACAAGAATAGAAGGTTTTTTATATTAGCTTTGATTCCCAAACTTTTAAAATTAAGATTCTCTCAGTACCTCTCATAACATTTTGCACATCAGGTTTAGGATCCTCTAAAGGGTGAAATCGTTGAGGCTGAACAGATTAACTTCTTCCACACTGCCCCTTACTCACATATTCTGGCAAATCAGAAAGGATTCAAGTTTCTAAAGCTTTTTCACTTCCCCCCCCCTATATCTGATAAAGTGGCATGGCCTCATTTTCAGTCCAAAAGCTGCTGAGATACACTTGCGATTTCAAGACAAATAACAAGGTTTCTCCTTTCTCTGCCTGAATTTTTATTTTCCTTAAGAGGGGGAGGGATACAATCATATTTACAAGCCTGCCTATTCCTCATTAATAACGTTCTAGTCTTTTCTTTAAATGTTCCTTCTTTCATGATGTGTTAAAATGTACTTACCACTCCAGAAAAAAAAAAAAAAAAAAAAAAAAGTTGTGCAGGACGATAATAAGCAACTAAATTTCTTTTAAATTGTATCAATGTTTGACAAATAAATTATGCAGTTAGCTACCTTACTATCTGCAAATGAGATAAATATTAACTGTGAGTATAATCCACTTAAGAAAATTGAAAAGACAAAACAATACCTCCTCACTTTGGCATTATCTCAGTGCCTTGTATTTCAATGCTCAGAACACAGTCTTCTTGTTAACATTTCAAGCATAAATTCAGTCACACTGAAGACAAAAAAAAAAAAAAAAAAAAAAAAAAAAAAAAAAAAAGAAGCACTGAAAGAAAAAATATCATGGAAAAATTTTCATAAACAATATAAAAAATATTCTCTAGCCTTTTCCTTTACTCTTGTAAGAGTATCTTCCTAATAGTGGATTGGAACAGAGAAAACTGGTTGCAGCTGCCCAAAGTATATTTACTGACATGTAATCAATTGCTTGCCCTGTGCACCACTGACACAGCACACAGATAAATGTGGAAACACATAAATAGGCCAAGACATGTCATTCGCACTGACCTAATACCCTCATTTTTCTGATTATAGACCCAGGGTCCATTGTAGAGCTATATAGCAGGTTTTTTTTTTGCAGGCTAGTAACTCAGATTATCAAGGTAATAGGAATTAGAAGGCATATATTTCAGAGAGTAGGAGTTGAAAAGCAGAAATACAGCACTGCTCTAGCAGAAGAGAGTACCTAAATGTGTTTTTCAAGGACACCTTTTAGATGCAATTTAGTATCATAGATAAGAGATAATAAAATTATTTTGTATTTTTCTAACTTAACCTCTTGATAAACAACAAAACCACCGTAACAACAGTTTTTCAGATGTAACCTATCAAGTTTACAGCCTGACACCTAGAGATCTTCAACTTTCCCCAGGGTCCCCTCTATACTACAGCAATTTTCATTCACCTCATTTTAAAACACAACTGTAATGAGATGCTTTTTTCTTTTTCTCTCCAATCACCTTTTAATTTTTTTCTTCAACACTTTTATGAATAAAAGTATTTCTCATTCCTAGTCTCTTTAAATCAGAAATAAAACTTGGATACAATGGTAATACAGATTCCTCTATCACACCTCAACAGAATCATTGTTTGCTTGCAAAACTGAGAAGAAATGCCAAAATTAAAATGTTTTCAACAATAGCAAGACAAAACAAAAGTGGCCAGTTTGCATTAGTATTCAGAGAAGTGAGAGAAGTGAGAGTACTCTTAACTTATATGAGAGAAAGGGATATAGGAAAATGCCTTTGTTAGAAAACACATATAGCATAACTACTAGTTATTTTATATATCTAAAAAACCTGGTAAGTCTTGGAAACAGAGAAACCTGTGTCCACTAAACTGGCAATCACATGAGAAAAAAACCTACTTGGGTAAATGTTGAGTAAAACAAAAAAATGAAATGCTGAACTGAGAAAAGAATAAGTAATACAAGCACAAATCAATTGAGACATGTTTCCGAGCAGAAAAGAAAAACATAAATCATCATAGCACTGATATCTACATCCCTTTGGCAGAAGCCACCGAACCAGATCCATAGGTACTGAATGGAAACTACTGTGTGACTCCTCCTGATACTGTGGTGTGAACTGAACAAATTGTTACTGGAAAGAATAAGGTGGAAATAACCACAGAATCCCGAAGTCTAAGGAGTGGGACCTGTTGCTGCTAACAGGAACTTACAATGAGGGCAAGCAGGAACACTCATTGGTCACTGGGATAAGGAGGAAGCAGGAAGCCACGTCCAGGCCAACAAAGGGTGTCATTTCTGCTCCAAGCTCAGAATTTTTAAAATGATGACCCAAATCCACCCTGGCTTTTTCCTGTCTGAAAACCTATCTAAAGATAGTATTCAAAGCTTTCCAATCTGCCTCATCTCAAATTTGGTATATACGTACATGACTTTTGGATTTTGCTTCATAGTACACTCATATATTGTTCCACACTGCAGCAAACAGTGCAATAAATATAATTCATAATCACCTTTTTTGGGCTGTCAGTTCCTCAATGAAGAAAATAGAAGCAGCAATAGCACATTTAATCACAGTAAGGAGTCCAACCATGTTGATAACCATGAAGATAAATGCAACAAGGCTTCTCAGTTCATATCAACTTTAAACTATGATATAAGTACTAAGTAGCAGTCTATAGTGTTAAATAAACAAAAGACTCATGTAGTTCCATCACAAGGAATAAGAAAAATAGGTAGAGAAAAATACCTGAATGATTTTCACCCTCCTCAGCTCACGTTTATTAAACTCCCCAGTATTTCAAAATGAGTGATATTCTTATCAATAAATAACAAATTCATTAATAGTGGCATACTACTTCTACAGGGGATGAAACAGGTTCCCTGAGAATAGTGTAGCAATTCACTGCACTGTATTATTATAACGGGAATCACGAAAATTTTAGTAGCCAGGCAGATGCAATTAGGGCAAATCTTAGTTGTTATTCATGCATAAATAACAACTTAAAGGGAATATGCAGTTTCTTTAAAATTCTATCCAGATCTTCTTCAGTTTTATCTAATTATCTCTTCACAAAGTAAATGCTATTGTGCAAATGTTTTCTTTTCTACACTCTTCTTCAACAGTTTGCATTCTGATGAAGTATGTTCTGTCATACATACAGCTGAATAACTGATAGCATATACCAAGTATACCAACCTCCTGCCACATCCACACCTTACAGCCTATCTTCTAGCACCCCGTCTCTCCTTCTTACATCTGACTCTGTCACCACTACTTTATGCTTCTGTTTCTAAAAATGGTACTTTGTTGAAAAGGTACATATTTACATAAATCCATTTTGCTTCCACATCTTCCAACAGTCATCCACCAAATTCCATACTGAAAATATTTAAAACACTTCTAGCATAAATCATTCAAAGGCAGGCAGAGTAATTGAGAAAAGCCTTGATTTTTTTAAAATCATTTTGTTTAAATAATGTTTTAACTAGCAGAAAACTCTGGAAAACACAAAACACTTAATTCCTTGAAAGTTAAAAATCCCATAGGATATGAAGACTAATAACCAGAAGACAGATCATTCAAAACTTGAGTATGCTATACATTATGATTCTAGTAAACACCCTAAGAAATAGAATTCGTTTTTAACAGATAAATGAAAATGGGGGTTGGACTCGATGATCTCTGGAGGTCCCTTTCAACCCCTACAATTCTGTGATTCTGTGAAAAGTCCCACTGTAAAGGAGGAGCAGGTTTCTGCAGTACCAAGCCTCTGGGACCAGACCTGGTGAAAAACTGGCACAAACCAGCCCGGGATCACCAGTCATATGGAGGGCCTTAGGATCTGCCTGGACAAAGCCCTGAGCAGCATGCTCCACATGTTCACTGCTTTGGGCTAAAGGTCTACCTGAGTTACTCTGAACTGAAATTGCTTTATCAGCAGGATTCCCACAACAGCCAATAAACCTCACTTGCTTTGGTTGGATTTTATATTCAGCTATTAGTCTTGGATTACTTTGAACTTCTTTCAAAAAGCAGCAAAATGCAGAACACAGATTAAGCACAAAGATTTAGAAGAGAAAATATTGAATTACAGCAGAAATGAATAAATTCCAATTTACTTCACCATGCTGGTATCTTAATTCTAATTATGCTGTTTGCTTCCTTCCTAAGTTGGTGTAATAGCAGAATAAGGTTATATCTCCTTTCATTAAATGATAAAATACATGTAGAAAACATTTTCCTATAAAATAAGCTATTACTACTAAAATGTGGCTCTTTTCTGAATAACTAATGGCATTTAGAGCACTCCACAGTTATGGTGAAATAATAGTTATTCTTCTCCTTACACTGTCCTCATAAAACAGCTCTTTATTGCAAACATACTTTATAATGGCATTGTATAAACCAGAAAAAAAATGAGGTTCAGCCCGATAAAAATATAAGCATTTAATTAAAATAGTTAATGAGTAAATCACAAAACGAGACTGCTTATCATGTAATGTAAAAATGATAAAATAAATCATTTCTCTATAAACAAATGTGCATAAATTCACACGTTTATTCCCAGTGATTTCCATTTTAACATTCATATGCTAGGACTGATTCAATAAAAAAAACTGGAATTGTTCCATCTTCAACATTTACTGCTTTGGGACATTAAAAAAGTAAAGTGAGCAGCTTAGCATTTTGAAATTTCCTCTTCGCTTACACTGAAACTGATTCTAAACTACTCTAATTAGACACGCCCTATTTAATATAAAGAATCTATGAACTTCAAATGGAGATATCTGCCAAGAAAATCCAATGTTGCTTAAAAGACGAAACTGCTTTCTGCAGAGCAAATTTGATGGTTTTAATGAAAATGCTCACATGCCAGGCTGAAAACATGTTTTTACATAACATACATGAGTTAGCTATTTTTTTCTTTTACTTTGATCCTTCTTTATATTTCCTAATTGCTTTTGAGGTGCTTAGCCAATTAATTTGCATCAAAGAATAGTAGGGGTTGGAAGGGACCTCCAGAGATCATCAAGTCCAACCCCCCTGCCAAAGCAGGTTCCCTACAGCAGGTCGCACAGGTAGGCATCCAGGCAGGTCTTGAACATCTCCAGAGAAGGAGACTCCACAACCTCCCTGGGCAGCCTGTTCCAGTGCTCCGTCACCCTCACTGTAAAGAAGTTCCTGCGCACATTTCTATGTAACTTCCTATGCTCCAGTTTCTGGCCATTCCCCCTTGTCCTGTCTCCACACACTGCTGAAAAGAGTCTGACCTCACCACCCTGCCCCCCACACCTTAGATATTTATACACCTGGATCAGGTCCCCTCTCAGTCATCTTTTCTCAAGGCTTAACATACCCAGTTCACTCAGCCTTTCTTCATAGGAGAGATGCTCCAGGCCCTTCACCATCTTCGTGGCCCTCCGCTGGACTCTTTCCAAGAGATCCTTGTCTTTTTTGTACTGGGGAGCCCAGAACTGGACGCAGTACTCCAGATGAGGCCTTACCAGGGCAGAGTAGAGGGGGAGGATCACCTCCCACAACCTGCCGGCCACACTCTTTTTAATGCACCCCAGAATGCCATTGGCCTTTTTGGCCACAAGGGCACACTGCTGGCTCGTGGCCAACCTGTCATCCACCGGGACACCCAGGTCCCTCTCTGCGGATCTCCTCTCCAGCAGGTCATCCCCCAGTCTGTACTGGTGCATGCAATTATTCCTCCCTAAGTGCAAGATTCCACACTTGCTTTTGTTAAACCTCATCTGGTTTCTTACTGCCCTGATCTGCAGCCTGTCCATGTCACTGAATGGCAACACAGCCTTCAGGCGTGTCAGCCAATCCTCCCAACTTCGTATCATCAGCAAACTTGCTGAGGGTGGCCACTATCCCCTCTTCAAGGTCATTGATGAAGACGTTGAACAAGACCAGACCCAGCACCGACCCCTGAGGAATACCGCTAGTTACAGGTCTCCAACCAGACTCTGCACCACCAATGATGACCCTCTGTGCTCTTCCAGTCAGCCAGTTTTCAACCCACCTCAATGTCCATTCACCTATCCCACACTTCCTCAGCTTTGTTATAAGGATGTCATGGGAGACAGTATCAAATGCCTTGCTGAAATCAAGGTAGACTACATCCACTGCTCTCCCCTATCCACCCAGCCAGTGACAACATTGTAGAAGGCTACCTGGTTGGTCAAGCATGTCCTCATAACATCTCATCTTCCCTTTTGTGCATTCTCCCCAGTTTTATGTTATATTTGTTGAGGATAAATTTAATTATGACAGTATATACAAGTCACCGCTGCTCCTGAAAACTATGCAGTAATTTTGCACTAGATTCTAAAAATCTAATATTTGGAGATTTGAAGCCAAGATCCAATACCTCAAATTAGATGAGTCCAATAGAAGTCGAAGACTATCAGAAGATGGATGCTCAGTGTTTACTAAAATAAGCCCCTTACAAGTCATCTGAGGTTGGAAATATCAAATAATCTGTGTTAATTGTATGTCTTGGTCAGAAATATTTATTTTAGAAGTTCAGTTCTGTATTTAAACTATGTCAAAATTTTCAGGACAATGTATTTTTAAAACACTAAGGAGCAAAATTATCTAAAATGTTATAAGCCTTAAGAGAAAAATTAACCGTGACTATGTCCCAGTTTAAACTGTTCTTCCATGGAAGCAAAAAAATGTCAAACAATTCTTCTGCCTCCTCTAAATCAGTACACTAGTATATTAGATAAAAGATTAGCAGAAATAATCCAGAGATGGTGAAGACTTTTTACTACTGCAGTAGTAGAGTGCTTTCCACAGGGAATTAGATGTTAATACAAAGCTAAGATTTAAATCAAAGGTAAAAATCCGTGTTTCTCTAATTTGGATCTTTGCTTTGTCATCTGCATTCTTTGATGTCTAGAACAGTTGTCCACCTAGGATTTATTAATTGTGGTCACATGCTAGCTCACTTAAATGTGAAAACAAAACACATAAATACAACTACTGTTAAGAGACGCTTTTTCCCACCATGAATATTATGTGTGAAATCACACTGGTTTATGCATACAATTGTAAAGACGTGATTTCGATTATAAAAGCAATTTTAGCCATGCAGTGAACACTACAATTACTGTTTAATTTGTCAACCTACTAACAAAATGTATCTGACTCAACCTATCTTGAGAGCAACCCTGTGGAGAAGGAGGTGGACAAGAAGCTGGACATGAGCCAGCAGTGTGCACTTGCAGCCCAGAAGGCCAACTACGTCCTGGGATGCATTAAAAAGGGGGCCAGCAGGGAGAGGAAGGTGATTGTCCTCCTCTACTCAGCTCTTGTGAGGCCCCGGCTGGAGTACTGCATCCAGCCCTGGGGTCCCCAGTTCAAGAAAGATTAAGAACTCTTAGAACAAGTCCAGAGGAGAGCCACTAAGATGATCAGAGGGCTGGATCACCTCTCTATGAAGAAAGGTTGAGGGAACCGGGCTTGTTTAGCTTGGAGAAGACTCTGGGAAGACCTCATTGTGGCCTTCCAATAACTGAAGAGAGCATATAAACAGGAGGGGAAATGGCTATTTACAAGTGTGGATAGTGATATGACCAGGGGGAATGGCTTAAAACTGAGACAGGGGAAATTTAGGTTAGATATTAGGAGGAAGTTTTTCCACACACAGAGGGTGGTGATGCACTGGAACAGGTTGCCCAAGGAAGTTGTGGATGCCCCATCCCTGGAGGCATTCAAGGCCAGGCTGGATGTAACTCTGGGCAGCCTGGTCTAATGGTTGGCAACCCTGCCCCATGGCAGGGGGTTTGAAACTAGATAATCTTTGAGGTCCTTTCCAACCTAAGGCCATTCTATGATTCTAGGAATTGTGCACTACAACAGAGTCAGTGCATCATCTGGCTGCTGGCCACACAAACCAAGAGAAAGGTTCTTATCCTGAAATTAAGAGTAATTCCTACACATCTTTCAGTCTTGCAGGGCATCTGCATATGTACAGAAAGTACAACAGCCAGATATAAAAGGAAAGATTCAAGCCATGTACATCCAACAGGAATCTGTCCCAAATATTTTAGTAATGAATTGCATTTGTGTTCCATGCATGCAGATCAGTGCAGTCTGCAAGTGGTCAAAAAGAAAATTTCTATGTTGCAGCTACACAAAAATTCCATCTTATAAAGCAAATCTGTCAAGGAAAGGCATCCTTCTTTCTGATCTAGTATACTCAGTGTCCAGACAGCTCTTCAGTATTTATGACTATACAGTCACTATCCACTATAAAAAACTAATCACAGGAATAATCTATTGTAGAAAGAAGGATCAGAATAAAAGACATGAATCAAATACTGTTTATCTAGACAGAACTTACAAGTCATCTCATTAATTTGACACAGAACACTGTGTGGCAAAAAGATATATACACCCATTTACAAAGTTCAACATTAAAATGATAAAACATCGACAGCAAGCTCAGATACACAAGCAATGCATTCTCAAGTAAAACAAAGGAAAAAAATAAAATTTAAGAATGACAGGCTCACAGACAATTCAATTTTCCAATCTCTTAAATAACTTCCTTTTTGAGAATGGAAACATACATAAAGAGTAATGTGGACTGTATTGTGTTCTTGAAAACATTACAGAAGTTAAGTTTTCCCAAAAAGAATTCTAATTTCTGTAGGGAGGCACTGAATCTCTACAACGTTGCAGAGCAGAAACCATTTGTTTTTTCCTGAAAAAACCTTTTTTTTCCCCTCCATATTATTTTTTATTAAGATTGAATGAAGTACCACAAAAAATAAATAAATAAAAAGAAAATCCCATGTGCTCTATCATGACATCATTTACATTTATTCCTGCTAAATTAAGAGCTTTTTTAAAAACAAAAACAAAACAAACAAACAAACAAAAAAAACCCATAAGCAGACAGTATTTCAGATACCTATCTAGAACTGGAAAAGACTATTCTCAGCCTTCCTATCTCCCACCACCTTTTCCTACACTAATATGATTAGCAGCTTAAGAAGTCTCAGACTGAGCTGTGGAGTGCTGAACCATGGGTCACTCACAGTGTTGAACAGTCTTATCTGAGTTCTAATGGCTCTGAGGGCAATGTCAGTAAGTGCCTCTGATAGCATACAAATAATCAAACAGTAACAAAATGTACTCTCACATTATTTATAAAACACCTATAAAATTTCTATTAAGACACCAAAATATATTCGGCATAACCTGATCCAACATATCCAGAAGAATCTAGTGTAAAACACTGTAATTTAACATGGAAAGCTGAAGAAATTTCTGAACGAAATTAATACTAAATTTTCAGGCATGCCACTAACCACCATAGGAAGCCTCTTCTTTTTTGGAGGAAACAATATTACAAGAAACTACCATTTCTCAGCTCCTGATAAGAGATATTTATTTTAAAGGCAGGAGCTTACTGCTTGTTGGAGCTGGCAATTCTTGTGGCCTAAGCAGGCAAAAAAGCCAATTGACTTACTTCTTAAATGGGTTGTTCTATATTCAACAACAACAACAGAGTATTTTAAAAGTTTATTAAAAATAATAACAAAAAAAAAGGCAAAAAACAATGCAACAGCATATCGTCCAATAGTCATAATTCTATGATCGTCCAATAGGATTTTCCCACTCCTTGAAGCCAAAGTACTCAAAGCTGCATTTTTAGCACCTGAGAAGCAATGATATTTAAGATTTGTTTTAGAACGCAGCTCAAGTCAGACAGCCCCTGAAAGTGTCCAAATCCTTCTAAGAGAAAGTAGATTCCAGAATGTTAAACAGATGGGAGTTGAGAATTAAGACTCTGGATGCAGTGCTTGATCAGATGCTTAAGTAGTTAAGTAGTTACCTTGGACAAGTCCATTTAACAACTTTACACACACACATACAAAAAAAAAAAAAAAAAAAAAAAAAGCAAACCATGCCTCAGAATGATTTGTTACTGTTACCTACATAAATGACATAGATGCTGTAAGCTCTAGTATTGTTTCTATGCTTGCAAATCACAGGATGAAAGGCACAGCATACATCCAAAGCAGTAGCAATATAACTAACTGTTCAGTGTAAAAGCTTTCCTGGGCTTTGAAGAACTATCTTTTTCCTTGAAACGTGTGAATATCAACCCATAGCAGGATTAACTGGCACTTCACAGTTATTCCACACTGCCATAAAAATTCCAAGGTGATACAGTACTTGTACTCGGAAACATTATCCTTCATCAAGAGAATGGGCTTTCCAATTTTGGGATAAAAAAATTACATCAGTACAACATTGACTAGGATGGCTTGCAGTAATAAAGAGTTATTGTGTATGGAGGTGGGCATGTACAGATCAATTTAAGACTGGAAGGAACTTCAGCTGTAACACAAAACTTAAAGGAGAGCTACACCAATGGGAACTGCTACCTACTTTTGAAGTCCCTCCATGTTAGGTTAAATGTCAAATGCAGAAATCAAGGGTCAAGTTTGATTCTTCTTTTCTTCCCATGTCTATTAACGATGTTTTTTAAAAGCATTTAAGAGTTGCGAAGGGAGATTTTCTGTTAGTCTTCACATTGTAAAAATTTCAGACACTTTACTGTATACAAAAATCTCAGATACTTGATGTTATAATATCTTAGAAAAAAAATCAATTCCTAAGAAATACTGTCTCTAAGACAGCCTTACCAGTGGTTCTATTTCTATCACAGATATTACATCTTGGCTGAACTATAACAAATTTCTCCTCATAAAATTCAAAATGGCCTTTTTCCAAAACTGGCCTTAAAAAAAAAAAAAAAGCCTTTAATAAATCCAGCACCTGAAAACTCTGTCAAATACCAGCATTTTATTAGTAGCATAAAAATATACAGTGAGTTGTTATTATACATAAGTTCTATGTTTTCTTTGAGAAGTGTTCATATTAAATATGGGGGGGGGACAGGGGGAGGAACCTATTTATGCCAGTACAACAAAATTAACTCTAAATTGCTCGATCTTAGTCGTTCTTTATAAACACATGTTTTCAAGAACTATTTCATGAGATTAACAAGTTACAAACTCCATAGACAATGTCTTTCTATCTCCCTAAAGGAACATGAGTTCAGTGAGAATCTGGGTAACCTATAACTATATTTTATTAATACAATGTCATCTTTCAGGTTAACTATTTAAAGGTTCTAACGTGATGAACTGCAAAAGCTCTTTTATTGTTAATAACCAATTAATAAAGAGTCCTAGGTACAAAAAGACTGCATATTGATTAGCAAACATCAAAAGCTGAATACTCAAAATTAGTTGCAAAATTAGACTTAGTTGCAGGCACCAACATTCAGAAATCACCAATATTCTTGAATGTCCTGCTCAATGCCAGCCTAATCCTTCACACAACTGAAGACTACAGTAAGGGGCATTTATGCTATTTAGGCAACATGTGCAAGACCACTTAAGTTCTAACATTCAGACACTTGCAACATAGCTAACACCATAGCCCTCACAAAATTAAGCAACTCTCCAAATTACAGATTTTGTGTAAAATGTAGCTGAGCATAAGCAAACCAAGAAAAAGATTGGTATTCAGGCTGATTTCAGTGACTGGAGAGCCCATGCAATTGTTCTCACAACACCGTTTGTGGAAAGCATTTAAACTTGGATGTTCTGCATCTCAGATGATTGCCCAATGTACCAGGCTGCTTATGAGCTAAATTCTCATTGAAATTCTCAGTTATATTGCACACACAGTTTTACTCTGCAACAGCAACCGGTCAGTAGAAAGGACAGAGAAAAGGACTTACTGTCATTATCACACTTTCAGAGAGCAGGACTAAACCATGCTGGAAAGTATCATGAAGTAGCTGTGAAGTGGGAATATTTCAGACTCAAGAGAAGAATTTATAAAACATCCTAGCAAAACCAACTTCTGGGACATAAGTTGAACCTATTCAAGGCAAAGGGTCATATGAAAATAATTCCTCAATGGGAGAGTCCTATTTGTCTAGCCAGTAAATCTCAGCAGATAACTTACGTTTAGATTTCTCATTTCTTGTGAGAAAATTCTGGCCAACCAAATATCAAAAAATAGTACCCCTGTAGCAACTCAAAGGAGAGAGATTTACCCTGCAGGTATAGTGGAAAAATGCTAAAGCCACACATCTGCCCTCAGCATTTCTTACTGTTTTTCTTAAGTCACACCCTGCCAACTTGCAAGTTCCTAATAAATCTGGTTTTAAACACCTAGAAGGAGTCCTGAGCACCAACTCAAGGCTTGCAAGAAGTTATTATATAAGCAAGGAAATTCAAGAAGAGTTTAGGTATGTAGGTGCAAACTGCAAACCTAAATCACTCTCAGTTTGCACTTCAACTTTGGAGGCAGAACATTAACTGCAATATACTGTGTAACAACACTTTGCATCTATTCATGCCAACAGTCATCCTGGTCTGCCATCCTGAGCAGCATAGACCCAATCATGTTGAACAAACACTGAAACATCGTGTTACATTTTCTTTCCTTGACTCAGTTGGCTTTAAATTCTTTAAGTAGTGGAACATCTCAGAAAACCCTGCATCTTCACAGATAGCCTCCAGAAAGTTAATAAATACTTGGTCTCCCTTGCCTCAGGAAAGCCTTAAAACATATTCTACTTCTAATAAAATCTTATGGGGTAGCTTCTTGTCAGTGACCTATCACCTGGCTATTTTAGGCTAGAAATACACAATTCTAGCTCTGTGTATTCTGTTTCAGTTCAGCTACGTCAGCTCCAGTTTATTTACTCATTATCACAGATGACCACAAATTCGACCTCTCTTTCACAGGAAAGTATAATTAAAATCCCAGATGTACACTGTAAATAAGTTCTAGCAATTATCAACTACTTGACTACTCACAAAAAAAACAAAAAACAAAAAACAAAATTGTAATTGCTAAAACAAGGTGCCAAGGAGATTACTTTCCCTTCTTTTCATATATTCTGTAGACTGAAAACACAAATCAAGCCATATCCCAAATTAATTAGAAAGAATTGAAAGCAGGGTGATTTTACAATAATGAGGAAAATACAGTGAGATTAATATGAATTAAATTACAAGAAAACTTCACAGGTAGAGCTTTAAGTTATGTCATTGTTACTCTAAAAAATAAAAAGAATAAATAGTACACAAGACCCACATAAAACACGGTCTTATACATTGATTCCTAAGTAATCTGAAACAGACAAACAGTGATATGAAATACATCATATCGAAAGCATCAAAAGCAGTTCAGGAAGAACATAATACATTTGCATATCTCACAATAAAATGTAGTTTTCAGGTGAAAATAGAATGTTCCAGACATGAGGGGCATTTTCTTTTTTTTCCCTTCTCCATTACATAAACTGTCAGACCTTTCAGCTAACTAACATTAGCATGAAAACATCTGCAAATATACAGCAAGACACTGCATTACTTGGAAGAGAGATTTTATAAATAAGAGAGCAATAGACATTAAAATTATTTTTAATGCTGTTCCAATTTAGTTATAATTATCCTGGTTTCTGCAGTCATAGTAAATTGTAATAGTTAATACTGGAACAAAACAAATTAAGGATGGCTGAGAGATTCTGGAAAAAACTGTGCCACTTTTTGATTTTTTTCTTTAATAAAAGCCTTTCTTTCCACTTTTACTCTCTTTTTCATTATCAAAGTAGTACTACTATGAACACAAACGCATTCTTCTTTGATGTTTTCCCTGTTAAAAACAGGATCTTGATGAACGGGTTGAAAGGCTACTTCACTGTTACTGCTGGAACACTACCTTCAGCTTTTGTTACAAGTCATTCTATAGCTTTTCACAGTCATAAAGAATGAAAGAAACGTTCCACCTACAAAAGCAATTACTTCTTCAGGTGGGTAGCAGTTCACATACTCAACATCTGAATTAAAAAGAGCAAATCTGAGAGTGACATAGTGATGTTGTAACTTATATGTAAATCAAGGGAGAAAATAAGAGAAAAAAAGTAATTGTGTTCTTCTGCTACATTACTAACAGCATCAGTATGAACGATGCTACAATAGTGTAAATTTAGTTTTATTCTATAACTGAATTCGTGGCTTAGCAAGAAGACACTAACAATAAAGAAGAAAAATGAGTCAAGATTTCATCTGTGAACTAATCAAGAAAAAAGTAAGTATTCAATATGGTGACATCAATGATTCCTAAAATAACTACAATTTTCTTACTGTTACAGAAACAGGTTGTAAAGAGCTCTCCCAGTGATTATCTTGGAAAAGAATTGCTCAGATAGAATCAATTATACTGTCCACTGACAGATGCTTATTGACCAGTTCTTAAAAACAGTCACTAAAGTATATTTCCCAATGTCCTTGTTAGCCTTCCACCAAATTAACTGTGAGAGAATGTTTTGTAGTTTTCAAGTTAAATTCATTGCTCCCAATGAAATGGATTTCATCTCTCCCAAGAGATTAGAAAACAGTTACTAAGATATTTAGGACAACCTTACCATCCAGTCTGATGTCCTCCAGAAAAAAGCAAACTCAATATTTCAAGTTCTATCAAAATGCATTTTACAAACTTTGGAGTATCAATTAATACTCTTTAAACTCTCTTTTGCATATTCTTAAAAACATTGCCCCTGGGTAGACACAGGGAATATCAAATAAAGATAAACCACATCCAGCTTTCAGAGCATTTAATCATTTATAGACAGTATTCACCTTTTTGACAACAGAATTATGACTCATAACTTTTCCTGCAACTCCCAAATCACTCAAGCTGTATTCTGCCATGTTATACATCTGTACCCCATGGTTTTCATTTTTCCTTTACCTTTATATTCTATACTAGTCCTCACTGTATGTTATGAGTTGAATTCAGACCGTCTGATTCATCGCAAACCCTGGCTTCAACCAAGGTGCATACAGCATCCACTCACAACCCACATGCCTCATCCTTGCACACCACGATCGCCTAACTCTGCTGCTCAGGTAGTTAAAATAAGTGAATCCAGGACTCCACTTGAGATGCCTTATCAGCAATTCTGAGAAATGCTTCTCAGAATTGAGAGATGTTTCAGCTAGACAGAGAACTAAATGATCTGTCTAATCCTGTTTCCTTACTTCATTTATGGGAAACAGAAGGAATAACAAATCACAGATCACATCCATTACTTTACTGTTAACCAGAAGGCCAGTTTTCCTGTCCCATTATTTCCTCTCCCAACAGTTGGTTATAATCTTCTGATGCCATGAATGTATATCAGTTCACTGGAGTTCAATATTGCCTTATGTTTTTAAGGCATATAAACATGTGAAAAACATTAGGCTTCATCTGTGAGATAAAAACAGAGCAGTTGGTTCTCAAGCAGCCTTACCCTCATGCTGACTGCACTGAGCTTTAAGCAGACACGTACATACATGAGCAGACTGGAGCTAATAACCTCACTTGAAGAGAGTATTTGAGTTCTACAATTTATTTGAAAAATGAACCACTATCATTTCGATAGTTTGATCAAAGCAATGCACTTCAGGAGATAGCCTATTTGCCTCAGCTTCAATCTCCTTAGATTCATTTAAGGATTCTGAGAGAAGCTTTTAGGACATGACCCATCCACAGCCTTGCCCTTTTCATTTGGATCCCTGGGAAAAAGTTCCTTCCAGACAGAACTAGGTTCTGCAAATACATGTAGAAAATTGCCTAAATTAGTTAGCTAACCTTGAACGCAGACAAGGAGAAGACACTAATAGTGGCAGGGGAGAAAGGGATGAGGAAGGCTAAATTTAGAGAGAAGAGGTCTGCAAAGACAGCTTTTGCTGTCTGGAACCCTTTCTTAGAAAGACAGCAGATACATTTCCCTTGGAAAAAGGGAACCCTTAAGATAGAAGGAAATGCAATAGCTTGTGGGTGTACAGAGCAAGAACAGTAAATTGGGGCAGACTCAGTTTTACTGAAGTAAAACTGAGCGCTGACCTTTGAGAAGAGAATGACAAGAAGCCTAGAAAACAATAAGAGCAATTTATGCGGGAGATGAAAAACAACAGAAAGACCCCACGTTTCATTGTTTTTGTCATCATCATTCACCTGGGCCAAACAATTTTATTCTCCCCCTTCTACACCAGTTGTGTCTAGAATCCAAGTGAACAAGCCCCTGTGATTTGGTGGTTATTTGTTTTTCTCATGCTGCAAGAATCATAACTTTATCTAGTCCTTCAGTGGCAACCACAAGCTTCTGCTTTAACTTCTGATTTCTTACCCTCCTCTATTTAGAACCTAAGACATTTTTCCACAAAACTGTGATCTGCTTGAGAGTCTTAGAATGCTTCGATAGATAAGAAAAAACACAACAACCCAGTTTTACTTGTCATTTTGTATTAAAGGTAATTCTACTAGAGCAAAATTATTTAAGTAATAGCAGAATAACTCAAGTCTCTGAAAACTAAATACTACTTAATTATTTAGCTACCTTCCCACAAACTCCTAGAATAAGTATTTGTTGCACATAAAAATACTTTCATAAGGAATCAGGCATGCATGTACCATATTAGGAGAAAACATTTTACACTAATGCACACAACTAACATGAATAGCAAGTAGTGTGATTTTTAAAAATTTTTAAATATTACTATTTTAAGATAAGTAAGAAAGAGCAGATACTAGTTACTAGAGTAACTAGTTAAGAATACAGGTAACAAAAATAGCACCAAATGAGAAAGTTACAACAAACTTTTTAAGCTCACATATTCTAGCACTAAAATATTCTTAGACTTTTAGAAGATTAAAGCAGATGATTTCACCTAGACAACAGCTTGTGGTGACAGCATATCAGACATCATGATTCCATTAACTTGGCTAAAATAGTTTGCTGAGGTATTTTAATTTAGATTTGTGAATTCTTGATTCATCTACCATTTAGATGTCCAACTTAATGAAATAAGAATCAGTGTTAAAAATTAGTATTTTCAGTGCCATTCTGAAGTACGTGAAATTGCTACTTTTATGTTCCACATCCTTATGTGCATGTTTTAAAATGTTTCTATTTTCCAACTTACTTTATTGGAGTTTACAGATATCTTGGAGGACACTGTTTCCAAAAATACAGCAGTTTTATATTAAACATAACTGGATGCTACAGAAGTTAACATACGTAAAGAGGAAAGACTTAGAGGGAAAATATTTGAGTTCTCTTACTGTGGAATTTTCTTCTTGAGGAATTTTTATATTCTGGAAAAGAATATTTACCTTTATAAATCAAGTTATTAGAAGAAGCCCAGTAATTCTGTCATGAAAATACTTGACACCCATTATGAAAAGTTTAAGTAAAACAATGCTTGGAAAAAAAATAAATCTCCCATTACCTACTGCCAAAGTAAAAACTACTTAAGATGCTGAAGCTTTTGGCAAAACAAAAAGATACATCTAGAGATTAACTGCAACACATAAGTCATTTTATTCTCAATTTCATCATTTGTTCTTCTTATTTATAGATACAGCGTTAATCGATCTCTGTTCTGTTTTATGTCCATTGTGAAAAGTTCTTTAATCTATGAATGAATTTATTCAGCCGCTGTCTTTTCATTTTTACAACTATCAAAACCTTGTATCTGCAGAAGA
This sequence comes from Centrocercus urophasianus, assembly GCF_019232065.1. Taxonomy (NCBI): domain Eukaryota; kingdom Metazoa; phylum Chordata; class Aves; order Galliformes; family Phasianidae; genus Centrocercus; species Centrocercus urophasianus. The sequence continues at coordinate 15,232,805 of NW_024884475.1, read as the reverse complement.
AGAAACAGTAGATCATAAGCATTTGGAGAAAAGATGCAATATGCCTGAAAAGCAACATAAAAAGCTGCTTTTTCCAAACCACGACATTTAGGAAGATCTCCAATCCCTCTAGAAAGATCTTTACTTCGAGAAGTCAAACTATTTCTAGAGAGAAGTGGTAGCAAAAAGGACAGTTTGACTTTCCTTCTCCCCATTGCCAGAAGCATTCTTGCTTCTTCAGGAGTGAAAGGGGCACAAATGCTCTTTCATCAGTTTCTGCTTAGTTGGTTCATCCTCAAGAGCAGTCCAGACCTTTCTGCTGTTGCTCAGCAGTTTCCTAAGAGGCTGCCTCAGTTCTACAGGTTTGGATGCCACTTGCCAAAATACTGTGGAAGGAAACTAACAGGCCCAAAGGAAGGTAATAGCACATACTGTGTAAAGAAACAGCTTTAATTTCATTCTCCAAATCTACTCTAACTTGGTCATAACATTTTCAGCTATTAATTCACTGTACTCAGCAGAACATATCAGTGCACACCAGTTCTTTTATTACCTATAACCACAAAAGCTGTACATTTAGGGCAATGTTTGCCATGAATGCCACTATCTAATCATCCACAACCAAAATGTCTTTTCAAGTTATACAGAAAAGGTAAGCAGGACTCTGATATTTAAGGAAGAGACAAAATGGAAATACTCATCAAATTTAGTTCTCATTCAGCACGAGATTAAAAGGAAGCTGGGTGAAACTGCAGACAACATGGAAAAGGGGGTTTCTTATATGAAATGGGAGTCCAGTTTGAGAACATATCTGAAGACTGGTTCACAGCAAAAGATTCAGTTAGTGAAGAACCATCACCAGTCCCCTTGACTGAGATGTGATAGATGTGTATCTGCTTCCCATGCAACCCTTCAAGATTAATTCATACCATTGTCTGAAATTTACATTAGTTGCCTTCTGGCTTCCTAGAATTACAACTGCAAAACCTTCAAAATGTGCAAACTACTTTCTTTGTTCAAATGTCAGTAATCATCTTCAGCTGCAAAACAAAGCATTAGTCAAGAGGATCCTTGGATTTACCAATTGTTACAAAGCAAAGACCTTCAGAGTGAATCAATGAAGCCATTTGTGGTTTTAGACTTTTTTGTTGTTGATGGTTTTGTTTCTGTGGCTTGTTTTTTTCATTCCTTTTCTTTTCACCTGCTTATAGCAGGGCAGGGGAGCAAGGGGGAAAGAGGGTGGCAAGAAGGTGAGTCTGTATTTATTTATCTTTTTTTTTTTTTAATGGAATATTAAGAGCAACATAGATTTGATATTTCTAGACAGGTACTGCTTTGAAGGCAATTAGGACAATAGTTGATATTCTGTTGTTAGAATACTAAGCAGTTTTCATCATAAAATGCTTTTTTTTCCCCCCACATGTAACCATTAGGTTATATCATTTCAGTGCTTTATATAACTGCAGTTTAACAGTGAAGCTTTCTAAGGAAAAGAAGAAAAATAGCAGTACAATTATTTTGCAAATTAATAATGTTAAGATGTATTAGTAGTAAGAGTTTAATAAAAATAGGATTGCAGTTACTGCCTGAGGCTTATGTGGCATCCCATGCTGCGGTGCAGTGCTGCAGATATCAGAACACAGTAGGACTGTTTACTCTGTCAATCACTTGTCAATCTGTACAGTTTTCTACAAATATCCCCTTGTGCTTGGGAGTAGTTTCACAAATCTCAGTAATTAAAATTTTTAACACAATCATAGACCATATTAAATTAAAGCCACTGGCATGCACAAGAAACAAGAAGTAATGTCATGGTTACCTTTGTGCAGATGGAAATGCTACATGTGAAATCTCCTTTAGTCATTTATTTAAAACAGATACTTACTTTAAGCAACTTGGAAATAATTTACCATAAAGCTAGACTAACTAGATTTTCCACTAACAATGCAGAAAATAAAATATTCAAGAGAAAGGAAGTCATTTTCTCCAGAAAAGAAATTATCTACCTGGACTTGCGCAAAGTGTTTGACACTATCCTGCACAACATTCTAGTTGCTAAATTGGAGAAAAAAGGATTTGATGGATAAAACCACTTGTCAAGGAATTGGGTGGGTGGTCACACTCAGAGCTGCAGTCAACAGGACAATATCCAAGCAGAGAACAGCGAAGAGTGGCATTTCTCAGCTATCCATGCTGGAACAGGTTCTATTTAACATCTTTGTAGCTGACATGAGCAGCGGGATCAAGTGCATGCTCAGCAATTTTGCAAGTCACACCAAGCTGAGCAGTGCAGGTGACATGCTAGAGGGAAGGGATACCATCCAGAAAAACCTGAACAGCCAACCTCATGAAGATCAATAAGGCCAAGTGCAAGGTCCTGCACCTGGGTTGAGGCAATCTCAAGCACAAACACAGGCTGGGTGGAGAACTGATTCAGAGCAGCTCTGAGGAAAAGGATCACGTTGGAACAACGTCAGATTACGGGTTTGATTGCAATACACATTGTTGGAGCTTGTATTGATGAGTAAACATGAACTCATGTACTGAAATTTCCTGTCAGTGATTCTGTGTTAAGAGATAAAGTTCTGTCCAAAACCCAAAATACCTGCTCACAAAAACCGGAGAACCATTAACATCCTTCACCAAACCTAAATTAAATAACAACTCAGGAAGTAATACCTATCATAATTTAGACATGCAACATGAATTCTTCATTTCTGGGATGTCTTACAGATATTTTGTGTCTAAACAACATACTTGGGAATTGTAAACAATCGTTACCAAACAGTCACATACAACCCAGTGTGTTGTGTGTGTGTATTTTTCCATATTTCTTTATTCTGGTTCAATGTACAGGTTTTATCAAGTGGTGGTATAGTCTACCACTACCTTCTTTCAGAGTCATCTAACTCATCTCACACTGAAAAAGTGTCAGAACAGTAACCAGCAGACTTGGGTAATGAGAACAAAAGGAGAAGAAAGGAGAGTCATAGAGTTCAGCTCACTCAGCTAGATTGCTACACGCATACATTATTGGAGTGCTGGTTAGTACTGGTAGAAGAAAAAAGAAAACCTGGAACAACCACATGGATTGTGAATTTCAAAAGGTAAGCATGTTATCCCAGACTACTATTCACTTCAGAAATGATGCCTAATACTAGGACATTGAGTTGATTGATTTATCAGTCCAATTAATTTTAGGTCATAAAGACAGGGCTAGAGTTGGCATTGATGGAAATGGTAAAGCAGGGAAGATTAATTTTCTCATTACTATGAAAAACACACAGCATCTTTCATCGACAGGCACATCTCTATCTTTCAAGATTCACTTGCAATTTACAGTATTGTTTCCTACACTTTCATATGCTTGCCTTGGCACCAGATCTCATTAAGATGCTGGCAGTGCCATCTGCAGCTCCCACAGCATCTCTTCTGTCAACAGCTTGATGTGGATGAGTCATTCAGCTTGGGCTAGCAAGCAAGGAGAAAAGCCTCTTAAGCTCATGTAAATAAGTCACTCAGTGAGCAGCATTAAACACCTTGCAAGGATGAGTCAGCCAAGTGACAAGCCTGGATAAACTGTCTTCAACAGTTTGAAACTCTACCCCTGAAATTCAAAATTTTAATTTCTGAAATCCTAAATTCTGACATGGCCCAGATTCCACTGCAGATTCCTGCATCAGAATTCTAAACAGAGGACAGACATCTTACTCTACCCGAGGCAAAACAGCGCTACTTAACCTTTGGCAGAGGAACCCAGAGAACCTGACATAAAGTGCTCTGCCAGCCACCAGGGCTGGCACTCACAGCAGGTATGAGCACCATATGGTAGACATCCACTACAGGACACAATCCTCATTATCAGAGAAGCTAGGCAGAACATTAAGAAAGAGATGATGTACTGTGTTTATACAGGAATTGTTTATATTCAAAGGAAGGACAAGGGACTGGGAAAAAAAAAAAAAAAAAAGATCTTTGTATTTTGGCAATATATTTCCCATTCTATAAATCTGATTTCTGATTTAACTTTTTCAGGTCAGTCTGCATTGAAAGATACTCAAGGATATAAAAGCATACTTTGGAACTATCTAAAGATATTATTTAAAAATAAATAAAAAATTTAAAAGGTGGAAATGTAGATTAAATTTATGCAGCACAAGGGACATAAAAGGCTGGCAAGTAACAGGATCCACACCCACAAGGGGGAGTCTGCTCCTGAAGATAGATCTCAGCACTTGCACTTTATTAGTTTGTGGTATCCAACAGCTCACTGGCCTACAATAGAGCAGAGAAAATTTCCAGCTAGCTTTAGGCTTTAATAGGGGATGTTTGCATAAGAGGAGAGTCACAAGAGGGGAAGAACAGGAAGGAAGTTGGAAAAAATTAAGAAATTAGCATTCAACTTTCACAAAGAATACATCTGTCTGAATACACTAATTTTAAAATGAAGAACCAAGCCCAGGGAAACAGGAATGGAACACACACTCAGAAGATATATTTCCTTTTCCTATTTATCTTGGTTCCTTTAGTATGCCTCTTCACTTATAATCTGCTTGGAAGTGACTACGTATTTGTTAGTATTTCCACTTTGGAAATATTTATCTTCATAGCCATGGTAATACATTCACATAAAGGCATCAGAACTGCCAAATTTCTTTATTACAATTTGGATCATGATTGTAGACTGGATTGTTGGCACTTGCATCTCACTGGACCTGTAACAGCAGACACTCATCATAATCAAGACATTATCACATTTTCCCTTTGTGGCTGTGTTTATTTTAGGAAACTGCCATGTGTTCAAACACTATCTACTTCAGAACACCAACTCTATATAAAATTTCAATGTATATTTTCTTCTTTTCCCTTTACAGGTCATATTTTCTGGAGCATTTACTACAGATTCACATCTCCAACCTCGCATACAGAAACAAAATAAGAAAGCATAAAACAAAGACCAAACAAAGCCACATTTATCATAAATGCTTTAACCTCCTCCAAAAGCTCACCATGTTCCCTTTCAGAACTAGTTAATTGACGCCACATTTTTTTTTTTTAGATCTCATAACTGGAAAGTTTTATGTAGTGTAATCCTCTTTAAACATTACACAATCTCAAAGGCACTGCTGATAAAACTACACCCAGCAGGATATTCTAATTAAGGCTAAAGCAAAATAAAGCATCAATTAAAATGTGATTTCTGGTTGTACACTATTTTCTTCTGTTAACAAACTGAAAGAAAATAGAGAACATCTTTTCAATCTTCTGGACCACCCAACTTAAACTGAACAATGTTTACAACTTTAATCTTATTTATTTTTTAATTATTGGTCATAGTTACATGGGTATTCATTTATTTTATTTTTTTTTAACCTAAACATGTTTACAAAAAATAGAGCAAAGATTTTCCACATATTGATTTGAAAAAGAGGAGATTCCTAGAAGATCCAGGCAAATTCATTAACCATAGAATACCAAAATACGAACACTTGAGTAATAGGCATGCATTGATCTTTTCATGACTTTATATTCTTTGGACATACCAAAACTAACTTTTTTTTTTTTGTTTCAATATTTGCCAAATTCATGAGACCTGCACTATTACTGTACAGAGCAAGATGTTAAAACACTTTCTGTAAAATTTGTATTTAGCAAAGTAATTGGAAAATCTTTCTGAGTTCAGAAGCCAAAATAAAACACAATGGACAATATGCAGTCATACAACCATAATTAAAAAATGCAAGTAAAATGAACAAAAAACAAAAAAAAAATTAAAAACAGCAGACTTTCTTACAAAACAATCCCACACACAGCTAGATTATGCAAATAAATAAATAAAAGGCATTGAATACTACTACAAGAAAAAAGACCCATTACCAACCAAATAGAAAGTAAAAAAATGTGTGTGCGTGTATATATATATATTCCTTATATATATATATATATATATATATATATAAGGAATCATGAATTGGATCTATAGCATCCTTTACCACATTTTTACTTTGTGTAAAGATACCAAGTTTCAAATGCACATTTATTTCATCAATGACAACGTAAGATTTAATGAATACAAAGTAGTACTTCTCTTAACTACTTTCTTTTGGATAAAAACTACTTAACTACTTTCTTTTTCAGGCAGGCATATCCAACTTCATTACATCTTTCCTTTGACTACTTCTAAGACTGTGAGTTCTCTGTTATTGTTTATATGTTAACATCTTAAACACCATAACAAAGGCCCAAACAAGTACTACTGCCAATGTTATTTGGATACCCACATGTTATTCACTAAGGCCTTGCTGTGTGCCAGAAAGGCCTGGCTACAAATACTCATTACTCTTGTAGCACATACACAAAATGAGGGAGTGTGCATGTTAACATTGTGTTAGTTCAGAAGTAACAAATCTTGATCTTTGCTAGAGGAACACTAGCATAACCTAGTGATCTTATTTAGATATAAAAATATTTCTACTTTTTTATTAAAACATGTAAGAATCCTTGTCTACCTTAATTTATATTTATTTGGAAGAAAGCATTTGAGGTAATAAATTGATAATGCAACATTTTTCTCCCATTGTTGAAAGGTTCTTTAGACTAGATCCCATCATTAAGAACTACCATGATGATCATCAGTAGCTCTTGTAAGACAAATATAACAGCAATCAGCATATTTCTAACCTGCACTGATAAATACAATATTTAACACTACCAGATAAAATGTTAGCTTCCTCATGTTTCATACTTCTCTTCCCATTACCAATTCAATCTCTTGGATCAACCCGGATCTACCCAGGCATGAGAAGCACAGTTTTTTCAGTAATGCTTCCTTCTTTTTCCATTTCTTCATTCTTGTCAAATACATATTATAATACCTAACTTAGGAATGTTTGGATTTTGTATTTAGGGATATGATCTAGTGAGAACTATTGGTGGTAGGTGGATGGCTGGACTGGATGATCTAGTAGGTCTTTTCCAACCTTGGTGTTTCTGTGATTCTGTAACAGTGCAAGCTGTCATGCTGTAGAATAGAATTATTCCATTGTCCCTACTTCTCCTCTTTGTAGATAAATTCACTAGGAAGACAGCTTGCAATAGAAAGAGTGGTAAGGAGATCTGCACTGAGTAAAATTTGGTTTTCTACTACTACCATAACAATCCAACATCCATCCTTATTCTTAAATATTACATCTTAAGAAATTATAATTCCAGCAGACTGACAAGTTCCACTTCTTTAATAAGAATTCATTTACTTCTAAGCACTGCTAGCATTTTAAGCAGAGTACTGAATGTATGCCAAATGATCTTTCTTAGGTCACCCATCTCAAAGACTTGCATCTTGCAGCAGAAATCTTTTCTTGATCAACCAACCTCCTAATTCAATTACATTTCTCCTAGTTTTGCTCTTTGTTCTCCCTCTGTATATGCACACACACAATACTACTATTCTGCCTCTATTCAACTCTTACATAACTAAGCTAACAGCACATACTCATTGTAAAGCCTTCTCCATAACTTAAATCCAATTCAGTTTGATTTCATTTGGCTGAGGAAAAAAAAAAAAACAAAAAAAAACAATGACAAAACAATAGCTTTTGCAACTGATTACAAGAAGAAAGAAACTCCGTATAGCCAAAATTCTAGCGAAATATTTTTAGTGTCACAACAAACAGAAAACATAAAAAGCTTTTAAGGTGAACATTCCACAACAATATTAACCAGAAGAAAACAACTCACCTTATCACTGGTTTTGCAAAACTACAATGTGTAGTCAAAAAATATTTTGCATTCCATTTCCTTTTGTGATACATATGCACAAAATTGCACAATCTTATTGCTTCATACTGCAATGAACATTTACACACTTTATTATCCCTAAGTGTCGTAAAATAGCTTTCTACCCAGTGTCCACAATCTTGATTTTTCCCTTAAGTAATTTGCATTACCCACATTCTCCACCCCATACCCACAGGGTAAGTAATTCTGGCATAACTAATTTGTTTCAGATTTAAATCCTTACTATTGTTCCCTCCTTTTAATTTTTTTTTAAATCATCCCTACTAACAAATATTACTAGTATGCTGTTTGCACAGTCTAGATCAGGCATCAAAAGACAAAACAATGGGCTCCATATAAATACTCCAGGCAGTATTATCTTAAACTTCAACAGACTATAGCTAAACTGGCCATAGCACAGCAACTTTTAGCTTAATTCCACATGCAAAATTTCAAAATAAAGGTGGCAGTACACTGCACGTTGCAAAATTTGCTTCAATCTTCACTCATCACTACTCTAGCTGAAGAAATTTTACTCTTTATTTTAGAGCTCATGGTTGTACAATTTCCTGCTTATTTCCTATACCAGGAAGTCTTATAACATGGTGTAATACTGTGTTCTTTTGAACAGATAAAGCCATTGTAATCTGCCAGAATGGTGATGATGCCCTGCTTCAGCAGTTAATACTATCATATCTGGCTACTCTCACTGGTGAAAGAAGAAGTAATAGTATTGTGATCTCTTTTTCTAGATGAAATTGAGTGTCTACCATACCTATATAAAAAGGAAAAACTGACTGGGAAACAACGCATTTGCACTCTGTGTAGGCTAAGAAATTCTGACTTCTACACTTATTACATGAATACTACACCAGCAAACAATAAACAATCACTCCTTGATTAATAGATAGGCTCTCTATTTTGTAAAAGTTCTGTTTTCATAAAATCACTCAGTTCTAATGAACTTCTTTTACTGATATTCTTTTGTCCTTTTGTCTTGCAGAGGCATAAGTGATGAGGGGAGTACCAACATTACAAGGTTAACACAATAGAACTTTTATAACATTTGAGAAATAGAAACCCAAAGGTTTCCTCTACTGAATTTACAAACTCATTACTACAATTTCTAAGGGAAGACAGTCTCCTGCATTTTACAAAGAGCAAAATTCATGAAAAGTAGAATATGATAGAATTAATTAATTGTGGATTGGATTTGATCCTAATAGCAGAGCACTGAGGACTAAACAGGAATTTTCTCTAATTTTAGAAATATCACAGTTTTCCCGAAGTACATGTGCGTATGTGTCGGGATATTTGGTTTGACTTTTTTTGTTTGTTTGTTCGTTTCACACAGTTTACTCTCTCTCTAGTTCTGCTAAGCCTTTCAGATTTTTTCCACCATGCGTTTAAGACACACATTTACACCCTTTTCTTCTTTCCGTTTAGCCTTTCATATCTTCACACTCAGGAAAGCAGTTACTACAAATACCCATTCATTACATTAGCTGTTATCCTATCTTTGCAACCCTTCCCTGTGGGCCTTATCAAACTCACAAGATGCAACCTTTTCAGTTTTGAGATCAGTCAGCTACTTAAATCTCTTCCAGCTATCCACCATTTCTACAAAATAAAAAATAAAAAATAAAAAGACAGAGAAACTAGATGTTTCCTATCTGCATTGTACAAAAAGACTAATACAGGCATTGAACCACGGCCACCAGATTTCCCCTCATGCATGCTACAGGGTGCACATAGCCCTTCCGTACAACATTGTGAATTAGACATTCACAACAAAACAGAACAAAAATGTCATTGAACTGACTGAACAGAGGGGGAAACAAAAACGAAGAGGTAAGGATTTTGTCTCTTGTATGCATTACGCTAAGAAGCCTTCAGAGCATGTTCCTGTAAATACTCTTGAGCCAGGAAGGGTCTGCACCTGGGCCTGGCTGTAGTGATGAAAAGGGCTCAGCAAGTCTCAGCTTTATTCCCTGCAAGGTGGGCCTGAACAGCCGCTAGCAGCCTCTCAAGTACCTGCAGGAGAGAATAAACCCTGCTCTGTATTCAAGAGTGACCTTTCACAAATACCACCAGCCGAGGCCCCAGGACTCTTACCACAAGATCAAGACAACAGGCTCAGCTCTTCCTTGCTACAGCCCTCCCTCTTCAGCTCTCCTCTTTTAAATGCTGCACTTTGTTTATTTGCACTTCTCTTTACCATAAGGAGGGTCCCTGTAATTGCTGCTTAGAGAGATGATGTGGCCTGCCCACAGGATCCTTCACATCCCACAGCAGCACACTGTGGCTTCAGCTGAAGTTTAGCCTGTATCTTACTGTGCATGTACTCATTCACCAGTTTAAAAAATCTTAAATTCTCCACCAGAACTGCACTGTGAAGAGAAGGTAATATAAGTGTGGTGCATGGCAAGCTTCTTTTTTTATACCAAGTACTCTTTCATCTGATATCCCAACTCAGAGGGACAAACAGAAATTTCAATTAAAAGCACTGAAAGATGTCATCAAGCAACATCATTACTCTGCTTTAACTGCAAACAGCTAAGAACTTACAAGAAAAGCAAATGCAAATACTTCTGACAAGCCTAGAACTGAATATTAGGTTTCAATTTAATAAATACAATGGGTAAGTTTGGAAAATGTTGAAATCTCACTGGCAAATAGAACTTGTACTGCAGCTGTAACATCTCATCAAGTGTTTCATGTCATTTGTACAGAGAAAAGAAACATTTTACTATATCAGCAGATTCCTAAGTTCTTTCTAACTCACTTATTGATACTCATAAAGGATATAATCATCAGTAACAACAAAAAGTATACCAAGAAATTGTCGTCAATAATTGAATTTAGCTGTGCTGTGTTTTCATTATTAATCTATTGACATGCTTTAAAGTAGGGGTTTTCCTTCTTAAGCAGAGACAGATTAAAAAATACACCTCAAAGAACTCCAAAAACATCTCAGCGTGGCTGTAATTTTGTAATTTCACTTTTTTACTACAGTGCTTATACAAATATCAGAGGAAGAGCAGCTGCCCTTTAACCAAGAACATTTCATTTAGCTTTAGCTCTGAGATGAAAAAAAGTATTTAAACATGCTTTGTAGGGCAACATTATTGCAAAAAGCATTTGTAGATCAGCATTACAACATAATGTATCACTAAGATCCAAGAGCAACTTAAAGCTTTCAGATAGCCTTGACTTTGATACAATGGAACATACGAAAGCAAACCTCCACTGCCTCAAGTGGGTATGCATTTTTGTAGTAATGTTGCTTCCCTTGCCAATTCCTGAATTCAGACAGTAGCTGCTACAACCAATGCATGCTATACTGTCCGTTTCAAACAATTTTTTCTTAAAAAAGCTCACATATTATTATTGCACACACAGGCAATCCTTGCACAACAACAATCCTGAGCTTTTTCTTTTTTTTTTTTTTTCTTTTTCCTTTTAAACTATAAATATATAGAATGTATCAACAAGAATTTTAAGTATTTCTTTCAAATGAAAAACACGATTTCTCAATGCTTTTTACAAGAATGTACAATTCAGGAAATGCTTTAAAAGCATTCAAACAAGATACATTTTTTTTCCTAAGCGAGTAACTTTAGAGAAGCTTTAAAACAAATTCAATGCATTTAAACGCTATATAAATCAACATTCAGGATGAAGGGTCAACAGGGGTTAAACTGTCTGTCCTTCTTGACTACATTCATAAATGTCTTTTCTGGCTTTACTTATAGAAGCAACTGCACTGTATCTTGGATATTAAAACCTCCAAGGAAACCAACAATAAAAGCTGCTAAGAATTTCACAAGTTTTGTTTTGTTTTTTTTTTTTTTCCTCCTTAGGTGTTAATTAAATGATCATTTAACACTGAAATGTAAACACAACATTTTCATCTACTGACAGCTTAGCCTATTATAAATCCAGGGTAATAAACGTCCTAGTGTTAATACTCTGAACCAAGTTCCCACAACACACTAAGATGCCTTGTCATGTCTAAGGTTAAGCATCTAGACACAAAACAAAGATTGTGCCTACTCGACTTCCAGTTCAATTTTCCCATCGCCCAGTGACCTAGGTAACACTTTGAGCAATAAAGAATAAATTTAATTTCTCCAGCATTTTGTGAGGATTAGGAACAATTGTTGGCCTGCAATGACTTTTTATCCTTGGATTCTTTCTCTTCCAGAGCATTCCTCCAGTTCTAAAAGAAATTTCTGATGGTTTTAGACACAGAACAAACAGAACTTTAAATTAGGCTTTTTTCAATCAATTGGAACTGTTGGAGGGGAAGCAATCAACCTTTCTTTGGACTTTTCTCAGCTATTCAGTTACTCCAGGCTTTTATCTTCCACTCGCAGAAGAAACTCGCCTTCATAAGGACAAGCCTCTATACTTTCACACTTTTCCTTGGCCTGATTCCTTTCTCCATTTTTAAATTTTTTTTATCTTTTAAATCAAGAAGACACAGTTCTCTTAAATGTCCACTCTGTGCAAGTTGAGACTTACAGATGTCCTCTTCACACGTAACATTTCACACCATGTTTCTGCACCACATAATAGTGGCACTCCCCTTGACATGCCTTTTTAATTCTCATTACTTCCATCACTGATACTTAGTTTCCTACTTAACTCCTGCCTAAAAGGTTTCCTATGTCACAATTCTCCAAACCTCTCAAGGTTAACCCTCCAGGAAAACCTCACAGACTAAACCCTGACTGTAACACAGTTACAGGTGATCTCAAACTTGTTACTTGCATTTTCATTTTTTTTTTTTTTTTTTTTTTTTTTTTTTATTTTAAAGCAGTTATTGAATTCTTCAATTTAACCACTATCATATCAACAAAAATATGTAATTATTTACATTCAGAGCCAAGGAGGTCAAGATGACCTGAATATAGCTACCAAAATAGATTTCTTCATCATTTTGAATACTATCATGTTATTTTAGAAGTGCTATGGCCTGAATAAGCCTTTTTTTAGTGTGATTAGCATTTAAATATCAACAACTAACAGTATAAAAGATTCTGAATACAAAAGATTATTTGTTGGCTCAGAAGAATCACAGTAAACTGTAATTCGGTTTGCTTGATGTTTAGCATGATTTCCAAATTAAGATTAAAAGAAATTATAAACAGTTTTGGAATGTTTTCTGTAAAGAAAGACAATAGTTAGAAGCACAAACAAATATGCAGTGCAAATACTAAACTATAGCTTCAGTATTGCAGATTATATAAGGATTCAATAATCTGCTTAGCTGCAGAGTTAGCTTCCAGCCCCAAAATCTCAAGCAATTTGCTATTTAATCCCAGTGCAAACGAAAAACTGCTATTAAGAAAAAAAAAATTGTCTTTTTATAAGTAAAGAAAGACAAACTGACCTGCAATTTAAACATACCATTCAATTATCACAAAATTAAAAACAAATAATGATACTGAGAGACCCAGCTCATGAGTTATTTTTTTTCCCCAATTTTAAAAAATATATTATTACATCAAGCAGCGATGTTTAATTCTGTGCATTTGGTACTTTTTTTTTTTTTTTTTTTTTTTTTTTTACTCCTATGCAGCGGTGCTGTAAAAATACAAAAGATAGCATAGCTCATGTAAAGCACACAGATTAAAAGACTCTGAAGTACCAAAAGGCACAAAGATTGATATTTGAACTCTAATTAATAATGGTCAAACATAGCAATAATACATTTTACTCGTTGTTCCTCCCTCCTCCCCACCATGATTACATTTCAAAAGTTCATTCTGGTTCGTCCAACACTTCCACTCAACTAAAGCTAAGGCTGAATGTTTGCTGTTGCTAGGATATAACTATTGCAAATTGCACATGAAATGCATATATATGTTCTCGTTTCTGTGCTTGACAAATAAACCACCTGATGCACTGTTTTTTTTCAGTGCTTCCAAGATCTTTATAGAGTCATCTTGTCATCTTTTACTGTACATAAAAATGGCTTATATCTGAAGCAAAGCAGTAGTGGTATTTGCTTTGTTCACTGCATTGTAAAGAGTGATCGGATTTTCAGTTTTGAAATGCTATAGCAGAGAATGAGAATCAAGGGTAGAGGTAAGAGGATGAGAGAAAAAATGCACACACAAGGTAAGCTGCATAAAATTATCTAGCTCCTGATTTACTTTTCTCTCTAGATGAAAAAATGAGCAGGTGACAGAAAAGCAAAATCTTCCATGCCTGAAATGAATGCCAGGGAAGAGGTATAACAAACCCAGCATGACAGGTAACCCACTCTTGATTTTACTGAGCTCCTCTATACAGGTAACAAAATTCAACATCGGCAGTTTAACCATCCAGTAATTTTTGTATTCTGAAGTAGTTTTGTTTTTAGCCACAGATTGTAATAAAAGCAAAAATAAATCTCACAGAACTAATAATGGAACTGCAGTAGAGGGTACCAAACTCATACTGAAAACATTCTAGACTGGGGAGCACAACTTTAAATTAGTGACAATACACTCCATTAGCAAGTTTGAAAATGACGTGTCCGCATTGCAAGAAATAGTAATTAGTCTTGTGCGTTCAAGATTTCCTTTTAATTACTAGCTTGCAATATCACAAAGTCAAAACTGCACACACATTTTATACATATACTATATGCAGTAACTCTTCATTAAAAGAAAAAAAAAAAAACTATGAGAGATTACATGGAGACTACTAGAACACTTAATAAAAAAAACATAAAAACTGAAACCAAAGGCAGAAAAGAAAACACTACCAGGAAGGTTCTAACAACAATTTCAATTAATAATCAATAGAGAAATGAAAAAAAAAAAAAAAAAAAAACCCGTATCTTGTCCCAGTGAATCTTTTGTTAGGCAATCAGCACACCTCTGTAACAAGGCAAAGCACAGTAATACCGCAGCACAGAACAGAAGGAAAGCTCTCCTGTTACCCTGATCCAACAGCAGCTCACCTACCAACCTGCCTGCAGAAGAAGAGTGACTCACCAATAGTGCTGTCAGGAAAGGGGAAACACCCCATTCCTCCTTCTTGGGTTTTTAACACCCAGAGCCACCTGTCTGCAGTTGCAGGAAGATTTCAGGGGCATGATAACAAGCACTTCCTAATGAGATATTTCTTCACTAATTAAGGCATTCAAATTGAAGATAAATACCTTATCTACAAAATTACAGCTGCAGCCTCTCTTGCTATGCTTATACCATTAAAAGGGACAGGATATGACAAATAACTTAAGCCCCAAATACAGCTACCTGAAAAACAAAGCCAGCATCTTAAAATACTGTGAAACTCACTGCTTTAGCATCTCGTATATACCACTGCTTTTTTTCCTTTATTTTCCATTCCTATCTCTGATTGCTTTTTACCTTCACCATAAGAAAAATAAAAAATGAAAAGGTATGACAGGAAATGATGCAAATCACAGGTTCCCCTGCAGCAGCTGGAAAAACAGCAGAACTTTCCTTCTCCCCACGACAGGAGTGTGCGGGGCAGCGGGCGGATGAGTGATGATGGCGGCCCGGCTGGACAACGGTAACCCTGGCAACTGTAACCTGCAATTCCTGCCCAGCCATTGTGGGATTTATTGTGGCAGGGGCCAGAGAGGCCAAGAGTAAAATGAAGCAGAGACTATGGTGTCTGACACATCTAGTACCACACACTTTAATCATAGCTGGCAGAAATTAATTCAGGAGGAATTTTTGTAAGGGCCCCCCATGCAGCGTGGTTTGTTGTTGTTGTTCTTGCTGCTGCTGCTGTTCTGGCCTAGGATTATTTTTAAAAGTTTTTATTTTTTCCCTTTTTTAATGTTTATGTTTTTTCTTTAATTATTAACAGTCTGATTTTTGTTTTGCCTTCAAGTCACCAACTGACATCTCAGAACCAAGCGTTTACTTTTCCGTCAGAGGAGAAATTTCTCATTCACAACATGTTTCTTTTCAAGTACATCATATTAGACATCTTTCCTTTCTAACATGCAAAATCAGACCATGTCAATAAGAAAGACGGCTTCTTTCAACGCCAGTGTTGCCCAATTCATACAAAAAATACTTGTCATTAAAGGAACTTTAACCTCCTTCTAAGTGCAAGAAATGAAAACTAAAAGGGACAGGCTTTGTGTCGAGAATCCAATACCCTTTACATGCCACTGATTTAGAAAGGTATCTTTTAAAACCAAATTCTCCAAAAGCTGTGGGTCTGGTCCTTGGTATCCTGCAGCAAACGGCAATCAATGAGCTGTGCTCTAACCAGCCAAAGAAAGCAGTCAAAATCCATTTGCCTCAGCTAAGCCCTCTCCAGCTCCCCGCATTAAAGCACCCTTATGGATGCTGGGTGAGTCACTGCGAGCAGGCACACGGGTCACTGGAAACAACACATCCTGTGCTTGCAGGAAAAGTACTTGTTGCAGCAGGACTTGTATTACCCCGTGGGATTTACAACAGCACCTATATTTTAACATTATTGCGTCAAAACAGAGGTTCATGTACGTTTTTCTTTGAAAGAGATCTTGCAAGGTAAGATTAATATACCCTTCAGCACTAGTCAGACTATTTTTAGCATACTACTTCCTATTGAAATGTATGTGTCAAAACACCTCTGCAGATAACTCTTAATGGGAGAATCAGTTTCTGCTTTGACTAAATTATCCATTTTAACCTGTTCCAAGAGATTTCTCAGAAGGCTGATAAATCTGAAAGAAAATAACCTGAAAAATAATTCATCTAGTTACCTTTGAAAATAGCGTCCCCAGACATGGGAAATAATGCACTGTCTCTTTTAAACTCTCAACCTATCGCTTTCCTTTACTTACACTTCCCATCTGTCAACAAGTGCTTGTAATTTTATTACACTGTCCTGTAGTTTATGCAGAGTTGGTATTATTTTACAGAGTTCTGTTAATGGACTGGATAAATGGTAATGCTATTTAAACTAGTCTCTTGCTTCAGCAAACACAGCTGCAACTGTACTACTATTTCTAGGCAAACATCTTGACCTGAACATGCAGTGCTCTCTCAGCCCGTCCAAAGAGAAATTGGAGCAGACAGCAAAGGGAAAGCATAGCCGGCCGCTGGCGGCAACCAACTGTGTCTAATCATAATTCATATACAGTGTACCCTCTTTCTTTTATATTGCATTTAGGCTACACAACAAGCATATGTGCTTCTTCACCTGGCATCTCATTTACAGCCAAGGGTCAAATGGTAATTATTATTCACAGAAGCTCAATAGTATGCTGAAAACATGCAATGCACACAATGTTTGATTAGCTGTTAAATGCCAAAAATAAATACTAAGCCCAAAGTCTATTATACATTTTATTGATCACGTTTAAAGAACTTTTAGTTCTCCTTCAACATATATTCATTTGGATACAAATATGCATAAGCACTTAAACCAACAGATGCAAATAAATAAATAAATAAATAAATAAATAAATAAATAAATAAAATGACTTTATAGTATTCAGAGTGGTCAAACCATACATAATCTGAAAGTTGACCAAGTAGACATTTAACTACTGTCAATGTTTTTGTTAGACATTTTTAAATTACAGATTTAGTTTAAGCAACCACAGATTTTTAGTATCTTTCTAATTTTCTTTTAAACATGAATACATTATAACCAGACATTCACTTTCATGGTCTGATCAACAATAACCCTTAGGCAGAAGAAATTTAATACTGTGAAGACAGTGATCTCTTACTTTCTACCATATACACTGTGAGCAGTTGTGTGCTTTGTCAAAAGATATTACAGATTTAAGACTAGCTTTTATCAAATATACAATTCTGAGTTAAATATATTTAAGTATGATTTTGCCTGAAGCGTGCATCCTTCCTTTTTTTTTTTTTTTTTCTCCTGCAAATTATGGCTCATTTCTATTTTATACAAATTTAGATAACAACCTTTACACTATAGGTAGAATAATAAAATGATCATAAATCCCTTTCATTTTCCTTCCTGATGGAAGTAATATCTCCATGATTGCTGATGGAAATCACAGAAGAAACTGAACTGTTAATATATATAAAACCACACATGAATATATTATAATATAATAGTAGAGAAAAAATGTTTTTGTTTGTCAGAACAAAAGCCTTCAGGAGCTTTCTGGTCTAGTAATTTAACAACTCATTGCATCTACAGGGAAGTTCAAGAAACAAAAAATGCATCCACAGCAAACAAAAGAAACAAAAATACACAGAAATAAATGTTTGTATCAATAATAGCATCGTTTTCAGTTTACCATTTCAAATTACCAGAATAGGGGGGAAAAGAACTATTATTTTGCAATATGAGAACAGAAATCAACTCCTAAAAAATAAAAGCTTAATTATATCATTTGTTCTCAGGAACATTTTCATATACTAAAGTGAAAACAAATCAGAAGAACTCTGCCTTCTTCCACCTACACATATTTTTTCCAAGCACATAAAGGATGAAACTGAAAAACAATGATTTCAACAGCAGAAGTCTCACCTGAACCCTAAATAAAAGTGTTGAATACATATATTTAACTAAAATAGGGCTAAAATTCTACCATCTTTTCAAAGCCTATTCAAGCATGTCATGTAACGTATTTTGTTACAAAAAGTGATTGTATGGATAAATGCAGAAATTACTGTCTGAACTTAATCCCATGTTGATACTGCAGCATAAATGAGTAGGTTCTTCAAATAGAGCCAGTGGGTCAAAATACTTGAAAAAATCTGCCACAAGTAAAAGATTATCAAACCAAAGAAAATAATCAAACCAAAAAAACATCCAATTTTCTATCATTTGTATTTATTGTAAAACATTTCATAGCTTTTTCTATCTTCAGTTTATGTTGTGACCTTTGTTTTCTTTCTGAGGGACACGGGAGAGATCTCCACAGGCTACCATTTGTCAATGCTGATTTTTCTGGTAAAGTGTGTAGAGCTATAAAACCAGAACATAACAAAGACAAAGTGCTGTACACTGCTATATTGCTGGGCCATGATCTCCACAGTCATACAGCTATTTTAAGAGAGGAAGCAAGCAAAGAAACAAAAAATACACCTACCCACCCCAGATAAACAGGAGAAAAAAAAACCCGGAGCATTCCTTCAACAGGAGTTCTTAACAGAAACAGGAAAGGATGAAACAGTATTTAGTCTCATACAAGTATCAGTTTCTAACCTAGGTTCTAAAAAAAATTCCTGCTAAGTAGTCAAAGTACTTAGAAGATCAGTGTTAATAAATGTATTTTGGCCCGGTTTGAGGCAAAAGACAAAAACCCAATGCAAGACAAAATAATAAAACAACACCATGTTTTCCAGAATAACAGTTACCGGATAGTGCCTACTTACAGCCTGTATAACTTCGGCGTCCCCAGAAAGAGCAGCTCAGAAAGCAACTGGAGGTTATTTCTGTTTAAGCGCCTTTTGAAAGAAAAAGAAAAGGTTGTGTTAAATTACAACTGAAGTGCTTCAACAGTACAGTGCATACACTTTGAGCAGATCACTGCGCTGTAACAAGCTGATCTTAAAGGCTATGTAATGCTGGTCCATTAGCGGAGACATGGTCGAGCAGTAAATTTACCATGGACTAATTACATTTTCTGGTTTCCCCAACAGACTGTATTACCTATTTCATTTTATGAAAGATTATTTTGAATTTCTGTAGTGTGAATCAACCACTAAGTCAGGATTCTATCCTGCATAACCAACCAGAAAACTAAAAATACAGAGCCAGCAGAGTAACTTCAATCTTTCTCCAACTCTTTGTTCCTCTTGGTATAATGAAGTGAACACACACACATTTTCTGACCATGAAATACTGTTCAAAGGAACATGTATCAAGTGCATGCACTTAGTTAAGTAATGAGAGAATACATCTACAGACTCTTATAAACTATTTCAACAACAACAAAAGCAACAAAGCTGTTACGGAAACTCTGATCAAATGAAAGCCAGAAAATCATGAAGTCCCAACTTAAATTCAGATCGTATTTTTAGTTTTGTCCACAGCTATAAAATACACCATAGTTAAATTAAAAAAAAAAAAAGAAAAAGAAAAAAAAATCAGTTGTATGTCAGATACATAAAATACTACAAAAGAAAAACTGCAGCTGGGATTTGAAAATACTCATTTGCCTGTGAGATTTCTGATGGAATATGCTGACCAGTGTCAAACTTGTTTAGCTTGAGGTAACAAGTTCTCTGAAGTATAACCATAAGCAACAGAACAATCCCCTCACAAAGACAAATGTGTTCCATTTTCATGATTATTTATTTATTTATTTAACGTATAGTGCAGATTATTCTTTTTAAGTGACAGCCCTGGAGTAGCACACAGTCATATCATTCAACAATTCAAACTCCAAACAGGTTTTTATTTTTAAGGAATGCAACACACATGCCACCTGCCATTCAAAGCAGCATACTGAAAAACATGCTTCTTCCTAAGAACCTCATCACAAGTCCTAGTTTGCAATGCACAGTGCTTCTCAACACACTACTTCTAAAGCATTCCTGGCCACCAGACTGCACAGTATGGACTGTTATTTATTTTATCCCTACATTAGTTGCATTACTTAAATCAATACGTATTTACCAAGAAATTCCACAAGGTGTAAAAGAAAAAAAAATTCAAAAATGCAACAGGTCTTACAAAGATACACTCAGCATCACTTTAAAAGTATACTTCATGGGTCAAATACTTGTGTTAGTATGTAATTTTCCATATTTAGATCACCAGTTTCTATTAGCACCTGCAGTTCACACGGTCCACACAACTGCATACACATACTATTAACAAAGGATGCATGTGCTGCTGTACAGACATTAAAATTAAATGCTGGTAATAAGTCAAATGCATGAATTAATCAAGCACTCATAGAAGTAGATTCATGACTCAATAGCTTCTACCAACTGAGCTTGACACTTAGAATTAGTGTTTCAACCTACACTTTCACTTTGCCTTTCAAAAATTAAAACATTCATTCTTAGAGTGCTAAGTGAATTGAGGAGACATGAGTTAAATGAGCTACTGGCCATTCATGAATTCAGTATTTTGTAGTTTCTTCCTTTAATTATTCCATCTGTGTCACTGTACCTCCTCTTAAAGCAAAGCTTTCGCTACCAAGAATGTGTCCATCTCTAATTGCCTGAGCCAGATTATAAAGTATTACTAAGTTTTTGTAGCCAACAATGGAAGACATTTCCCTTACAATACTAAGTACTATTTCAAGAAAGAACCTTCAGCTACACTTATTTTTATATATGTGTTTATATATATATACGTACGTTAAGCATTATATATCGCAAGATGTTTTCAGTAAAGTGAATTTGTCTTAAATTTCTTGCAAATAAACCCTATGAACTAGTCATTACTGAAATGATTTTTTTTCAAGACTGCAATAGATAGTTCTGTTAAAAAAAATAACAATAACAAGTGAATGAAAAGGACATGGCGTGAATCTGGAATGCATCCACCATTATCCTGAGCACAACAGCT
Organism: Centrocercus urophasianus; assembly: GCF_019232065.1. Taxonomy (NCBI): domain Eukaryota; kingdom Metazoa; phylum Chordata; class Aves; order Galliformes; family Phasianidae; genus Centrocercus; species Centrocercus urophasianus. The sequence continues at coordinate 15,211,568 of NW_024884475.1, read as the reverse complement.
TTCAGGCATACAGCCAGCTCTGAAGAGTTTGCAATCTTTGATACAGAGCCACACACACAGTCCAGAAAACACATTCCTACTTTAAACAGTTCATGGCTCTCTGATACAGGCATCGCCATCTTTTCACATGGCCTCACCTTTGCCTCAAACTGTATTTTGTTTGAAAGAGCAACACCTGTCCTCAACATGCAGACATAGCATGAGACAGACATGTCCCCGGAAATTAAAACCTGAGGTAACCACAGATACGGGAAGGCAAATAAAAAAACTACAGCTACTGCAGAGTAAAAACACGCAGAAAAAGAACACTTTTTCTTTCTGTATGTCAGCACAGACCTCTCTGCAGCTTGTGTGTGAACAGCATTTCCCCTGGGACAATTTGAGAAGAGAAATTTCAGTTGAATCAACTGAACTGCTCTCCCAGAACTGACATTAAGTTCAAGGTATGGCATCGAAGAAGCAGTGATGAAATGTTCCATACGTCCCCCTTTCAATTTCCTAGCTGAGCTAGAAAAAATCTGCTTTTCTCAAGGAAAGGAAGAGAGCTCAGAAGAGATGAAGTGTTAGTGGCGCAAGAAACAGAAAATATACTGGAGAATCTCTTCTAATATTGCAGTACCTTCAGCTATAAAGTTGCTGGTAGTGGCCAGAAATAAGTGGGTGAGTGTACGACATCACATAATTCTTTCAATGCAGCAAAACTGAGCCCCAGTTTAAATAAACACAACTTTTGCTTGCATTACTGAATCCAGCATTTAGATTGGGCAAACTGACTCAAGTAAATTCTTCAGCTCTTCATGATAACTTCAAGCAAAGTCCACATAATACCTAAATTACAAAAAATGCTTTAAATACTTCAGTTTAAAGTTTCCAGAGCTCAGTCTTCTAAATATAGAATGTGCTAGAAAAACAACTTTGAAGTGAAATGATGAAAGAAATACATGAATATACTCAAAGATATTACAGTTTTCAGAAGCATCAGGTTAAGTATACAAAAGGTGACTCCGGCAGGTGGGTAGGCAGTCTTCACAGGAAGTTTGATACCAATAGATAAAACGTAGGTCCAAAAAACAACAGGTTACACAGAGAAACAAACGGTGAAGTCAAGAAAAAAGATAAAAAATAATGAATGTACACCTGTGATTATTATTATTGCTCCTAAGGAAAATCATTTTTCAGAGCTCTAGAGAACAGGATATCCTTGCAGAAATTGAAACATATCTGTATTTTACTCATCCTGTGTGAAGAGTCAGAAGATATGAATTGAATGGCAGAGACTGAGGCAGAAAAAGTTGTGGAGAGAGCATGTCAATTTCCCAGTCATAGACACCTCAACCCAATGATGCCTCGCCATGCCACCTGTCCACTCAATGCCACTCTCAAGTTATCTTGCCATAGTAACTGTGATCCACTATCAGTCATGAAGAGAGAGGGAGGAAGAAAGATCAAAACCAAAGTTCTTAATTATACTATTTGCACTGTAATCGTCTGCAACTGCTATAATTCACAAGTAGGTCTGTATTTGTTTTCCAGACAAGTTAGCACCTTCCCTGTAACTTGCTCCTAATTCCCCTGTAATCAACTACACACCAAAGAAGCCCTATGTAGTCTATTCTTACACTGTTCCATCCTTGTTCTGAGGGAACCTTCACAGTTTGGGAAGACAAGAGGTCTCCACTTCCTGCTCAAAGCAGGATTGGTTATGAGACCTGGGCAGTCGGTCAGGGCTACATCTAGTAGAGGCTTCAAGGACAAACAGCACAGCCTCCCTGAGAAACTGGTTTGTTCCAGCACTTGAGTTCTCATATCCACTCCTATTTCCTCCTTTCAATTTACACTTCTTATCTCAACACAGTGACGAGCATGATTCCAGCTTCTTGATAACTTTTTCACAGGTACTGGGAGGCTGCTATTTTGCCCCCTACAAGTTGTTTCCTTCAGGTTAAATAAGCCCAGCTAAAATACTTTCAGCTGTTTTTTGTTCAAGTAAATGCAATTCTAGCCATAGGCCCCCAAGGAAGCAGAAGCCCTCAAGATAACTTGGATCTAAGCTCTTAGCTTAGATCAGTTCTCAAGTAAATTATAAATCAACTGTACTCTAATTAGAAACAGCCAGTCCCATTGGATGCAGAGAGGCTGAGAGCCTTCTGAAACTCTAGATACAATGCACAAATACATTTTATTCTACACCCATTGCTTCAGGAATGATACAAGGCTTCCAACTCACACAAAGTTAATGAGAGCAGAAGCCATTATTCTTCATTCTTCCTCTGAAGTTAGCTGAGAAGTAAATACAGTTTCTGCACAGTACTGCATAGCTTAGAAATTTTTCAACAAAGGATCACATCCAAACTTACTGCTGATTGATAGCAATATTAGGAGACATTACTATCAAACCATTTAAAATCAGAATGTGACTTCTTTTACCTGAAGGTCACTGTCAAAATATTCGCAACATTTAAAAAGAAACAAACAAAAAAAATTCATTAATGGTAAATTTCATATCAAAGGACGCATTAAAAAAAAAAAAAGCTGATATTTCATGCAACAGCACTTTCTACTCACAACTAATGAGCCCACCAGGCTCCTCAAGTAATTCCAGCACATCCAGGGATACACATCTGCTGATGTCTAATACCAATTCAGGCACTGTTATCTCAGGAAACACAGAATCAAATCTCAAAACAATGAAAACATCTTAAAATGGGGAGCTACTGGGACAGGATTATATTGACTTAACTATCAAGTCTAGAGACCCAATCCTAGGTATAGGAAGTTCAGAAAAACAGACATAGTGTGAATGACCCTGTTCCCTCGCAAGAGAACTTACACAGATCTTAACTCAGGCTTAAGTCAGCAAGGAAGGCAAGCCTTCCTTCTCCTTTCCAAAAAAACAGTGTTAGGTCTGCCAGAGGCAGAGAACATCTGTGCATGAGTGCCCAAAGACACTGTCTGCTGAATTTTACACTTGGCAACTGCTGTCTATGAACGTGACTTGTGCAAACATGTCATCAAGACAAAAGAAAGCCCAAGAAGTAAGACCTAAGCAAAAGATTGCCAGTTCTTTCACTAGAGATTCTCTCCAAAAGGTATTCTAATCTCAAGTCAAGCTATTTATGATCTTTTTAACCAAGCAATGTAAATTTTTATATGCTGATCACATGAATAAAAAAATTGGAATCTGAAAAGTCCAGGGTATTTGCATGCCTAAGTTTGAGTTTTTCCCAGGTCAAGAATTAATCAGGGTTAATCAGGGTTCCATTTTCCAGATGAAATAACTACTACACTAAGAAAGATACCTAAACTTCTATTTGATATCAAATAAAGGTTAAAGCATTTTCTGCGAGAATAGTCAAACACTGGAACGTGTCTCCCAGTAACATTGCAGATTATACATAATTGGGAACATTCAAAACCTAAAAGACAACAACTCTCAGCCACCAGCTCTGGTTGATCTTGCTTTAATCGGTGACACTAGAAAATCTACAGAGCTTCCTTTGAATCCCCCATTCTGTGACTCTGCCAGTATAACCCATTGGATTTTATGCTACTTTGAGAAATGACGAATTTCCATTCTGTTTGACTTACAAATTAACATATAAAACTTAAAGTAAAATTAAGGGATGAGGGAATTCTAAGGGAGAGCAAGAATAAGGGCATCAGTCTTGGCTGTAAAACCAGAGAGGATTCAGGGTAAGAAACCTTTAAGTCTTCCAATTGTGACAACTTTCACTTGCCAGTGCTTCAAAGAGTCATCGTTTAGACAAAAATGGCTTGTTGCTCGAGAAGTTTTATTTAGTCTTGATGAAGAAAGACATATATATCCTTGATAACAGCTAGGGCAAAAATCTTGTATGAAACACAACTGTCCTCATCTAGAAAAAAAAAAAAAAAAAAAAAAAAAAGTACCAACACTTCATTGTAGTAAAGACGCATAAACATATGCAAAACAACCCCAGCAGTCTGGTTAGCCTGACCACATCAAATAAACTACTTATTTTAAAGTTTGTACAGCATCTAGTCTCAATACTCTCATCTCAATACTCCTTTAAAACCACTCAAGAACTATAGATATTTTTTAAAGAGATAGAAATTATTTTTTTAATTATCTTGCAATGGCTACATACCCCTAAGAAGGAAAGGAAATTTATAAAACCCCCACAAGGTAATACACAATTAAATATCAAAACATCAGCAAGGATGATTTTCTGAGAACATATGGGATAACTTCCAAGAAAGAAAGAAAGAAATCTAAAAAAAGGAAAAAAAAAAAAAAAAAAAAAAAAAAAAAGAGAGAGAGAGAACAAGGAATTGAATAGAGTGAGGAAGTTAATTTGTCATGTGGAGTTTAGCTAAATTTTGGGAAGACTGGAAAGAGGCAAGAAGGGACTGCAAATAGTCTAGATAGAATTGTCTTTACACATTAAGTTTTCATTCACATACTCTTGTGTAGCACCTGTACAGGCATCTTGCCAACCTACACTCAAACAGGCTGGTGTGTTCTAAGCAAATTAAGAGCAGAATTATTGTATCTGATTATTAGTCTAGGCTATTATTAAAACAAGCCAAAAAAATACACTACAAACTATGAAAGAAAAAACATTTCTTATTATTTAGTTTTCATGGAGACTCTTCAGATTAAGTGAGGTAATATAACAGCATGAGTCACTGAAGTAACAGCCCTGTAGCCAAAACCATCATGTAATTTGGAGTTTAACTGTAAAATTCCAGGTAAAACTGAGACTTCAGCAGTTAAAGTAAGGAACTTTTTAGATTCTTTCTGAAATATACCATATGAAAATGCAATGCACTTTGACAGGTCATTTTTTTACCTGAGACCATTAATATCAAATCTTTTATAATTATCATTATTATTATTAATTGAACAGGATAAACAGAATTTTTCCAGAACAGAACTAAAATATATAGCTTTACATTTAATATCAGTGCTTTGTGGCATCAATTTAAAAACGTATTCTAAATGCAAAATACTACTAGAAAGAAAAATAATGAAAACACAGTTCTGTAGAATCAGATTTGGTTTCAACATTTTGCAACAGTGCAAATTACCCATTTCAGTAGAAGTAAGAAAGAAGAGCATCCAGCAAACAGTATCACAAAGGATGGGCACAAAACAGATGTGGGAAAAATAAACAGCCTTCCTGCCCTGGAATTTGTAAAAAGGTCTGCAAAGAGCAAACAGGACTTCTCACTGCAATTTGACTTCTAGACCTACAAAGGGAATCCCATGAGAAACTACATTCAAATGAGTAAAATATACTAGAAATAATAATAAAAATTTACAAGAATTTAAAAGAAGAACATTGCTCAGACTTAAAAGTTTTATCAAATACATAGTATTAGTCTGCAATCAAAGCACAGCCATATAATCTGATTTTTAAAATGCTATTAAAACACTGCTTCTCTTTTTAAATAATCATCTTCAAAGACAGACTTTGTCTATTTATGATTTACCAGAAACTTTTCTAGAGAAGATATCGGAAGTTATTTCAACAAAACTCTGTGAATACAGGATAATTACTGTAGTTGTTTTTTTTTTTTTAACTATAAATACAGAAGCCCCAGTACAATTCCCGTAAGATGGTCTCACATTCTTTTGGTAAGTGATTAGCACCGCAGGCTTCGTGATCTCCTCCCTGTTCTAAGACGAGGAATGCACTCTGCACTGCCCTTAAACTATGTAGGATTAGCCAAGAGAAGGATTTTTCACATCCATGATTAACAAGGAATAACTGCTCACCCCCTTCAGGGCTGCTCAAAAACGTATTCTATACCTGAACTCATTATTCTTCTGCTACCTACACCTTCACAAATGTGTTATTAACCCTTCCCATGCTCATATTTTCAGACCGAAGCCAGACAGATGCTTAAGAATCAATGCTTTAAAGAGAAGAAAAATCTAAACAATAAACATGCTTAAAAAAAAGCAGAACATATGTAAACACCCCAGGTTTGAGCCAATCCAGCACATCTTCCTGGCTGAGGAAGTCAGTGTGTGTTCAGAACACAACCCAACTGAAAAAAAGCTTCAGAAATAAACTTGCTAGCAAAATGAAGAACAGGGCTCTGAGAAGCACTGGAGATAACTTCCTAGCTTATGAGCTAAGAACACATTCTAAGAGATCAGTGACACTTCCATTCAGAAGGCAGCTCTGCTGCTTATACAATACAAGGCTTTACTGCCAAAAATCTGCTTTTCTTGAGAGTATGCATACAACCACATACCAAAAGATGTAATAATTCATTAATTGACTATTTTTTTTTTACCAATGTTAGTCACAAAGAGGAACAGTGACTCAAATACTAACAAAACATTTTTCACCACATATCCAAAATTTCACATAAGCCCTTTCACACCTGAAAGAACTTCAGTAAATTAAAAGAACTAATAAGATTCTCCTTCACAAATAAGAATTATCTTCATGATGCTGTTCTGCAACATTTGGCATTTTTTCCAGTCATTTCAGTCATTTCAGCTCTGAGCATATAGCCACGCAGAAGGGAAGTGTGGCTCTGGGGTGGAATTTTTTTTGGGTGGGAGAAGAATTGTTTAAAAAAAATAATAATCTCTCTTGCAACTAAAAGGGCTGTATTTTATGAAATACTCAAAAGTTCAAAACAAAAGTGAATGACCTCAGAGTTACTTATTGACTTTATTCTTGTGGTAAGAAAACTTAAAAATTCCTCTTTCAAAAGTTAATAGTTTTTCTACTTAGAACTCAGGTTTTATGGATACAGCTAGTCAAAAACATGGAATAAGAACACAATCTAATGCCATGCTAATACATAATATACGGTTAGAATGCAGATTTATTTTAAGCTCTAGAGAACAGGTTTTATCCCGTTAAAATCGACCATATGTTTAAGGAACATCAACACTGCTACAAAAGGTCACAATGGTTAGGTTCCCATCATGCACTATATTGCAAGAGTTGCTCCAAATGCCTCCTATTTTATTATGTTGGCTCACGACATCAGAGATGGATGTTGGTGATACAGCAGAGCAGTAGAAGCTGAACCTTCCCACTGGTACTCCATTATGGTTTGTTGCCATATAACAGCAGCAGAGGGGTAGTCAAACAAAAAGGCGTATGAAGTGAAGGCATGTCACTGAATTCCTATATGCAGAAAAAATGGCACCCACTGACACTCACTGATGCTTGCTGAACCTTTATGGAAACCAAAAAGTGGATGTGGGCACTGTGGCATGTTCCACCAGTGGTAACATTGACATGAAAGACAAACACTGTTCTGTACAGCCTTGCATGGCACTGACATCATGAAACAAAAAGTGCCACAGTCAGCTCAGCCATGTGAATCAGTGGATCATAACAAGGGAACTGTTTACAGAGCTGAATCTTAGCTTCAGTGGAAATGATGGAGGCAACATTGGAATATGATTAAGCTTATTCCAAGTGGATCCCACACAGGAACAGAAAGAATATCATATGCAAGTTTGTCAGGACATATCAAACCAACACAAGGCTGAAGGTGACAGTTTCCTCAATCTCATCATTACTGGTGACAAGATATAGTTTCAAATCATTCATATCATGAAGAGAATTTCAATAGTTTTTAAATATTCCTGCATACACTTCTCAGCTAATGCTCACTTCACATTAACTTTTAATAACATATTTTAAGGCTTTTGTCAAGATGGGGCCCTCAATAAATAACAAGTACAGGCAATTCCTCAGTTCTGTTATTTTAAAATTGCATTGCAAGGTTTTTTAAAAAAAAAAAAAAAAATTCATGAACTATAACAAAGTACTTAATTTATGAAATAAGTCTTTCTCCATCAGTGATGCATTGTAAGAAGCATGAAAATGTACATCATAGATGGCTTTCAGTTTAAAAGCTATTTCAAGTATCAACTTGAAGTTCAACCCTTACAGCATTCTTTTCTACAACTCAGGATTTCAGCTGACTCACACCGTGAAACTCAGAGGGGCTGGTTTTCTTATAGGGGGCACGAGCTCAGCCTTGAGACTGCAGTTGTTCAAGAACCTTAGAATAACATGTTACCTCTACACTAGTTTTCTGCAGAAGCAGGTGAGTTTTGCTGTTGTTTTGTGTTGTTTTTTTTGTACATGTGTGTTATATTGGCACTGTGACTCTTTAGAACTGCTAAGATGATAAATGGGCATTTGTGAAATAAATTCTAATCAAAGTACAAGGACTTGGCCTAGAAACTTTTTAGGTCACACAGGTAACATCTCACATGGGAATTACCAATGGGACTACTCTTGCAAACAACATTATTCACATTGTCAACGTCTGCAGAGTCAGACTCCTGCATCTCACCTCAGCGTTATGGTGAGGCCTATCCACTTTTGGACACTTTCTCTCATTACATTTGATTTATTAACATCAATTCTAATTATATTGCATTATAGTGTGTTATCTTGCATTCTGTATATTTAGTAAACTAGTTTGTTTCTCCTCAGATCACTGTTGCTGTTTTTAATTATTTTGGGGTCTCCCATTTCCCCTTTCCAGAGGCATGGATTTTGCAAAATCTCTCTGCCCCACTGTCACAGAACAGGGCCAAACCAGCCCTTAAACCACTGACAACTATAATTCTGGAGTACAAAGAACTAAGAAATTTTAGACATGCAGCTCATAACAGAACTGGTTCATAGTCTAAAGCAGCTGTCCTCAACCAAATACTTCACTCCAGATGAGGATAGCTTGTATAAACACTGGAATACTTTGACAGTAGCTACAACACCTCAGAAGGTGTAGGCCTTGGGGCTAACAACTTTAAAAATAATTTTTAAAGCCGCGACCAATGAAGGTGTTAGTTTTCAGAAAGTGGAGGTACAAGCTGTCCCATTCATTGAAATCAGAGCTACACATACTCAAGTTCAAAGGGGACTGTTCTACCAAACACAGATGACACGATTCAAACACTCAAGATACAGGCTGTAAAGACATCTACGTTCAGAGCACAGTTAATAACTCAGAACTCAAGCATTATTACACCAAGTTGGTTTGGGCCAAATCTGGTACCCCTTCAGAGCTGAGCCTTCAGAAAATGCTGCCAGGGATTATACCTAAAGGAACACTGCAACATACACACATCTGAAAACTTTTCAGAGAGGTATCCAACTAAAAGACTTACAGTAAAACCATATTCATCTCCACTAGGGTCTCCCCAGCAACTCAGTTTTCCACACACATCTAAAACCTAGATTAAGCTGCTGATTTTCCCCCTGGAACGCTCTCCCAGTCTTTACATAGCAGGCACTACTACAGGACCATTTATTGCTAACAGAAAATAACAGCAGTGCTGTTGCCGTAACAATCACCTGTTACAGTAGTGTTTATTGTGGTTGTGGTTTCCATTACAGCTCTGCAATCACACTGGTGTGACGCATACACAGTTTTATATCTAGCATGCTACAGACCTCTTGTAGCTGAACAAAACTACAGGAAAAGCATTTCCAACTACCTAAGGGACGTATATGTAGTTTTAATCAGTTTTCTTCTGAAAAGAAAACTGAGTTTCTTCACAAAGAGAGTTAATTTTGTAAAATGAAGCAGGACTGGATGACCCATAGCACTTAAGAATTGAAGTTATTCAGCATTTTGCTGAAATAGTCCTGAATTTGCCATCTTCAAATGGGTATTTACAATGAGTAAATTACTGATCAACCAAGCATCTCCTTGAAAATCAGAGTAACTGAAGTGATTTTGTTACTCAAATTCCAGTTTAAGAAACATGCAAGCACCACCACTTCATGTAAAGATTTATTTTTTTCTACAAAGAGAAAATACTGTAAAGGTTTACTTGTCATATTAAAGAGTATTGAACTACAGACAACATTTTCAAATTCAGCCCGTATATTCCAGAATAAGATAATTAGGATCCACTGAAACTCTTACATGTTTCCATTACAACACTGAAGGAACTACATTAAATATTATTTTGCAGAAGCCTAGCACACTGCATTTACATCTTAAAAAAAAAAAAAAAAACACCACAGTTTAAAGCACTTGCTATTTATTGTATAAAAGAAAACACCTGAAGTACCCACAAGTTCCCTGAGAAATAGTCCTGAATTTCAGAATCCCAAGGAGATGAATTGGCTGTCAGATAACAATAGTCCTTCGTCAGATGGGCTTGGCAGTTGTAAACAAGAAGAAATTTCTCAGCTTTTCCTCACAAATATGAAATATTTGCTCTTAGCCAACAGCTGTGGCAGTTTAAAGATATCCTGCGTATTTATTCAAATTACAAGTCACCCACCCACCTAACACTGACTGAATTTCAGCAAATTTAAAAATACTCTGACAATTACGGAAGCAGACAGAAAATAATGCTGAAGACAAAGCAGAATCTAACTTCGTGGGTGTAAAATAGACTGAACTTCCTTAAGTCAGTTTTCCTGCTAAAGAGTAAATAAAATAACCTACAACAGCAGCTACAGTTATCAGAATGTTTCTTCCGAACTAGAAATGTTCCAGTGATGTGTGATACTATTTCTTCCAAAGTATTTCTTTGGATACTGATTTATCAGGAAGAAAAAAGCAAAGATGTAATAGTAAAAGTGAACACTTCTTACAAGTATTAACTATTGAACTATTAAAGTCCAATTTGCCATTTTTAGTATCACAACCTCATATTCAACGAGAATTCTTACGACTAAATGTATTTTAACCTACATGCTAATCTCAAGATTTATTATTATTGAAGTATTCGCCATTATGTAACAGGAACTTTCAAGATAATCAAGAAGTGAAGTTGGCTACATACTGTTTTAAAACTTCACAACTACTTTGTATCCCAAGTCACACACAGCTAGAGTGCACTTTCTTTAACGTTTATTGATGTTTCATCTACATGTTCTTACTCTTGGAATACAAACTACAGTACTGTTTAATTTCTTGTTACATCCCATAAACCAAATTTAGGAATGTGTACATATTATTCCAATATATTCCTCAACAGGAAAAGCTACACTGAGTCCGTAAACTTTAGTATAAAGTTTAAAACACATTGTAAAAAATGTTGCATCAAGTCTTTTAATATGACTTCGAGTAATCTGACTACACAATTCTCAGAGCAATCCAAGTTAAAATTATTCAAAAAATGCTATAATACACAGTGACACTTCCAATTTTGAGGTCAAAAGGTTATTTTATTTGAAGAAAAAAAAAAACAAAAAAAGACAATTATTTCAAGTCCATGATATTTCAGATAAAAGAATTATAAATTAGCCATTATTAAGTTTCTTGAAAAGCTTTGTCTATATTTACAAGAAATAATGGCTGGGTGTTTTTGTCTTAAGCACAGATCCAGAGCATAGATGTTGTAAGAAAATGTTTAAGCCAGTGCTGCTTTGCAGTGCAGGAGAGATATTGCTCTGAAGTTAAGGCACCAGTGAATGCAAGTGAAAACAAGATCCCAGAGGCATGCATAAAAAGCACGATATAATGAAAATGCAGCACAACTAAGATGCCTGATAATGAAAGCCCTATAGTTCTACACGAACATACATTAATAAAGTTGCTTTCTCAGGGTTTCCTAGCTCCAAGCTCAAACTATACTCAACTGTCAGCATCTGGACTTTAATGAGATCCATTTTGTACGAGAAGTTGTACAATGCATTTTAAACAATGTTTTCATTTGAGAAAATACAGCAAGTATACACAGAAAATTAATTCCCAAACCTGTCCAGCTTCTCTTCTACCCTCTTACTCATATTCTATTTACATCCTGCCACAAAAAAAAAAAAAAAAAGAAAGAAAGAAAAGAAAAAAAAAAAGAAAAGAGCCAATGTCCACATTTCAGCTTTACTGGACAAAATTTTCTCTACCCTGCAGCATGCATTTTTATTTATTTACCTTTAAAAGTCAAGATCAATTCAGAATTTCAGAAAGTTAGCTCATATTTTTTCTTAAGTCTTCATAAAAGCTTTATGCAAGAACTGGCATTAAATTCAGCTATTGCTGCGTTATCAAGATGACTCTTCACAACAAGCAGTAATTTCCAACAAGACATCATATAAAACACCCAATACCCAAAAAATAGCCTGTTGGAGCTGCGTACCCATGGACACTCTTTAGAACGCAAATACATTAACAACATTCAAGATATTTTCAGTAAGATATTGAAGTTTACACCTCAAATCTGGACTGCTCTATCAAGCTCTCCCCTCAACATCCATACAAATTGAGAATTTCTTACTCCTTCTGTGTCTCAATAAGGATATCCCAAGTTTAAACATGTTGCTTTAACAAGAGAATTTGGCAAGAAATTATTTTCTGATACATTTAGGATTAGAAATACTTACAGCCTCTCCAGTTCTTTTAAATCCTGGAATGCTCCTCTCTCAATAGTGCTAATCTTGTTCTCCATGAGCTGACTGAAATGGAGAAATTTTTGTACATAAGTTTTAACAGCTCCAAGACCACTTGTTGCATTAACAGCAGTCATTTACAGACAGCCCTATCTTCATTAAAATGCTGTTACAGTTATTCTAGAGTGACAACCAACACAACATTTTTGACTGTTATCACCCCACACTTCGCATGGGCTCATAAAGGAAAAAAATAAAATAAATAAAAAAAAAAAATAACCCTCATTAAAATGATGTTGAAACATACATGCTGTGCATGTATATCAATCCTCTCCAGTAAACTTTAAGACCCCAGTTGAACAGTATAAAAGTAAAATGAGTCTCATACAAGAACACCACAAAAATACAAACTGTGGCATGCAGAAAAAAAATTAAAAAAAAAAAAAAAAAAAAATCAGTGAATTGTCACCATAATAGTAATTTAACAAAAATGAAGAATTACTGCAGTGTTTAAGAAGAAAAAAAAGGCTTTGACTACTTGCTCAAATAAAACAGCCTTAACAAATAAGCTAATCGTACAGTATTTTAAACTTGCTCTCAGTTACCCTACCTTCCCCCAAACCCAGTCCTGGAAAAGCTTCATAATGCTTGCAGGAGGATTTACAGAACCAATTCCAAATATTCCCTGGTCAAATTCACTGTTAAAATTTATTCTTTTTACCCAGAAACTTCAGAAAAGCAATAATCATTGCCTGAGACTTGCTTTTATACTGAGTGGAGGAATAACTTTTTCCTCTTTAATTAATTGCCTATACTTCAGCGTATCCATTTTCAACATGAACTATAAATTTGCTAAATTTAAGCTCTCTCTTTCAAGTTACAAGAAAAATTAAAACTTCATTCACGTTACATCCTTAAGAAGAAATTTAAAGAATGATAACCAAGATGACATTTAAGGCATTTGCTAACTTATTTCTACCAGTTTATGACATGGGGGAGGGGCTGTAAATTCAGAAGCAGTAGCACAATAGTTGCAAAGTGATGGATAAACCAGAGGACAACTAGCTTAACAGTTTTTAAAACATGAGATGTACGTAGCATCAGTCCAAGAAGTATCAGCTATAGAAAGAGAGAACTTACAGAACTCGAAGGTGCCTTAGACCAGCAAAGTCAGTCTTGGTGATTCTGGTGATGTTATTTCCATTAAGGTCCCTGAGAAGAATAATTCATAAGCAGCAAAATTAAAACATTCAGAAGTTCTGATTTTTTTTCCCCTCTTTAAATTACTTTGTTTTTATGGGCAAGTTTTTTTTTTTTTTTGGTTTTTTTTTTGTTTGTTTGTTTGTTTTGTTTTTTAAATTAGTAATTGTGAGCAATACTAATGAGCCATTCCTGCAACACTGTGTGAGCTCCAGACTTCAAGTGACCGAAAGAGAGTTTATCTGCACAGTGGTAGTTTCAAACTTTGTAATCAGAGACCCTCACAAAGTGAGTTCTTCCTACCGTTATACTGCTCACATTTATCTTTAGCAATAATGAACAGCCTAAGCCTGTCTGAGCAGGTCAGATCTGCTCTGTTAGAATTGCAGCTAGAAAACCAGTAAAGCTCCTTTATGGACATGACAATATCTGTTAAGGTTATAGGCTGACAATCACAAAATCAAACAAATGACTGAAAACAGGACAATCTTCTACATTTTAAACAACTTCCAGCTTTCACACTATTTCTACATAGGCAGAAGAGAGCTTCACTTGCTGCAGCAAACATTAGCTTTTGAAGCAGTCGTACAGTTGTAGAGTAAATACTTGGTAACAGCATTTTACAAAAACTGAACGCTTCACATGTGGCACAGGAAACGATACTGACTGCAGAACACAACGCATGGTCAGAAGCGATGGAAAACTGGATTAAGGCCCTGACATCTCTGCTTGTATGCCAGCACTTCTTTCTTTTCTGGAGTTGTTTGTCCCCTTTTTTCCTCTTTTTATTTAAATAACATTTTAGATCAAGATATAGGCTTCCCTCCATTCCAGTCACTGCAAATAAAACCAGACTTTGCAATTCCTGAGGTAAGCCATTAGGAAGTGGTATTACATGGAAACTACACTGACAATTACAGCTCATTCCCAACGCGTTCAGAAAGAGAAGTCACTGTTTTTGGTGTTTGTACCACATGGGGCCGAAACACCACTGCGAAGAAACCACACAAGTCTCAACAGAAATCAGAGTCCCTGACATTCGGAGTGAAATGCATCACTTGAGACATGTGTTCATAGCCCAACGTTTAGATGAGTTATTAGAGGTTAATAATAATAATAATAATAATAATAATAATGTGCTCATCTCTTCCACTCCCTTAGACCCCTCCGAAATAACAGGAGAGGGTCGACCACACGCTTGCTCTTCCACGACTGGAAAGCACTCTCAGCGGAGGGCACTCGAATGCCCTCAAAAAGAGGTTGGGGTGGAGGGGGGAAGGCCGCAGTTCAGGCGCAACTTCGCTCTGTGCTGCTGGGGAAGGGGCTACAGCACCAACGCCGGCAGCGAACGGCAGCGCGGAGTTCCGCGGTGGGCGGCGGGCGCTAATGGGCGTCTGCCGCGGGACTCCGAGCACCACAGAGGAAACGGGCAGAAAAGGAAGGGGACGGAACCGCCACCCCCTCGCTATATACACACACATGGAGGGCGGCGGGACCCCCGGGGCCACCTCTGTCTCGCGGACGCCGCAAGCCCGCCGGCTCGGGGTACTTACAGCCGCTCAGTGTTGCGGGGGATGTTCCTCGGGACGCCGCGCAGCGCCAGCCCGTGACAGTCCACCGTGCTCCCTGAGCAGGAGCACTGCGCCGGGCACGGCTGCGGCGCCGCCTCGCCAGACAGCATCAGCAGCAGCCCCAGGGCCAGGGGGAGCCTCCCCCAGGCGCACATCATCGTCGCCCGCTGCGCCCGGCCGGGGCCCGCCGGCCTCGGGCCCGGGGAGGCGCGGGGCGCACCGCCCTCCTCCTCCACCTCGCCGCGGGGAGCGCTCGGGCAACTTTCAGGGTGCGGAGAAAGCGAAGTCCTCTCTATCCGGAGCCGAGACGAGCAAACAAGCCCGGCAAAGTGCGGCGGGTGGCAGCGATCCGCGGCTGAAGGCAACTTGGCGGGGAGGGGGCCAGGCAGGGCCCTCCCTCCGTAACCCGTCGGATGGCGGGGACGAGCGGCACTCGGCTCTCGGCTTCAGCGGCGCCGGCTCCTTCGTGTGCTCCTCTCCCGGCCGTGACTCCCCCCCCCCGGCTTCCTCCTGGCGCGGCGTCCGCTCCCACGCGTGTCCCCGCCGCGGGCCGCTCGCAGCCCCCGGGGGCGGCGGTGGGGCTGCACCGCACACACACAGCCCTGCCGCGGGGCTCAGCAAATCATCCCCCACTGGCAGGCATTCATCAAACTGTCTCACGGAAGGAAGAGGGAGGGGAGATTTAAAAAAAAAAAAAGAAAGAAAGAAAATAGAAAAAAGAAAGTCAAACACACGAGATGATGTTGGGCTCGGGGTTCGGCTTTCAACCCCCCGCGCCCCCTCCTGCTGGAAGCTCCCAAGCCAAGTTTAGCAGGAAAGGGCTGGTCCTAGAGGCCGATAATAATAAGCAGCTCGAGAAGTGATTCGTTGCCCTGCTGGAAGGGAGTTCATCCACCACCTCCTTCTCTGCGGTGACAGATCACAGCTATAGATCCTCCCGTGATCGCGGAGCGCGGTGAGCTGCGCGCCCGGCTCCGCTCCTCGCGGTCTCCCGGATACCGCCGCTGCGGCGGAGGGACCTGATGGGAGAGGTGGCGGCCGCTCAGTCCTTCCAGGTGAGGCCGGTTCGGCAGCTCCCGGGCTCGCCGCAGGAAAGGCAGCAACTTTCCTTCTCTCTCGGAGCCCGACGAGGCGCAACGCCTCAGGAAAGCTCCGCGCCCGCTCCGCCGCCGCACCTGAGCCGCCGGTGCCGAACAACAACCCGGCGGCGGCGCTCCTCCTGCAGCGGAGAGAAGCCGGAGAAGGAAGGCGACACGCCGGCTCCTTCACTCGCCCCCTTGAACAATAGGATGGCACCGCCGCCCGCAGGCTGGCTCTCCTCCCAGCAGCAAGGTGCCCACCGCCGCTGCCCGCGGAAAGTGCTACGGGGAGCGGCCGTCAGCGCCGAACCGCCGCTCCGCTCCGCCTCGCCCGGCGCGGCGCCTCTCGCCCCGCTCCCACGGAGCCGGGAGCGCCCCACGCGCCGCCCTATATAGGGGCGGTGGGGCCGCGCCTCCCCGGCCCCGCCCGCAGCCCCCCGCGCCGCGCTCACTGGCTGCGCTGCCGCCCGCCCCGGCCCGACCCGGCCCGGAGAGCTGGGGGTGGGGGGGGGGGGGCCGGCGGCTACGCCAACAATGAATGAAAGTTGGGAGAGCGCGGAGGCGGTGCCGGGAGGGGCAGCACCCGTGAGAGCGTGGCGCTTTCCCCCACCAGGAGTTCTGCGGGGACTTTCTCACGCGGCCTCCGGGTGTCAAACGGAGAGAGGGAGCGGGACTGGAGTTCGCCGCGGTGTCTGCGTGTGTTGTGCCTGGAGAAAGAGGGAGCGAGCGGGCTGAAGCGTCGCCTGCTGTACTTGTACACGTCTCCGGCTTCTCAACGAGGATCCTGTGTTTTGTTTCTCCCACTACCGAGAGAGGAAGAGGATTTTCTTGGTGTTTCCTTCAGTTACAGCTTTCATGTGAAGTACACCAGAATCTTCCATTAATTATTTTTGAAAATTAAATGAGCAAGTGTTATTCCATACATAAAAACATGTCGAGTAGCAGCATGAGCACTGCTCTTTACCATCCACTTCCAAAAAAGTTGTATTATGAATAAACACAATGTTCCTGTTAAATTCTGTTGTTTATTGTCATTGCACCTTTAGCATTCCTAGGAAGATGTAAGTGCATCAGATTTCTAACTAAACTGGTTTTAATTTTCCTTCCTTGTGCATGCAGCTCCATGTGATTTACAACATGTCCTGAGACCTCAGCAATAGGTGAAAGTACTTTATCTTTCAGTCCCCAGCAGGGATGGATGATGAAGCCTCTAGCAAGGTGTGTTGTGTAAATGCTCCAGGGAGTCTCTAGTTCCTTTCCTATGGCTGTGTCCAGCTGAGGCTCTTAATTCCTGGGGTCTCTGCTGCACAATCCCCACAAGAGGCTTTCCCGTTCCTGGTTACCAAGAAGACAAATTCTCTCTTCGGAAACACTCTCCTAGATCCAGGTTAATCTGCCCAGGTGGAAGCCAGTAAACTTATTCCTGACTTCTCTTGCTGTAGAACGTGAGCCAAAATGAAAATGTCTAGAATGTATGCATCTACTAAAAACACTGCTCTATTTTTTTGATCCATTTGTTCATGAAATGTGATTGTTGTGCGGCTTTCACATGCTGGACTCACTGAGATGCAGGGATGCTCTAGGTTTAGCTGATGTGGAAAGAATTCAGTGACTGTAAAGGAAGATGTCAGCTTCTGTGTATGAATGCTTCCTACTCTTTTTTCCTGTTGATTGTTTTAGGTCTTTACAAGGGATTTAGGAAGGATTTTGCAACTTTCTAGCAGGCAACAGGAAGGAAAAAAAATTAAAAATGTAATCTAAAATACTGCTTTCATGCCTGTACTAAAATCCTTTATCTTACAACTCCAGGCAGAGAAAATACAGAGAACGCTAATGTAGCCATTCAGTACTATTCATTATTTCTTTCAAGTACCAACAGCATACCGAGTGTTGCCGAGGACAGAAGTAGAAGAAATAATAAACCATTTTTATACAGTGATTTTCTGAAAACCTGAGTCAATGTTTAAAGTATTAAATGTTTCCGAACTGCTCTGTGCATAGCAAATTCAAAATCTAGGCTGGTCTTAATTTAATATACTTTGTTTTCAAACAGGCATATACTAAAGTCCAAAGAAAATCAATTTTTATTCCTCTTTGGGGGGCTCATTGATTTCTACCATGCCTACCTTTGAAGCATACCTTTCATTCACTTGGATTGATTTTCCTGAACGACTCCTCTCCCAGCACATCACAACTCTCCTTTTGTAATCCAAATTCTTTAACGGGAGAGCTCCCCAGTCCTTACTCTGTCTGAGGGTGAGGCCTCTAATCAGACCCAAGATAGCATTATTCCTGGAACACAAACCTGGCCTTCACAAAGAGCCCTGTGGCTTCCCCAGTTGCCTGCAGAAGGACCTTTCAAAGCCAACAAGGAAAATATTCCCACACAGGTGAAAGTTTGGAAAAAGTTGTAACAGGAAGACGTGAAGGAAAGCAATTACAGACATTCGTCAGTGGAAGAACAAAAGTTTTGCTGCAGCCATATCAGAAAACTCAGTCAGCAGCCTAAACCAACTTTTGTGTTCTCCAGGCTTTACTGTACAACATTCCACCTTTTGGAGGATTGTTATATGAGAGGGAGGAAGGGAGGAAGAACCACCCCCCCCCCCCCCCCCAAAAAAAAAAAAAAAAAAAAAAAAAAAAAAAAAAAAAAAAAAAAGAATACAGAGCATTAAAATAGAAGCTGCTATTCATGGCTGAGGTGGGTAGTGCTAAGGCTGAGCACACAAACCTGAGTGAGCTCTACAGAAGAGCATCAACTATGTGAGCGTCAGTGTAGCTTAATGAGGACAATATGCCTGAAAGGCAGTGAAACACAACACATGAATTTGTAAATATTGGAGGTCGGTAAGGTGAAAGAAGAATAACCAGCAGAGACATATCAAGAATAAACAGTATAAATTAATCTAGTTTCCTTCTTTGACAAATTAACTAACTTTGAGGGTAGGAGGAATGATAGATATTAGCAAGTTATTGCTGCTGGGTACGTCAACATTCTTCTGAGCAAACAGCTTAGATACAGTCAAAATCTAAAATTGCTAGAATGTGAACACTTACAGCCCTGTATTCAGAGTGTGGCTGATGGTCAGTCTGGGAGCATACAGACTGCTTTAAAAAGCTGTTAAAACTACTATGCCACTGAACCATTCCATCAATGGTTGAAAATTAAGTACAGCCATTAACAGATGATACCAGAATGGAAAGGAGGAATTTACATGCAGAAATACAGCTCTAAATTGTTCAACTGGAGATAGCTCATGAATTTAGCTATCCTTAACAAAGATTGAGCACTCAAAAAAAAAAAAAAATTATAATATAAAAATTATAATAAGATTGCATTCAAGAAAAGAAATTCAAGTGCTTAAGTGCAAAATAACTTGCTGGGCAAGAGAAAGATATGAATCACTGTAGCCTACTGAGGGACTCAGAAATTATTAGCACAACAACACGATGGTTTTGCTCAGAGAAAGTGCTATTTAGTTGTTAGTTATCTTTTCTGATTGTTAGCCAGCCAAGTTTAAAACAGATCTGAAATACTTCCGAATTAAATGCATGCTCTTTTAATTTAATAGCATGCTCTTGCTGGGGGGAGGGGCACAAGACCGTGCCTGTGTTTGTACAATTTCTCCAAGGGAGCTAGGGATCAAACTTCCTGACTTTGCTGAAACAACATCCATAATAAACATTACAATTGGTAGTAAATATTTCAGAATTCTATCCTTAGTCTTATGCTGAGTGACCTGTGGCTTATCTGATATCAGAGGGACGCTATCAAATTTTTAAGGTTGCAGTTTTCAAACATGTAGAATTTGTAGGTGCTCGTGGAGCCACAGAGCGTCTCAAAATGTTTTATCACAAAGTATAATTGGAAAATTATTTTAAAATCTTCCTGGTTCTTATGAGTAGAAAACAAAAACTTTGAATTAATCCATTGTCACTGTATTGAAATAGAGTGGATTTATTTCCTTTCTCAAATAAGCAGCCCTTCAAGTACTCCATGCAAATTTGTAGAATAGCAAGATTCTCATTAGAAGCTACCCCTTTATGAAAAATATTTACAGTATTTCCAGGGTAGTTGTAGAGATATCTAGTGAGGGAGGAAATGGAAGTATCAGAGATGAGTGAGCAGCAATTATTATATGATCCCGACAATTTTATTCAGGTACTTTGCTTCATTTATGCGTAGATTTCACATGGCAACATGGGATTATTTCAAGACAAGTTAATTCTTACTTATGCCTCCTAGTAGGTTAAGGAACAGTATGAAAGTCTCCAAGGCAGTAATAGACCTGTGACACTTCATGTTTATTGATAAACAAATCTAATTTATGTTAAGGTGACATCCAAAGAATAAACATTAGGAATACCATTTCAGCAGTGAAGAAATAACAACAACAACAAAAGTTAAACAGGTCCAACATTGCAAATCCTTTCCCCAAGTTCTTATACAAAAGATAAAAAAAAATATTTTCATTATTTACATGAATATCTAATTGTTTTATAGATGGTATTTAATATGAGGCATTTTCAGCTATCTGTAAATCCTCTGATTTGTGCTAGCAAAGTATTTAACCCTTACCAATGACCTCTGAGGTGCTATCAAATGCAGAAAATCTGATATCTACTGCATGTTCAATATCCTATGACAAAGATTGTTGAACACTGTATATTACACATCTTCCATGGGATGGCACAATCATCTCATGAAGCATAAAAACTTTAGCATTTCAACTAAAGAAAATCTTTTGTAATTTATGAGGTATTTGTATCGAACTATCCTAACTCCCAATTTAGTCTCCTTAGCCTCTTAGGAATTCATTACTAAAGACATCACTCATATCATCTAGACTGTCATTTCACATGTGACAGAGCTAAAGCTGCTGTTACTGCATCCGGGCTGATAATTCATGCTGAGCTAATCTTATCCACGTAGCGTAGAGAACCTAGTCTCCCACCACCAAATTTACCAGAAAAGCTCCAGCATTAAACAATCTTGCTTCTATTATTTGCTAACAGAAGCCTAATTTTCGCAGCAGACATAGCCATGCTACTTCATTTGTTTCAGTGTTGATGTCTGGCCTTTAAACTAAATCGTTAAATTCTTTCCCTGGGGATTATTATTCTCATGTAGAATGAAGCAAAGGACATATCCCTTTTCAGAACCTTCATTTTGTCAGGCTGAACTGAATCCGTGGATAAAATTGCAGTACTTCTTGAGATGAACTGTTGTCTATTCCATCAAAACCACTCACAACTTACTTTTGGCATCATGTAACTGAATTAGAACATTTATTCCTGACAAAACAGGAATATGTGACAAACAGTTCTTCAAAACTTTTAATAATGAATTTGCCAAGCCTTTCTCAGCGCATCTTCAGGCTTTTGTAGAAACATGTATCAATGTAATTATAAAAGATCTGTCCAGTTTCAGCTTGTGACTGTTAATAAGTTGCACCTGGATGGAGTGATCAGTGGCTTCACAGTACAAGAAAGAATTCTTTCCTTCTTTACAAGGAGAGTGGTTTCTTTACAAGGAGAGTGGTTAGGCCCTGGAACGGGCTGCCCAGGGAGGTTGTGGATGCCCCGTCCTTGGATGTGTTCAAGGCCAAGCTGGACGGGGTCCTGGGCAACCTGATCTGATTGTGTATGTTTGGTGGCCCTGCTAGGCAGGGGGGTTGGAACTACATGATCCTTGAGGTCCCTTCCAACCCGGGTGATTCTGTGATTCTGTGTGATTCTGTGATTCTGTGAAAGACATGGAGCTACTGGTTCTAGTATATATTTCAGTTGGAATAATTGTACCCACTTGTCTTGCATAATGTGCACTGTACACTTCTGCATTTGCTTAAGGTTTTGCTGAGTATCTTGTGGGAGAAGAAGAGAAGGCTGACCTTGGGGAGGTTCTTGTTGAAGAAGATGCTTGCAAAATGTCTGATTCGAGAAAGATACTTTGAATGCTAATATTTCTCCAAATTTTCTGGCCATTTTAATGAACGTAAAAGTTGTTATAACCTATTTTTGTCTAAGCATACAAAAAATTTACAGCATAGTTATTTTTATTTATCACCCATAGGGTAGGATAATGTATTTCAGTTGTATCTCATGAAGATTGAAACATCATCAGTCCTAGAGAGAATGCTGTTAAATCTTTGTCATCCATTTATTGCTCAAAATTCAGCATGCAAGAGCATATTCTTTTTCCCTGAAAGAAAGTGTTTTCTCTCTGTAGAGATAACTTAAATGGTGTTTTCTGGAGAAATAATTCCTAACTATAAAAGTTGGTATGTATGTGTACCACTTATTCATAAATAAGTTTTGACTCATTTGGCCCAACCTTTGAAGAACAATGGTTTAACGTGAACATGAAATCTATTTCTCCTCATAATGTTGGTGACTCAGAGTTTTCACCAAAAATTTTTTCCCTCTCATCCTCTCATTGTATACCTGTATACATTGTGTATACCTGGCAGTTTGCTCTTGTGTATGAAATCACAGCACACACAAGCAATAGGAAAGACTGTACAGCAGAAGCAGTTCCACTAAAGAAAGGTTCTAGAAAAAAAAAAAAAAGGTTCTCTACACAGAGCAAGAGGATGACCTGCAAATATTTATTTTAATCAAGTAGCATTAAGGATGCATTCTGCCCTTTAACACTTCCATTCTGGATTATTGAACAGTTTGTACTCAAACAGAATGAAGCAGGCTTGAATGACCTGTAAAAGACAGGAAGATGCTCAAGAAGAGGGACTGCAAGCCTGGCATTTAGCAGTCCTGAACAAATTGAGAGAGTGTAGCAGAAAGGATCAATGCCTTTTGTTTCACCTTTACTATTCCATTATAACTGCTGAATGAAGACAACAGAAGATAAAAACTGCAGGAGAGGAGAAAAGCAGAAATATACATCTTTGTTTCCCCATTGAAAGGTTAAAAATTGTCATTTGAATTTCTGAATTATTACAGAATTTTTCACTACCCAAATCTACTTTGAACAGCCTATGTTAGGAGTATGGAGTAAAAGTTTCATTGCAAACCTTTCAAATAATACATACTGAAAGATATTTACTGAAAGATATGTACGTATCACATATTATCATTTTTCCACAGCTGTAGCTGAAGCTAATTTTAAGAAAACATGGGAGTATAAAGATGAAGAGAGACAAAGCAGTTTTTTCAGATGAACAGTTCTCTCACTAAAAAAGGCAGTTTATGTTCAGCAAATGATATTTCAGAATTCAAGAAGATTCTATGAGCAGAACTGATTAAAATTAAAAATAACACTTTTTTTAGCTGAAATTTTTATAATGACATGCTCAAACCTAAATATTTTAATATATTAAGTTATCATTTGAAATGATGATTTGATGCTTGATTTTTTTTTTCTTAAATATAATCAAAATGTAAAATCCTAGTACTGCATCAATTTTTTTTGTGTGTGTGGAGTATCTTCCCCACTTTTGATAGCCACTGAACTGGAAATGAATTAGTCGCACAAATCAAGCCACCAGTTTCCTGAGGCATGTACGCATAGAAGATTTGGATATGACCTGGAGTAAATATGAAAAGTAGGAAGATTTTACTGTGTTGATGCTGGGAGATTGTTGAAGTCCCGTAGGGATGAAGTCAGAAATGGATGACAAACTAGAGTGTTACAAGAAAGATTATTAATACTGAGAGCTGTGTGATTCCAGTACAGGGTGCCAACAATACTGGGAAGAAACTGATATTCCTGAGTGCAATTGGCAGTAGATTTCATCAAACGCTTTCTGAAAAATCAAGATGTGATTCTACTGGCTGTGATTCATTGGCTAAAGAAAATACTTTTATCAATATTTTTAAACTTAGATGAAGAGAAGCAAAACCATAAGATTATTCGGAGTTTCACAAACTCAGGAAAATAGTTTGTGGACTCAGTTGGTCTAGAACTCTGATTCCTTAAAGAGAAGAATCATTGAGAAGGGTTAAACATGCTGTAAGTATTAACTTAATTTTGATCTGTTTTCTAAGGACTAAGAAAGAGCATAGATAATTCTTTCAGATCCAAATTCATGAATAAGCACCCAAAAAACCGATGAGATGAAAACAGAGACTGAAAACTTTATTATAATTTATAATTGTTAAGTAAAAGCAAAATGTTTGTATCAATAAAAATAGAGAACAAAATGCTAGTGGGGCTCCAGTGAAAGTGAGGTGATACTAGATTTCCCCTAGATACACTTGAAAAAAGACTACATCATCTATGTTTGTGTGAGCTTGATCACAGAGAAAAGATTGATACAGATATGAAGCTATACATTTAGGTACACATTAAAATTTAGTATATCAGAACCAGAATGATTATAGAACCACAGTCCACTGTGATGAAAACAAAGAAGGTAAGATCAAATGATGTATTGGAAAAGGTCATTTGAAGATGAAATTCTCTTGCTCTTTGGCTGAACAGAAATATCAGATTATTTTTATATGTTAACTTACTTCCAAGCATAACTTGAAGATATACCTAAATAATACTTAACATTTCCCAAAATGGATTACAAATGGTTTTGGCAGTTTAGGATAGAAAAAGGAAGATTATTTAATCCAGTTGAAATCACAGATGTTTCAATTGTTGTGTTGTCATTTGGTTTTGTTTGTTTGTTTGTTTCTAGGTGAGAAGTGAGAACACAGGATTTTCTTTGATGTTTCAAAGTACTTCTATGACTGTACACAGGGAAACTTTTGTTGAAATTACAGAAATACTGATTTTTTTTCCACTGAAACTACAGACAGATCTGATTCCTCTAACGTAGGATAATGTAGGATAGCTTCCACTAGCACAATGGCCCTGATACTAAGCCAGGTTATTAATTCAGCTCTGAGTAAGAGACTTCTCTGCTGGCTAATGTCTACAAAATCATAAATATTGGGTATCTTTCTAATATGTGAACATAACTGCACGTAACGCACAAAACAGGAGTTTAACAGCTTGAAAAGAAATACTCCAGGTTTCTTTTAATAAGACTATAAAGGCCATACAGTCAAATGAAAACAACTACAGTTTAACCATAGAGTTAGTTTGAAAAAAATTTCCGTTGTCCATGGCATCAGTGCAGCATACTTCTTAGCCTAATCAGAGAAATTTTTAGCTCTCTTTTAAAACAGTGATTAGGAAGGCAAGGAACTTCACACCTGTATTTGAAATATGCAGAAAGTTGTATGATATAGAAGATATCTCTTATGGTATACAAACAGCAAATTAAACAATTCAAAGTGTTTTCCTAATAGCATCTTTAACCATTTCTGTTAATGCTGACTTTCCCAGAATCAGTCTTTAACCATCTACCAAACAAATAATCCCTTTGACTAGGATTTAGATTATTAGAAGACAGACTAGAAAAAACGATTTTCAGACTGCTAAGATTTCTGGATTGCTTCACCCTGGAAAGTCCATTTTATCACTTTTCTCACTGTCATTTTGCAACCCCAGTCAAACAAAATAATTTCTGTAAGCTAACAAATGCTGAATTTATATGGCAGTCTTCTCCTTGATCCTCCTCTCATTGCTGTAGCCGCTGGTCCTGCACAGGCCTGCTGAGTTGTTGTGGTTTCTCTACCCTACTGTGGTTTTTATGTATTTAAACATGCTGGTTTCTTGTATTATTAAGGTCTCTCATTGGGGCAATATTATTGTAAAGGAGTGTTGATTTAAAGAGAAGTCTTTCTGAACACAAAATTCACTGCCAGTAGCCAGAAGAAGGCAGAACAAAATACTCAACACTTTGTAGTCAATTTGAATGCAATACTCTGATATTTTATCTAGCCCTGAAAACCTCTATGGGACCCATGAATTATAGATCACCAGTACAGACGTTAACAGCTGGAAAGAGGATACAGGCTTGCCATCAGTTCTATCTGAATCATTGCATATATTTCTTGTGAAGTGTAAGCAAAATCCACAGTGCCTCTGTTACTTCAGTCTTTGAGATACATATATTGTGATATAAAAAGCAAAGACATTCTCCACAGGGTTCCACTTATTTCAATACACAAAATGAGCTGTTATTAAACAGTACTTTGCTTTTGCCTCATAGTCTGTTGTGTGGTCAGAG
Source organism: Centrocercus urophasianus (assembly GCF_019232065.1). Lineage (NCBI taxonomy): Eukaryota > Metazoa > Chordata > Aves > Galliformes > Phasianidae > Centrocercus > Centrocercus urophasianus. The sequence goes on along the minus strand of NW_024884475.1, from coordinate 15,185,307 downwards.
GAATTTGTCAGCCCCCACACTGTTTTTGCACGCTAATCATATCCCACACCAAAAGAAAAACAAACTTTGTCCTGAGATTTGCATGTTGCTTGTTGCTATAGCATCTCATACCCTTCATAAATATTTACAGAAACTACATAAGAAGGTATTGCTAATCACTACTCTGTATGCACAAAGAAATTAAGGTCTGATGTTTTCAATAAATTATACTTGCTCAACTTGAGATGCCTGTGAACTGGACTATTATACTTTATTATGTCCTTAGTATAACAGAGTGTCAAACATAGTCTATACCTGGTTGGAGTCCCATACAAGATATCCTCCCCTCTTCCAGCTTAGGACTTCAGAATCTCCATGGGCAATGTTTGTAGGAATCCAGTGCTGTTTGAGGAATGATAATAGTAAAAAAATCAATGATTTATCCTGTTTGATTCCCACCCAGATTCAGACAGAGAAAGATATATTCTTGGTTTGCCTCTGACAAGGACTACTCCTATCCCGAGTGAAATTCAAGACTTTTCTTCAAATCATGGAAGAACAGAGATTTTCCAAAGAGGCTGGGACTTACTGCTCTCCCTTCAACAACAACAACAAACAAGCAAACAACAACACAGGAAAAATAAAATTTAAAAAAAAAAAAAAAGGAAAAAAACTCAACTCAAAATGTCACATCACTTTGAAACCACTCCCAAAAATGAAGTGTTAAATAGACCCATAACATTCTTCAGTTTCGTAGTAAATGGTGCCACCAGCCGTGCTTGGAATACCAAAAATGTAGTCAGTATTCTCTCCGCTTTATACAGACAGTTCTTTTGCTTTTCTAGAAACTTCAACCTACTGTTCCTCAACTAATCATGGTAACCATCTCAACCCCATGCTGCTGTGACTTAGCTCATTCTATCTTCATCCATTCCTTTGGTCTCCTTTTGCATGATGTCCTGGTAGCAGAGGCAAAAGGACATCAATCTGCTGAGCAGAGATAACTAGACTTAACTAGACCTTGAGTGAAAGAAGGTATATAGTGTAAAACAGATGTCTGCTTTTGCCTACATATATGTATATTTTCTCCTGTAGTTTCGAAATCAGTAAGTAAGGATGACATTAGTTCTCATGAGTAAGGGATTCCAGCTCTCATATCTGATAAGTAAAGAGTGGCATTAGAAGGGCAAGGGAACTAAAATAACTCAATAACTGGCAGGCAATAAGGAAGAGAGACCAAAGAAGTAGCTGGAAGAGAAGACATAGAATTTTTTTGAATGGAGCTTTTGAGAAAGAAAAAAACATAGGAAGGATTACTCAACTGACTAGCTTGAGGGAAGAAAGTTGCTGAGAAATGCTATGCAGTCATAGGAAGTGCACCGAATGGGTTGCTGCCTTATATTAATTATCTTTTCAGTCTATCAAAAGCAGGGTTTTTTTTACAATTTGTACTGCCTATTTCAAACAAGTTGAAGTCAGCAAATTCTAAGCAAGCAGTTATTTTCATTTTTATTCTTCATTTAATTAAAGGTTACAGTACACTGAATAAACATTATGCAACTTCCATTTTTTCATGCTTAATTCTTAATTTCATGCTTGTAATTCTTATCTGCTTTGTATACTGAAAGTGTTTAGGGCTTGTATCACAGAAGGATGAAAGATGGTCGATGACAGGGTGAATTCTTGGCCTCACCAAAACTGTGGTAAAACTGCTGTCTTTCCAGAGACTAGGACTTTGTCAGAGTATTTAGTTTAATTTCTAACTGTTGTTTACGTTAATATGCATTTAAGACATCTCACTAGTATAGGAATCTCACGTAAAATAATTCCATGGTAGTAAGTATTTCACACCCCAAATCTTTATTTTAAATGGAATCTTGATAAGACACTACTTTAATGCCATGAAATAAAATGAAATAATAGAGTCATAGAATGGCCTGGGTTGAAAAGGACCACAATAATCATCGAGTTTCAACCCCCCTGCTATATGCAGGGTTGCAACCACCAGACCAGGCTGCCCAGAGTCACATCCAGCCTGGCCTTGAATGCCTGCAGGGATGGGGCATACACAGCCTCCTTGGGCAACCTGTTCCAGTGTGTCACCACCCTCAGTGTGAAATGAAATGAAGAATTATATGGAGAAAGAAATATTAAAACATGAAAGGATTGAGCACAGCTCTGCTGGAAAAGACTGTTGGGTACTGGTGGATGGTAAGCTAAACACAAGCCAGCAATATGCCCTCACAGCCCAGAAAGCCCCCAGAAAGCCAACCGTATCCTGAGCTGCATCGAAAGAAATGTGGTCAGCAGGGCAAGGGTTGCGATCCTTTCCCTCTACACTGCACTGGTGAGACCTCATCTGGAGTACTGAGTCCACATGTGGAATCCTCAGTATACAAGAAACACTTTTCATTCTGGAGAAGAGAAGGCTCTAGGAAGACCAGAGAGTGGCCTTTCAGTATCTAAAAGGGAGCTTGGAAACAAAGGAGACAGACTCTTTAGTGGGGCCTGTGGTGACTGAACAAGGGCAAATGGCTTCAAGCTAAAAGAGGGTGGATGTAGGCTGGATATAAGGAAAAAGTATTTTACAGGAGGGTGATGGTGAGGCACTGAAAGAGGTTGCCAGGGGATGTGGCTGACGTCCCGTTCCTGGACACTTTCAAGGTGAGGTTGGATAAGGCTCTGGGCAACCTGATCTAACTGTGATGTCCCTGATCATTACATGAGAGTTGCACTAGATAGCCTTTAAAGGTCCCATCCAACTCTAAGGATTCTATGATTCTATGATCCTATAGAGTAATGTTAAAATGTTTTAATGATTTCAAAACCTCGTAAAGGCCACAGCATAATTTTCAGCCAAAATATTTCTAAAACTGGCAGCCCACAACAACCCTGGAACACCCACGTGGAAACATGTTTTTAATTTTGGAGTAAATATTTTGTCCTCAGATACAGAAATATTTTCTTAAAATAGAAGAAGGCAGCCTGAAATAGAGAGGAAGTTAGGAGCTCTTGTGCAATTAAAAATTAATCATGTAACGCTATAATCAAAGTGACTTCATTTGAAAAGTTTAGAAAAACAAACATTTCAGAAAGTGCGATGTATAAAGTGAGGCTTCTAAATCTCTTTATGCAGCGGACTTAGTTTTCCAAGGATCATTTATCTGATGATTGTGTATTTGGTCAACTGCAAACGTGAACCTACTGAATGTCGACATCCAGACTTCATGATTACAGAATCACAGCAAATTAAATGTGGTTTTTTAGAGTTCTGTGTCACGAGAAATACCGCTAAGAGTAAAGCCTCAGAGCGCTACAAAGGAGGTCTTGCTCAAACTACAGAAACATCCTAAGAATGGCTATTTTATCTATAAGTTCTAAATTGTTCCTTACCTGCGTTGTCTCACTGAATCTTCAGCAGAAAAGCTGGATTGGCTTTCAGCCCTTTGCTATGTGCAGTGGTTGAGGAGGACAAATCAGAAGTCCTAGAGCCAAATCAAAATGTGTTTCCCAAAATGAAGTGCAGCACCTGAACAAGTAAAAGACTGTGAATATTGAAACAGTCTTTTATAATCTTTTTAGCTTCAAACACAATAAAGGACAGCATCTCTTTCACACACCCTTCCTGTAATTAACCTTTTGTGTTCTGCAAATCTTGGAATATGAAAAGCAGATTTCTGTCTTCTCATAGCCTGTGAAAGCTGGCATTTTCTTTCTGTGCAATAAGCATAGCAAATCAATTAATAATATGAATGATATCACCATGCAGCAATATCAGTTGCTGAGTCTTATTTTTCATCTTTCAAAACACCATGGTTTCTGTACTATGCCTTTTCTAGAGAAGAAAAAACGCATATTCCTATTTCATGTGTTCCCTCTGATTTGTTGCATGCGGGGCACTGTGTTGGTTTACGTGATACAAATATTTGGTAACAAGTTTGCAAACTGTATACCAAAAATGTGTAGAAAAAGCCAACAGCAGAGTAAGGAAAAACGTGCATGAGGAATGGTTGAAAAGATTGTCTACATAGAAAATAGCATACATAGAGGCTATAACAAAGCAGGAAAAAAATGGGTGGTGATGAAGACAAAGTGGGGACCTAAACTCTCCTGTGTTCTAATCCAACATGTCTCTCTTGTGTCCCCATGGTGCTAGGATGTTGGGTTGTGTGATAGAAAGCTGGAGTGCAGGGACAAAACTGTGGGGTGGAGGGTTGAGAAAACAGAACATTACACCCCAGTAACCCAATCAGAAAAACATGCCTGTCCCAGGAGAGCATTGGTTCCAGGGGTGGAGGTGACATCTATGAGGATAGATCAGAGGAAAGGCTCTTCAGAGCACTTAGCAGACCTGAGGGAGATAACTGCCTATAGAATATTTTGGGATGCAATCAGGAGCATTTCAAGACTTCTTACGGGTTGCACAATGGAAGGTCCAGATATAAGAAAATGGAAGGCTCATGGTGATTGGAAGAAGAAAAAGCACAGGAAAACAGAGGGGAAAAAATAATTTTAAAAATATGTGCAAACAGGTCAGTACAGTTGCTGTGGCTACGCCCCAATCCTGATTATTTACACATTAAATTCAGCCCGGCTTTTTCCCTGAGTGGGGAAGATGTCTATTGTTGCTTTTATTTGTGATCACTGTACCTGTCTCTGACGTTCTGAATCTCTTTATGACATAAACTAGCAATATAATTTTAAAAACTGAAAGTTGCTCTGGAGCTTTTCAGAGGAGATCACATTTACTTTACAGTTGCTTGTTAATTGCTTTAGTGCCTAAGGATGTACAACATATGTCCTGCAAAGAGACACCCATATGGTTGTACAGTGTATGTCCTGGCACTCTGTTGCTACAGACTAGAAAACAGACTTCTGTTTAAAATGCATGGCTCAGTATATGATTGAAGGTGTGACATATAAAGGATTAGAACTGACAACATTGAAGCCCTACACCTGTCATAGCACTATGTTAGAGTACGTACTTTGCTTTGTTGAGAAAGGGAGAGGAAAGAAGATTGCCTTCAGTAAAGAAACAATTAAAAGATGCTTTATAGTTTATAGTACAGGGGAGGGTTTCCTTCTGAATTGCCTGTTTTACTTGTGTTAGTGTGACTCAGCTACAGCTCAATTTGAGTTCAAGTGTTATAAAGAATTAGTAGTGGAAAAAAAAAAAAATGAACAGGCATTAACTGACACACAGAAACAGATTTTAGAAGGAAATAGAGCTTTTAAGGCAGCAAGGAGGTGACTAAAGAGATTTTGTTGAAGTATCGATGTTTTTAGATGCTTAAAAACATAAAGTTTTCTGACTATTAATCTTCCCTTTACTGATGAGTATTTTGGATGTACTTGATTATCCAGAAAAATGCACTAGTGTGCACAACCCTCAGAAATTCGGCAGTCACTGCAAACGACCATGTTAAACTAAGGCAAATCTTCTTCAACAAAATAGTTGTACTCTATATCTTTATTATATTCCAGGTTTCTCTTGCTTAGCTTTAACTTTCTCACTTAGGTAACAAACTGGTCTAAAGAAAGGATTAGCCTCACCTAACTTCAGCTAGTTTCTAGAGCCTAAGAAGGTCATGCAGCATCTGTAGAACAGGAATCACCCCACACATTGTAGAGATCTCTCTTAGTATGGAAGGAATCACCCTCTAGAGTGGCTTAGCTCTTTTCAGTTACTCTGACTAGATACTTCAGTAAGGGATTTCTCTCTAAATTTAGACAGCCATTTTACAACCCTGGTGTTGCTAAATAGTTAATAAAAAGTGAAAGACACCTCTTCAGAGTGAGTCATCCTATGTGAAACCTGAGTAATTCTTCAGGGTGTCTTTCTCTCTTCATTGACTGTAGAGGAAGTGTGGGAGTACTCCTACACAGGAATCATCTCCTATCTCAGGATCAAATGCTGATGTGAGATTAATTAAGGTTTGTGTGACATTTGAAATCACCTTGCATACTTTGCTGAAGTACCTCTTTTTCCCCTAGGTAACACTGTCTTCCATACCACCATCTTCCATACCACTATCCTTATTTTTTGCTCACAAAAAGAAGAAGAGAACATGACAGAATTCATTTCCCCTGTTTAAATTTTCTCCTTTGTTGTAAATTTCTTCAGGTAGCTTATATCTGTAACAAATTAACCCTATGTTTGATTTGAATTGGGGCTGTGTGGCTGAAAAAAAATAGATCACAACCAATGTCACAATGTAAGTGAAGTAAGTAATTTCAAAATTCTACAGTTCACTCGCAAAACTAGATTTTATTTTTTACCTTTATATTGTCCCAGTGGCTACAGTAACTTGCTAATTGAAGACCTGAAGAACTGTGGAATTAGAAATTTACCTTGTAAATGCTTATTTTAAAATTCAATGCTCTGAAAAAAAAAAAAATAAAAATAAAAAAAAAAAATCTGAATCACTCCAAAACATTTTCATCTTCAATTTCCAGAATTTTAAAAATACTGTATCTAATAGAATTCAGAGAACTGCATCAGAACAGACAAGTCATTAAGAGACTTTAAGGAGAAAAATGAATTTGACCATCAAATAATGGTCTTAGCATCTTTTACACTTTTCCTGCATTAGTATTTTTTAGAACAAACTCTCTTCAGCCTTATTGATATGCTGCAAATAAAAAAATATTTTTTTCTTCAAAAATTAAATGTGTGTGTCATGGTAAGTCATATAAATGTTCATACACAGAATAACGTTATGGTCTCTCTACTATGTTAAAACAGGAATTTTTCCTCTTTCAGACAGGTCTGACAAAATAATGCTTCCTTACCCTGTTGTTTATTGCTTTTACACTCCAATTCTGTTCCACTGTTTCATAAAAAACATTACTTTTCCTTTCAGAAAGTCTCATTTGTCTCTAGATACAGTCACTTACTGATGTAATACCTGCCTATAAAGTATTTTTAATTTTTTCACTTCACATCATTCACAGTTCTTTTAATTTTCTCACTTCACATCATTTTTGAAATCTTTGCCAGATGTTATCACAAAAATCAATTGTTTAAGCAGAAATTCATAGGAACAGGTACCAACAACACCCTCTTGCAAATGTTCAGAAGAAGCTTCTCATGCAAGCAGATATTTCATCACTGTATTACTGAATTTTGCACCTCATTCCGAGCCATATGGTCATACCTACTGCTAGACATAAGGTTTCTAGGAATCTCAACTATTCAATAAGGATGCTGGAAGCACACGGGGTTCAATATTTGTTTGTTCAACACTTAGCCAGTGCAAAGCAAATTATCCTTATACCTTTCCTGCTGGGGAACCTGTTGCCACCCAAGAATCTTTGCTGGGCAGTGAGCATATGATTACGGACCCCTGAGCCTTCTCTTTATTCCAACAGCCTCCTGCATGAAGGAGGTGGGCAATTTAAATTTAATGTTTCATGGATATATCTCTTCTAAGAAGTGTTTTACCTACAAATATTTCCTTTGAAATGCAACTTAATTATTTTCAAACTCAGTGCTCCTTTGATATTTTTCAGTGATTTTATTATGTAATTTTTTTTAAAGCTCGGAATGATTATTTCTATTTTAATAATTTTTGGTTCATCAGAAAGTTCACTATCCTTACATTATCACAAATTAACATGTTTGTCAAGGGTCACTGTAAAGAGCAGAACAAGGTTTCACAAATATTTACATCAAGTAAAGTAACAGTAAAGAAACACCACCCAGTTACCATGCTATTTTTGTTGTTGCTTTAAATTAAGATTTGAACTAACAGTGCGATACAGATAAACAAAGTTCATACATGACAATAATATGATATTTATGTCCACTTAGTCAGTACGTGCATTCAGAATAGACAGTTTTTACCTTGACTGCCACTATCAGTTTGAGAAGAAATGTAATGTTATTTAGTTCAAGTCAGAGATTTAGTTTCAAAGCTGGTACTGCCAGCTACTCCTACTGGTTGTCCTGTATCACCTCCATCTTCCACATCCCCAAGCATAGCTTCCAGCAAGATCTGTTCCATGATTTTCCCTTGCATAGAGGTGAGGCTGACAGATCAGCTGTTCCCTGCACTGTCCTTTCTATCCTTCTTTAAAAAGGGTGTGACATTGCCCTCTTTCCCATCACCAGGGGCTTCAACTAACTGCCATGACTTTTCAAATGTCTAGAGTGGCTTGGGGACTATATCAATCCTCAAGACTCTGGGATGCATCCCAATCATTGGGACCAATAAACTTGTGGATTTTCAAATTCTTCAGGTGGTCATGAACCTGATCTTCACTTACATCAGGAATGAAATTGCTCTCATAGTTCCCACCTTCTCAATTATCTCAAGGGGTGTGTGAAGAACAGTTGCCAGTGAAGACTGAGGCAAAAATTTTGTTGAGTACATCAGCCTTCACCTTATCTTTTGTAACCAGCATGCTTCTTTGACTTATATATAGCTGAAGCCACCAAAATATATGCATTGTCTAGGCAAAGAGTCAGTCAAGGCTAAATCTTAAAAAAAAAACAAAAAACAAAAAACTTTGTATAAAACAATCAGGCAAAAATACCAGAATCTATTATTTTCTGAACTCGCAACAAAGGCCAGTAATGGATAACATGACCAATTATCCAAAAGTAGAGCTAGTAAATAGTAATTCCCATTTAAAAACTTGCAGAATACTTTATAATTACTTACATAACATACCAGTCAAATACAAACTCTTTGAACAAAAGCTGATGTAGCACACCATTTGAGGAGAAAAGCTTGAAGCTAATTCAAAAAATTTTTAGGAATAGGCCACAGGACAAATTCAGACATGCATTACAGTGTTATTATACCTTGAAAAGAGAATGTGAGAAATCAGTTTATAGTTCCCAATATGTGAATATATTTTCTGTTTAAGCACTTTTTAAGAGCAGAAGAACCAACACTACTGAGAAATGAAGCTTAATAGTGCAATTGTTAAATCCATTGATTTACAAATGAGCAAACACTTGAAGGAGGTCTTGTCTAAGTGTCAAGCCTTTGCAGGTAATAGTGATGGATGAAAGGCAAAGAATCCAGTTTGGCTTTTCCAGTCTGCATCAATTTGCCCTGAGGTGCCAATTAGGGGAATTCTTGTTTTTCATGAAAATTTAACTTATGCTACAGGAAAGCAGCAAGCTCTAATACATACTAAACTACACAATGCCATTTAAGCTTCATAACATACCTTCAAGTCTCCCTTTGAAAGGGACCAAATGGCCAAAGTCTCTTCTCAAAGATACAGCTTAAGTTTAGACAGAACAGATCAGTAGTATTACAGATGCCAAAGATGTTAATCGCTGTATATAGGGCTGCAAAAAAGAGGAATAAAAATATTTTAAAGTTTTAGAACTCTTTAAGAGACAGCAGTCAATGTAAAGGAACCAAAATCATATTAATCTACAGCAAGTTTTGCTATAATAATGGGCAAACCTCACATACTAAATCTTAGAAATTCGTATTCTTTAGAGGGACCCAGAAAAGCAACTGAATTCTAGTGCTTTCCAGTATTTCCCATCTGTACCTGCTTAACAGGAAGACTTAAATATACCCTTTTTCAGTTCTTTTCTGATTACTTTCCCCCCCCCCAGTCTCAGTTTTAGTTTCCAGATGTATGGAAATTCACTTCACTAGTAAAGCTAGGTTCTGACTTCAGGCTTATTGCCACTCACAAGTGTGGATTCCTCCTTTCTGAGGCAGCTATGTATGCAGGGATTCAAATCAAAAAGCTTTTTCAGAAAAGAATATCTAAACTTTTCTTTTACAAAAATTATATAAAAAACTATAAAGCTAGACTTAATATGAATGTACCATGTACATTGAAGTTAGAATAGAAAAAATGCCATGTAAGGTGAAATAGAAACTACAGTATTTGTCCCCAGATTTCTCTTACTGTGTCCAGAATACATACTATCATCCTAGAAACCTTTTCATTGGTTTCCAAGTCGTAAGAAACTCAAGAGTCCTTTCCGGGCCCCCACAAAAATCTTTTTTCATTTAGGTTATGAATATGCAACTCTCCAATCTTTCATTTCACCAGCCTGCATGACACTAAGCTTTGGAAATTTCTTTACCACAAAATAATATTCCATGTTCACAAGCTCGCAGCAGAGTACGAATCCCCTTCTTCCTTTCAGGGAGTTCTATCCTCCAGAGTTTTATAAAGCACAGCATTAAAATAAATAAATAAATAAATAAATAAATAAATAAATAAATAAATCAACAGGCAGCTTCCTTATTTACATCCCAGGTGCTCTCTTTATACATATTAGACTTTACAAGCAGAATGAGCATCATCCATCATAATATATGAAAAATTAAGTCAAATCTATCGGTCAAGAATTCAGAAAGTTTAAATGTAAATAATGTGAAAGATTTTGCCTATTATTCACGCATACTTAAGCAAATGAATGTATCTAGATTCTCACAGGTGTGTTCATTACAAACCAGTATGGATAGATAATTTGGATTGCAGATTAATGGCTCCATATGTACAGAAATTGCTCCAAAAAGACCAACTTTGTGGAAAACCTTACTACATCCACTGTGGCTTATTAGCACATCCACCACACTGTGCAAAAAGCTAGAGCCATCAACTGGGTGTCCCAGCTGAATTTGATACTGGATTACCAAAAGAGGAACACTCCTCTTCCCCATCTGTTTCTGTGCTCTGGTATCAGCAATATAGCAGCATCTAGCAGCTGAAAGACAGTTAGGAACAGATGCAACTTTCTTGCCATTAAAATTCACTATATAAGCAAGCCAACCCAGCTCACCAAGTTCTGTCTTCACGTCCAATGAGTTCTTAAAAATTATTATTTGGATAAAAAAACTGTGCTTTGAATCAGGCTTAATGTATAATTTTGTATTTAACATGTATGGATTTCAGGATCCAGTTCTAGTCTACCAGGTCCACAGAATCTACCAGTCCACGGTGCCAGAACAAATACGCTGAATGTAATAAATAAGTGAAAAAGTTAGGAATATTATGAATGTTTGTTGCAACACCTTCCTTTCTTGTTTCTCTGGTTGTACCAGAGCTATGATTAGATTATAAGCAGTTCCAGGGACCGAACTATTTGTTGGAGAAATGACTGGATTTCATGTGTTATAAGTGGTCTCTAATGTTATCATTTGCATGAGAAAAGTAAGAATTCTTCAGTATGTTATCTATTATTCTACTAGATCTACATGTTTCAGTGTTGAAGATCATAGCCTTGAGCCACATCTGTTGTCTGCATGATAATAACCAGTTGGTTTCATTGCAGAATATTATTTGCAATATAATTTGATACTTTTATGCAAATACTTAATTGTATTTCCTCAACATTAGCTTTTCTTCCAAGAGAAAATGTGAAAAATAAAAGTCTATCAAGACAGAGTAGTTTACCTAGAAGACAAAAAATATTTTAGCAATATGAGTTTGATAGAGACCATCATATTTCACAAGATTACAGTAAAAAAATGATGCCTCTAGGTATGTTTAATTTGAATCATGGTGGACTAGTTTTGTCAATGTCTGATAAAAGTTTCTTTGATCTACTTTCTGACAGGTCCAAAGATTTGGACCAGCTGCATTTTAACAATTTCTATGGAGGCTTCTCCCATTGCTTCTTTTCATTCAAGAGCTTTCTGCCACCAGCAATCTTAAATGTGATATTGAGTACTGCTTGCGTATTTTTACTCCTTTAAAAACATGTCTTTATTATTTGAATTAAGAATGATCAATGACATCTTACAAAGCAATCCTGAAGAAAAAATAAATATGAAGTAATTATTCTCCCTAAGAAGAGATGAGCTCAAAATTCTTCAAATCCTTTTTTCCTTAATCATGCTGTTAAGGGGTGCTTGCTATGTACTGAAATGAATAAGGATGAAAGGATTCTGAAACAGTTGAAAGTGTTAACATTATTACAAGATGCTCAAGTTTAGTGTGTGCTAGCAAGCCATGTAGAAAGTAGAAACAGTTATTGACAGTACTGAATAAGAAAGGTTCATATAAAACTATTGTAAGAATGAATGCTTTAGTTTAGTGCATTAATTTAGTTTTCAAGAAATGAGAAAGTTGAACAACTTCCTGTATATAATATGCTACATTGTTTTTGTTATGTTTGTACTTTTCAAATATTTGAATGTTTATGAACTATATAGCTTGGACAGATAGAGAAAAATTGATAGATAATTCTAACCTTTTATAATTAAAAATCTGTTTGAAAAAAATGAACACAAGCCTTTTACTCTTTCTTTTCAGTATCTTTGGTTTAAGAGGTGAAAAACCATACATGGAAGAAAAAGATAGCTGGTATTATCACTTGAGAAACAGTGCTTTTTCACTGCACCAACTTTTCCTGAATTCTCTGTAGATTTTGTACTTGTACCAACTGTCTAGGGTATGACACGTTATTGCTACTACTGCTGCAATATCAGTCCACTCATATGTGCAGATCAGCATCCTTAGTGGCTCATCTGGCCACATATACACCAAAATACTTGTTTATTATGGATCCAGACAAGCTCTGACTTAAATAAATGGAAAGACTCTTACGGACTTCAGCAAGCATCAGTTCAGGCCCTTTGTGAACTCTGAGATTTATGGCATCCTTAACATTTCACTTCCTCAGTTTCAAGCACTGGGGTTTTGTAAGTGATGTGCTAGATAAATACACTGTTGTCACTTAGCAGACTTAACTAGTGTGTGAATAGACGGCTTTTACTTTCAGATAAACTGAGGTACAGGGGAATTAAGGCTAGTTCCTCAGCTAGCACGAACTTGCATAGCTCCATGAATTTCAAATGGCATTCCAATATCTGATACATGTTCAAAAGGAATTCAAAAAAGAAGTTCACATTCATGTGACAAGGACGTGCAAGAATATGCAGGCCACTTACCTAAGAAAACAGATTAAGAGAATGTTAGAATACAGACCCTCTAAATCAGTTGCTAACTTATTTAACCAGAGATTTTCCTCTCCATAGCACAAAAATCTCAGGTACAAGTACCATAGAATAATTTTAAGAAGCACATGAAAGCTTCATATTAATTGCAGAAAGCTTGCAAGTGAAAAGACTTCACCTTTGGATTAACAAAATAATTCTTATAAATTATTCTAGTTTAGCATTAGGGTACTATTAAAGTGCTTTCTGTCCTGTTATTATTTTCTTCTTTCCATAGAAACATTTTCCTACTATATTCAACAGCAACAAAGTTGTCCAATCACTTCCATTCAAAACTCAGTTTTTTTAAGGTGCTGAATAAATTCATATAGAAAACATCATTTAACCTATCTGGAAATAAATCTTTCTGAAAGAGAAAACAAAACATTTTTCACAGTAGTTTCAACACCTTCTTGAGTTATAGGTCATTAAAAAGGAGACAAACATTTGCTTTAATGTCTGCATGTGTTTGTTTGTCTAAAAACTGTTTTAAAAAGAAAAATGGATGTTGCATGCTGCTGTTTCACTCTCTGTACTAGGTCCATGTTACTAGAAATTATTTGAGAAAACAAAAAGGGAGGTCGAACTGAATAATCTAACACAGTGATTTCCTTCTTCCATTATTCTTCAAAGGAATGCTTTCATCACCTGTCTCCCTTGCCAGTTTCACAATAGAGAAGAAGGAAGGAAGCCAATCTGACCCATGGCACAGTATTGCAGTTTCTGGCTGGGCTCAGTCATTACATCAGAACAGCAACACTGTTACAGAAAGTTATTAAACTTTTTTTTTTCCTTTCCTTATAAACAGTTAGAATAGTGTGAATACAGCACCAGCAGTCAGAAAAATATTGTTGATGCATGTAAGGTTTAGATGTAACTACATTAAATTAATTTAATAAATTAATGTATTCTCAAACTATTAGGCTGTAATTTTTACTTCATTGTAACTACTTAGCATAAGCCATTTGCAGGAGTTGGCCGGCAGGGAGTACATACTACAATACAAGATCAGCAACTTTCTTTTCAAAAGCCTTCTTTCTGTACTTCGTTCTCGTTTTCTCAGAGACACGTTAATCAATACAGAACAATTACTTCACTGACAGTAATGAAAAAGAATAAAATTAAGGGCTCCAACCTTCTTTTACAGATGTTGCAGAAGTTTCTCCACTAACTTCATCAGAAGCAAGGATGGATGCTAGGAACACTGCATACGTCGATTTAGTCTTTCATAAGAACATATGCAATGCTTATTGATTTGAGATGAAGCAGCTCCCTAACCGTTCTCAAGTTATAGTGCTGAAAGATATCAGAAGAATTCTATATGGCTTTTCAGCCGAATTTTTATTACCTGTACAGATTGATATAGCAAATTGAGGCTTTACATTCAGATTGTTATCATGTCTCTTTGCTCCGAAGTGGTGCATTTTGTAAACTATCAAATCAATTTCAAAGCTGCAGTCGGGGGGGGAAATCTAGTGAATTTTGGTGTAAACAAAAAAGAGGAATTTATGCAGCTCTTGCACATGATTAGCAAAGCCATCTGTTTCACTTACCCACATAATTGTCAACTAATCAATTGTTAATTGTAAGTGTCCAGTTGCTTAACGGCATTGTACCTCCTATTGCAATTCATCATGCCAAACACTTTACAGATCTTCAATGTCTGAATTATTTATTTTCAGGAGTGAAGAGAGTGAAAAAAATGGCAAAAGATAACAAGGAATGGAGATGTAGGTAAAAAGGGAGGAGCCTAAAGAATCCAGATGTGGACAAGTATGTATGCAGACAATGGCATCAGCATTTCTATGATACATTGATGAGCAGTAATGCGAGGGAGAGACAGATGGAAACTGGCAGAGGAAAGCATATACAATAGAAGGAAAATAAGCTTTTGGCAAGGGTAGACAAGAAGGAGCTGAGGATTTAATAAAGGGGAAATTGGGTGCTCTTGCATCAGGCTAAAAAAATAATAATAATAATAATAATAATGCAATGACTTCTGTCAGTGCTGGCCAGAGTGCTGATGCAATTATCATAATCACTTCAGTAGAAATTTCTTCTGAGCCCTGAGTTATAGAATGGATTTCTCAAATTCTTTTATATAAATATATATATATAAAATATATATATATATATATATATATGTAGGTGGCATAACATACGTGGTGTAATGATATATTTCACTAATGTTAAAAGATCAGTGACCTTAGTGCCTGCACCAAATATGTTCTTGATAGATGCCATTATCTCAGCAATCTATTGTTATGAGCCTCTGAAATCTGTGAAAAGAAGAATTTTGACTCTTTTAAAGACAGAATGAAATAAAAAATGGAAAGATAAAAAGGGAATTGAATCTGTGCTTCTCCATTTAAGTGCATGATTATATTTGAAAAGAAAGCTTAGGAAAGAGTGATGGATCCATTATTCCATTAGAACGCTTTTACATATTTTGATAGTTATTACTTTATCATACTACTTTTCTCTTATGATTTTGCTTACAATTATAACAGCAAGGATAAAACAGAAAAGGCAAGTGCTTGTTGTGTTTAATCAGAAACATACCAGAGGATTACCTTAAAGAAAGTTGGAAATCCAAAAGGAAATGTCTATTTGATACATGCATTGAATATGTGTTGGTGGTATGGCACTAGACGGGGAACCTTCCCACTGATATTCCATTACATTTCATTGCCACATGGCATATGGCAGGGGGGCAGTCTGACCTGGAAGTACATATGAAGCAAAGGTGTGTCATTGAATTCCTCCATGTAGAAAAAATTGCACCCATTGACACTCATCAACAATTGCTGAGTGCTTACTGGAGAGCAATTACTAGATGTGAAAACAGTGAGGTGGTAGGTGCTGTGTTTCATCAGTGGGTCATATTATATAGTGCATATTTTACAAGCATGGCATGGCAGCTCTTGTTCATAGCTGGTGAAAACACATAGCAGATCACTGGTGACTGTGCGATAAATAGTGGCTTATGACTGAGAATTTTCTTTAACATATAGTGTTATTGTGCTCTTTTGTATCTACTGAAGTTTCCGTGGAAATAAATAGGAGGCATTTCTTTCAGGGAGATCTTTTTCAGTTATGTTTACTTTAATAGTTCCTGAAGGACTATTTTGTCATCTGAGGCTATGTAACAGAGCAATCTTACCACAGAATCTTATGTACGGTCATTTCTCCTTTGGATAGGATAGTGAGAGATCATACTGAGGACATTGACCCTGGCTACATTAACAACTAACTCAATGAGAATTAGTTCATAAAAACAATTATAATGATGTTTAAGAGATCATTAACATTGATGCCTTCATAATCTATTACTGAAGTGTTGTGATTGCTCTGTAATTAGCTCTTGATTTTGTTTCTACGTCTGTATCACTTTTTTCTCTCTATAGTTACACATATATCAAGAGCTTCCCTAGATTTTAGATATTTGTTGCAAGATTTTAAGTACTGCAGAGACAATAAATAGCATAGATATTATCTACCGTTATAGATGCGAATGGAAAGAATAAAATTTTATATTCATCACAAACTTTAGGAGCTTTTTTCCCCAAGATTAACATGATGATGCAAGAGTTAGCATTTAAGTTTAAAATGACACAAAAAGAAAACAAGCCAAGCTTAGCCTAATCCTGTGAATCTAGTGTTCAAGAATTATATATTTATCCTTCATCAGTAAGACAACAAAATCAACAAAGCAGACAGAGTACACTGCTCCAGAGAGAGCTGGAAGTTAGATTTTGCATTTTGCACCTTAAAGTTACCCTTCAGATAGAACTCATGTATTTCCCTTCTATTTTGTAGAAATAATATATTATTTGTTATCTCCTCATTATAAACACTGAAAGTCATGCAGTGAAACCAGTGAAATAGATGAGTGAATCTGTGTGAATTAAATATTAATACTATGAGTTTAGATCAATAGCACAAGAGCTTGCTTTTTTTGTGTGTTTATTTTTTAAACTGCCTTTAGTATACCCACACGTAACACCATAACGTGGTATAAAGTATAGCAATAACAGCAGGGTGGCAAAGTCTTCAGCTACAGCAAAAGAGAACAAGCCCAAATACAGCAATTGTGGACACTGAAATTAAAGAAGAAAATTTGCTTACCTTTAGAAGACTTCAGTTACACGGAAACCTCCAGCAAGATACCTTCTCCTCCACTGCCAACCCTTAAATGAGGTCTGGGAAGAAGTGGATCCTGGCTCCTCCACTTCTGGTCACTCAGATGCATTGCATGCACCTTAACTCCCCTGGGTTTGCCATACCCTCCCACCAGGTGCTCAATCACTGGTTCAGGCTGTAATTTAGCATTTTTGCTACATCGTGCTATTCAGGTAAAAAACCAAGAGAATCACACCCTGTGAAGGTGTAATAGAACTTATGTCTCCAAAACTGGTGAATCAGGTTGAATTAATAAATCCAAATTCAGTCTCAATACCTGACCTGTTCTGGAAAAGACCCAAGTTTCATACTTACTAACGACCACTGAAAGATATTGAAAAATCATGTCAGAGCAGCAAAAATGCTAATAAATAAATAAATAATGAGGAGGTTTGCAAGTGAAAAACAGGGAAGAAATGAAACAGGAGAAAGGAAACTATTCCTTTAGAGAATAATAGAAGAGCTTAAGGTTACCTAAAGAAGTTTACCAGGTGGGTTAATAACAATGTAAAAATATGTAATGGGGGAAAAAAAAAAAGTTCTTTATTAGATAAATGCATATAGACAAATCTATACTAGAAATAAATAATAATTAAAAAAAAACCCACAACATAGTATGTTTAATAATAGTGAGAGTAATCAACAATTGGAACAGTTTATATAAGTGCATCTCTGCCACACATTTAAAGAAACAGAACAAATTGAAACTTTTCCTTCTAAATAAGCATACAGTTTAAATCTCAGTTAATTTAAAAAAAAAATACAAAAAAAAAACTTGTCAACTTTTTTCAAGCATTCAAGTTGATTTGAAACTGGATAAAAACATAGTTATGTCTTTGGAGTCTTTAACAAAGTTGGGCTTCTTTTTTTTCTTTCTACAAGTCCTCTTCTTTTTCGAATTACCAGATTTAGGGGAAAAAAAAAAGACCTTTTGATGTAACTGATCTTTAAAATTATATGTTCCCATTGTATTCACTATTTTTCAATGTTATTTTCAGCAAAACTTCATACAAATCCCAGAAATAAAATATGAAAAGGAGAACATAATGAGGATAAGGCAAAGGAATAAAATCAACAAAATGGTTATGATTAGAAGTCCATGGTACATGACAGAATGAAACTCTATGACTTGAACTTTATGTAGTTTTCAGGGAGGAAGAAGATGATGAATGTTAAGTGATCAAATCTAATGTCAGAGAGGGAAAGATTAAGAAAATCAGAAAGATTTGAGAGAGGTCTATAGAACAGAGAGAAGGTGGTCTGTGATGACAAGAAAGCTAGTTACTACTGTAGAAAAAGATTAAGAAGAAAGAAAATGTGATTAGTAAAAAAAGTAATTCAAGAGTTACATTCTACTGATGAGATTAATAGATTTCAAGTGCATATTGGCTCCTCCTTTTACTGTATACAGGCAGGATATCATATAGCTGATGGTAAGTTACTAAGCAAGAACCTGATTGTTTGAAAGTTTCAGTAACTCTTGTGCATTGTCATCCTTTGTGCATTCTGAGAATTTTACACTTCCTCAATTTTCTTTATACAAATATTTCTTATATCTGGTTGCCATACACATCAACTTCCGAACCTGGCTGACCATGGTGTCCATATGTAAAACCCAAGGCCTGCTCCTCTTTATTTCCTCTGGTGTCTTACCCACCAAGACTCTCCTCCCATCCCTTACAGCAAGTAATTCCAAGTACATTCACCTGTAACTAAACATATCCTCCAGTCATTTCCAAAAGTATTTCTCCCATAAACTTGTTTTCTAATTGATTTCAGCTTCTTGATTTGTTCCTGGATGCTGGTTCCTTGGATTTAAACCAAGGATTTTTGGGTCTAAACACTTCACTGTAACTGCATAACTTGTAATGAAGCACGTGTCCTTGGAGGCAAACCAACTCCTAATTATTTTATTACTTTAGGTTTTGGGACACTATAGCATAACTCTGTAGCAAATAGTGGCTCTATCATTAAAACATTCTTGGAAAAGCAATAAAATATAATACATTCTTTGTGATGTAACATGCAGAATTAATTTATTTTCCTCTTGACAGACAACCCTTTCCCCTCCACTTATCCATTAGCAGTTCTACTAGACAGCTGAAAAATCTGCATATTTATGAAAAATGCATTACTGATTAGATCAAAGAATATTTTTGTATTGATCATAAGACCCTCTCTTCTGTTACCCTACTTAAATTGCAAAATGTCAAAATATTTAAAAGTCAGTGCTCACTAAAAGCAATTGAGCATGCCTCTGGTATTGACTTTGATATACAAATATATCCTAAGGGCGCACTGTTATCAGCTGGTAGAATATGGTAGAATATCAGCTGGTATTCTCATATGTAAATAGGTGGACTAATGCTGTAGCACCTGAAAACTAATGAAAATGTGCCAAAAATAATTGATAAAGCAAATGATAATTTGAAAACAAAAAGCATTTTACTGTCATTCTAAGGATCTTGGAGATTGATATGAGCTCAGTATGAATTCAAGGACTGACTATTCTGGATGATGTCAACATGAATGCATCAGAAAATTCCATCTGTTGTTTCAATAAAGAAACATGAAGCTATCTAATATATTTTTTAAAATTACTGTAATAAATGCATGGAAAAATTGTCTGCAGGGCAGGACTGGAGTAGGTGGGATTTCCAAGGTGCTGTAAGAGTACATTAAAAGGGAAGTCATAAAGTACTTCTTTCCACTTCACATTCATAAAGTACACAACTTGGCAGCAGTCTGTAGTTAGAAAATACCAGGTCGATGGCTGAGCTAATGAACACTCCCATTCTTGAAGTCATTTAAATGCAACTATTGGATCTTTTATTCATTGCTTTTCAAGAAAAAGGATGCCCAAATCCTCATGTTTACTTTTAGGTAGTCCTCCTTCGGCAACATCCATTCTGTCAGATAGAATAATGCATGTCTTAACTGTTCAAATTTAATACTTCCTATCTGTCTTGATAGATCTTGTCTTCTTGAGGAAGAGAGCTAAATGAGTACTTGGTGTCTCACATTTTAAATACCTGGAAGTGCTCCATCTGATTACAGGAAAACTTGACCTGGACTGCAAGGTAGAATGCACTAACATAGTGCTGCAAGTCATTCTCAGCACTTCTTTACCATCATTGCTCCATCCACACTGTCAAACAATACTGTCATCCTTCAGAGCAACAGAAAAGAGCTTTACCTAATTTTCTGGAACAAGAAGAAGCCCTGAAGGCGTTCAGTCCTTGACAAGCCCTTGGTGACACAAATGAATATCACAGTGTCTACTGTTTGATGGGACTGGAGTCTGCCAGTACCTATTTTAGAGGATCCCAACACAGCCTGCACCTCCATAGCCCCGTCTATGTACTCCAGGAGCCACTGCAGAAACACAGAATCAACAGAGCTACAACATAAGCCCTACTTTTAGCCCTTAGCATCCTCTACATGTTCAGGACCCCTATTCCAAATTTACCAAAAGCTCATGTGAGTTACCATGTGACCAAAATCTACTTAGTGACTACTTGTCTAAAATGACACCTGTCAATCATGATATATCTTTCTGTCCAATACTACTGGGAAATTCTGTCATCCTTGACTCCAGCCTCTTCCATAAATGGGGGAATAGTCGTTTTCTACCCCAACTTACTCCCCTCTTCCACTTGTTAATATGAATGAACTCCATCACTGTCATCACCCTGAAAAAAGTAACAACTCTGCTCTATCCAGCATGCAAAAACACAGAAGAACACTGTTGAGGGGAAAGACTAATAAATAATTCATTTATTTAGAGAATCCCTTTGATGCCATTTGTTTTCAGTCTGTCCTACCAGTCTTTTTCTTTTCATAGTTCAAAGCAATATCAGCCATCCTAACTTGCTATGGTCTTCTATTCTAGATAAGACAAGACATATGTTTCACAGAATTAGTTAGCCATGGAATGGTTGAAGATGGAAGGGACCTCTGGGATCTTGCTTAAACCCTCTGCTCTGTCAGGGTGCATTAGAGCAGGTAACCCAGAACCTTAATAACTTTCTGGCTCAACAAGCTTCTGTCTGAGTCACATCTCTCATGCTGTTCCTGTCTTCTCTACAGGCTTAGCCTGATTTCATCTGTTTTTGTCAGTTCACTCCTATTCCTTTACTAATCCTAGGAAAGTAGACTTCTCAAAGACTCAGTCTGAGCTGTCAGAAATCTGGGAAGCTGGCCAAGATGCAGTTTGGTGAGCTTTGTACTGTCTTTACATTGGTAATGTGTCTTTGTACTTACAGTCACAGTTGTATGAGCGAATTGTGACTAGTGAGTCAAATGAAATATTTATTCACCTCTGGACTGGTTTATTAGTAATATCCCCAATCAAGAGATAAGCCTACCTGGAAGTTTATCTTTGCCACAGGCACTGTTTGTCATACCTTCAGAGATTATCCAGATATAAGGGAGAATCATCTCTAGCAGAAGCTTCATAAATGCATTTTTCGCTACATCATTCGTGGTGAGCTAGGTCATGTTTCATCTTCGGCAGCTTTTGAATTAACATGTTGTCTCAGAAACACATCTCCAAGCCAAATGGGTCAAAAAATTCCCCAGAAATAGCATTACCCAAAATACTGGCTTATTCCTGAGAAACTTCCTGTGGTTAGTTCCAGGTTTAATCCATCCCACAACTGAACTCTTTTCACTTTCATTTCTCCTCACCCTCTCCTTTTCCTGAAAAATTTGAGTTGTTGGGAAAAAATACATATTAAATACTGATGGCCATAAGCCAGCTGCTCTCTCTCCTCTCCTAGAAGACCTCTAACTTACCATATTTGTCCAGTCATTGTTGTCAGATAGTCCTTAATATGGGAGAGCCAAAAAAAAATCATGAATTTGTTCTTGGCAGCTAAAATGAAATGAGGAAAACATTTCTTCAGCCAGCTTTCAGAAAAGTTCAGAGAATAAAATGCTTTGCTTTTTTCTTTGAACACTTGGACTCCTCTCTTGGCATCAGCATCTCTCCAAGTCTACTTGGATCCATATCCAAGGCCAGCAATGGCAGTCTGTCTATGCTGATGCTAGCAAAATACACCTAGAAGCATCCTGAATCCTGTAGCAAAGTTCTGTACTCATCACCATCATAGACATCTTGGACTCAGATTGAATGAAGATTGCCTACCAATCTTATCTGCCGGCATTGTAAGATTGTTCATGGAAAGTCACCAAAAGACTAATAAAAAAAACCAAACAGAGCCAACATTGAATTACCTCAACTTCTGCTACCTAACTGGGCTGGACAAGGTTTGATCTAACCGTGGGACTACGTGCTGGATTAAACTTGCCTAACAGCCAGCACTTACTTTACCTTATTGTGGAAGTGAAGAAAATAGGTTGAGAAAGCATGAGTCAAGATAAAGACAGGGAAATTGTTTACTATTTACTATTGCAGGCAAGCGAGATTTGACTTGGGAAAAACTAATTGGAAATTTATTGCTTCTAACAACATATTAAGTAGTGAGAAATGAAGATAAACATTAAAACAATAAATTTTCCCGTCTCTCACACACAACTTCACTATTTCAATTCTTATTTCTCTATCTACTCTCTACATATGCAGAGTGGATGAGGAGTATGGTCTCTACATATTGGCTCTTCTCTGAAGCTCCTTCCTCCTCATGTTTTCCCTGTCCATGGTGGATTCTCTACAGGCTGCAGTTCCTTCAGGAAATGTCCACATGCTCTGGAGTGGGGTCCTATATGAGCTATAGATTAGGAATGCACTCCCCTGTTATCCTTTATTAGCTGCAAAGAAATAGCTATTCCAGTACCTGGAGCACATCCTCCCTCTCCTTTGACCTTGGCATTTCTGCTGTTGTCTTCTTGCAGAGGTGATCACCAAAGCCTTGTCAAGCTTTTGTCTGGCAAAAACTCAGTTAACTCTAACAGAGTTAATTTTCTCTACAGAGATTATATGATGATGTTTTTTCTCAGCCATGAGTCCTTGAACTTCTACCTCCCTGATTCCTTCCCTCTTCCAGCTGGGGAGAGAGAGAGCAAGCTGCTGTGTGGTTCTGAGTCGCTTGCTGGGGTTAAACCACAATTAGACCCCACTGCTTGACATCTACACCTAGTTCAGCCTGCAGTGAAGGACACTAACTCACAGAGTATTTGCAATACACCAATGGAGGAATGCAAGGATCAGGTAAAGAAATGTTTGAAAATGACGTTTTAACAGAATCATAGAATCACAGAATGGTTTGAGTTGGAAAGGACTTAGAGGTCATACTTTTCCAAACCCACTACAAGGACACCTCCCACTAGACCAGGTTGCTTCAAGACCCATCCAGTCTGGCCTTGAACTCCTCCAGGGAGAGGGCATTCACAACCTCTCTGGACAACCTGTTCCAGTGTCTCACCACTCTCACAGTAAAGAATTTCTTCCTAATATGTAGTCTAAATCTACCCTCTTCCAGTTCATAGCTCTTCATCTTATCAATACATGC
The DNA here is from genome assembly GCF_019232065.1 of Centrocercus urophasianus. Classification (NCBI taxonomy): domain Eukaryota; kingdom Metazoa; phylum Chordata; class Aves; order Galliformes; family Phasianidae; genus Centrocercus; species Centrocercus urophasianus. The sequence goes on along the minus strand of NW_024884475.1, from coordinate 15,161,744 downwards.
CCTTGTAAAGAGTCCCTCTGGCTTCACTATAGGCCTCCTTCAGGTACATTAGGTCATTAGGCCATTATAAGGCCTCAGTGGAGACTTCTCCAGGTTGAAGAGCCCCAGCTCTCTCAGCTTGTACACATAGAGGAGGTGTTCAAGTCCTCATCTTCATGGCCCTTCTCTGGAGCTGCTCCAACGGCTCAATGTCATTCTTGTGTTGATGGCTCCAGAACTGGACGCAATACTCCTGGTGGGGTCTCATGAGAGCAGAGTAGAAGCACAGGATCACCTCACTTGACCTGCTGGCCATGTTTCTATTGATGCAACCCAGGATACAGTTAACTTTTGCAAGTGGACATTGCTGGCTCATGTTGTGTTTTCTCACATACCTAATTCTTCTCCTCAGGGCTGCCCTCAAGCCATTCTCCGCCCAGCCTGTATTTGTCTTTGGGATTGCCCCAATCCAAGTGCAAGACCTTGCAAATTGCCTTACTGAACTTTAGGAGGTTGGTGTGGGCCCACCTCTCAAGCCTGTCTAAGTCTCTCTGGATGGCAACCCTTCTCTCTAGCATGTCTTAATACAATATTTTATCTTAATTTAAATTTTATATAATAATATTTTAAAGGAGTGCTTCTATGCATTTAGCCAGCATAGTACTAGTAATAATTACTGTTGCTGTGCTATGTAGGCTTGAAGAGGACCTTAGATGCAGATAAGGCCCACACACTACTAGTGTCCAAGGCCAAATGAGGTGTTCTGTGAAATTTGCAGGATATCTGTTTTAACAAAGAATTCTCATTTCAGATGAACTTTAAATGCAATTGGAGGGTTTCCATTCTGCTCTGAGGTTTTGAAGTGGGAACACAATTGAGGCAGTTTGGGCCAGGACACTTCACAGGGACAACTTCTGAGGGAGCAGGTAGCCTCAGCTCAAGTGCTAGATCTTTCCATATGAAAATCAAAGGTATTTTCCAGCTGATTTCAATGGGAAAATGATAAAATCCTAAGTTAACATGCAGCAATTTAGGAAAAAGAAAAGTATTCAGGATGAATCAGCAAAGAAGATTAAAAAAATCTTCAGTTCTGAATAGACTTTTAAAATCTATTACATTTTTAGAAGACCTTAGAGAGAAAAAAAAGAAATGTTTAAACAAAAACTTTAAAAATGATAAATAAAGGATGATATAACCCAAAGGATGAGTATAACCGAAAAATGAAAAACAAAAGGCAGAAAGAGAGAAAAAGCACAGATTTAAAAGTTGTACTCTAATCTTGAATTATGCGTTTATAAAAATTTTTGCCTAATTCTTTCAGAAAACTGTATTGGACACATCTGTATAAAATACATTTCCCAGTTTAACCACATTGATTTTCTAGCTTGCTGACAAGTAACAAAATAAGAAATCTCCAAATGTAATAATTCAGCAGTTTTATTTGTTAACTAGCTACTGTAGATACATTTTCTCAGCTTTTTGATTGCTATTAAATATACTATCTGGAATAAAAACATTTAGAAGTTTCAGAATATTTTTCTTAGTTTCTTAGCATGGCTTTTTCCAAAACTGAAATGGATACAAAGTAAAGGTAACACAAATTTGCACTGTGTATAGTATGTGGGGAGGAATATTAGGGGTAATAAATAAATAACACGATGATGTAGTTTAAGAACAGAATGTAAGAAAATAAAATTACAGTAGTATTCTATTTATAAGCAAGTTTAAAAAAACTTTAGATGACATGTTTGATCACTGGTGGAATGCTTAATTAAATATATAATACCTTCCAGAGATTTACTTACAGAGATGAATTCTCAATCAGATAGGGCTGGAAGATGTACCTAGAATCAAACTAATAGTGATTGATGCATAAAGAATGGGAAGGAGAAAAAGTATGTATAGCATACAGTGGTATAATGGGCATACATATATATATATCAATATATATATAACTAATCTGACACAGATATCAAGGAGTTGCCTTTAAGATGAATTTTCCTAATGTCAGAAACTGTACTCCACAGAGGAGAGCTCTGGCATTTCCTTAGGAGGTGTTTTTGGTTGCAGCTGAAGGACCCAATATTTAAAAACGTAACTAACTTGAAAATAAACCTAGTTATAAAGAGGTATAAGTCTTTTTCACACAGGTTTCCTGTTTGATCTTTGAAGTTTGTTTGAGTTTCTGGAGAGACGCAGTTTAGAAAAGTACTGAGTATGCTAACAATGTCAAGTAGAGAACAGAGCAAATTGAGTGCTCTCAGTATGTTCAGGTTCAGGATTTTCCAAATCAACTAAAATTCCCAAGATATTAAAATGAACTGTAAGAAGAGCATTGTCACTTGTTCTTGAAATGTACACCACTCGACTCTCTTGTCTCAGTAAATCCTAAGTCCTATGTACAATCCTTAAGCTATCATCTTATTTTCCATTTTCCAGATGGAACTTTTTTTTCATGTAACCCCGAGGAGTGTATTCCTCACCATCGTAACTGGTTAAAATTGTATTTTTCTTTGTTCCTTTTATTATTTTGCAAACTATTTACTCAGACTAAAATCTGCACACCAAATGAAAGTAAATGTGTTTTTGCATTATGAACTTCCTAGGTGTTCGATTTTGGACTAAGACTGGATGACAGCAAAAGCAGTCATTATTACTGGATACTTTATCTCATCCAAGGCATTTGTTCCGCTAATGCATATGAAAGAAAAATCTTTCAGTAAATATCATTGCTTCAATAGTTCCACCACAATCAATAAGAGAAACCAAGAATTACTGAATTTGGGAGCTCAGAGAAATTCAGAGAAAACTGACCAAACATCAATTTTTTACTCTATTGTGGCAGTACATCCAGGTCCCGATTATGTTACCTTCATCAGTCCCTCTGTATCTCTATATGTAATAAAAATATAGTTCTGAAGGCTTGAAAAAAAAGTATTTGTAATGTGTCCACATACACTTAATATTGCAATTCTTTAATTGTGGTTTTTCAGGAATCCTTCCCTATAAATATCCTGAATTTGTAAGTGTCAGACTTCTCTGAAGTTTCACTGAAGTCAACAAAGCAAAGCTTATCCTGCTCCATACTGAGTAGGGCAGTAGGTAGAAATCTCAACCTCTGTATCTACCATTTCTGTAGTGTTTAGTTTTAATACAGCCAACTTCTCTATTGTTATCTTCCATTCCTGTTTAGCATGCAAGATAGCTTCAACTTACTCCATTTTTAATTGGGATTTTGGGACATATATATGAAGCCAAAGTAACATTTAAACCAATGAAATTTGTCATTTACTTTCACAGTTTTCAAAATTTTAAATAGCTACAAGAATATTAGATTTAGACTGTCACAGAAAGGTGCATATTTGCAAATAATGCTGCTCAGCTAGAAAAGATGAGTCTCAAGGCACTTAGAGTTTTATATATTTTTTTAAATGGAAAATTATCTGAAGGAATTCTAGCCCAGTCTACTGATGCTTCACAGGCCCAGCACTGGCCAGTTTCTTCGAGGCTGTATCTTGTTGCTCTAGGGCCTTGTAGACAATTCTTGTAAGACCTTTGGTTCTGGTTCTGCTAATTCATATTTGTGTAAACCAAGAAAGACCTCAAGTTATCCGTGCTTTACAGCAGTTTCAAAGAAAGCAGAGATAAGCCTGTGTATATCATTTAACAGGGATCTTAAAAGCAAAGAGATTGGTGGTAGGAAGATGTTGTGATAACTGTTATGCATACCAATCTCAGGCTATTTTAAGATGACTAACTAGGGAAAAGTTGAATACTAGAGAAATTCTCTAGGCTTTCCTAATCTGAAATAATAGCTGTGCTTTATCAACTCACGGGGGCTGACTATGAACATTGTATGCATACTCTTAACTAGTCTGGAGACAGAGCTAACTCAGAGTGTGGTCCCTCATACTGGGAAGATAACATTTTGTCTATTTCTTTCAGAGCTACTATGTGCTTTTTGGGTTGGCCTATTCAGATTTCTCTAAAATGAAAAGATCTATTTTTACCTAAACACAAGGAGAAATATAATCTGTCAAAATATCTGTTCTATTCCTTTAGTATTTATTTTTTTGTTACTGCTCCAGCCCGTTGGAATTTTGGATTTTTACATTTAATTTGTGAATTTTCTGAGTAAATGTAAGCTATATTAGTGCATATGCTGTGTAGCTTTCTTATCTTTCCACTTCTCACATTTAAAACGACAGTCTTGTTTTAGAGGGCCTGTAAATTTGACTAATCTGATGCTGGAATTTATGTAAAGGAGTCTTTGAAATGTAATATTTTAGGCATGGAACATATTCGCATTACAAACTGCTAAAGATATGAGTTGGCCTGGGTTTTATTTGCATCCTGTAAGGTCTCACAGGGTGCAATCAGAGAAGACTGCTGGAGGACACCCACATTCAAAAAACGTATGCTACTCTGAGATAAGTTCTCTATTTCCCTATTCTTACCCTTTAAAGCTGGTACATAAATGAGAAATATATTGTCATTCAGGGCTGTGTCAGTCCAACCACAAGTTCTGTGACTGACATTTATGCAAAATGTTGATAGACAAATGCCTTGGTTATTTATCAACACTAAGCAGTCCCTACAGACATCACTCAACAACCATATCCCATCACACAAGCATTCATATTTCCTTTCAAATCATTCATCTGTATATGTGAGCTATTTAAACAAATAAACTAACCTAGATAAGAAAATACTTGCTTCATTTGCGTATATATAAAAAGGAAATATTTCTTTTAATACAAGACTTTCATATAGATATATTTGAAACAAACCTGGAGCCTGCAAGGAACCAGAGAGCCAAGATTGCCTCCCTTCCTTGTATGTCCCTTGACATATACCGGACTCTAAGTTAAAAGCTCAACATTTTAGAACTTATTAACCTGTGCACATACAGCTTTATCTAGGTGTAATAGGCATGAAAAAAAATTGCCTAACAACTTTTGACTCTTAATTTCTTTAAGAAAAGTCTTTCATTATTACCACAGATACGGTTTTAAAAACAAAATATTGTGTCAGTTTTTCTATTAAAAAATGTCCCATTTTTCTTCCTATGAAGCAGCAGCTAAACAAGTTTCTACAAGAGCAGGGTTCTTCCTTTCCTTCTTTCTTTTCTTCCTTCTTTCTTACTTTTTCTCTGGGGAGTGAATTAAGATTTTAGGATTTAGACTAATTTATAATGCTTGGAGTATTTAAGATTGAGCACAACTGTACTCTGTGCCAAGCATTTATTAAAATATAAAATTGCATATTCTATGCAATGTCCTATATTACCATGAAATGGTGCTTAGATTTGGAAAATATTCATGTGATATTTATATGCTGATACCAAATGAAATAAAAAACAGAGCTTTCCTGATCAATTACTTACTGGCACACTGGACTTTTGCTTATATCAATACTTCTCAAGAGTAGATTTTAATGTTTTTGGATGATGATTTTATTCATTTAAATGAGATGATTCAATTTGGGGTACATAAGACCTTTCTTCATTTGATACTTTTAAGATTCAAAAATGCTGACCTCGGTATGAATCAGACACACATATACAAAGGCAGAAAATGTCCGAGACAGCTGCACTGAGGGCCCTTTTTTACACCTTTGCACTATTATTAGAAGGAAGTAGCTTCTCAAGAAGGGCTCTTTTTTTCAAAAGCAAGAGTGAGGGAGTGTCAGGCACTGTAATCATTTACAGAGGGCACATTACAAGACCTTTTTTATATCAGCTCAGCTCTACCAGGCAGAATAGCAGGAGCTTGTTTGCTTCTCTAATGCGGTTTGAATGGCAACTCTGGGGTGAGAAGATCAATGATTTATCATTTCAGAAATCCCTAAGTCTGCACGTGGATACCTGCAGCTATCTTGCCCCTAGAAAACAGCCCTGCCATCAGAGTTCTTCTGGAGGGCATTCTTGTGGACCCTGAAATTCAGACACTTGATGTAAAAAGTGAGTCTGTGACCAAATTTTTGAGAACCTTAAGAAGAAAATCTAATCTTGTTTACCCTGAGTTGAACACGGAAAGTTTAAAGAACCTATCCAAACAAATGAAATTATTTGAAACTGGTTAGCTTAAAAGAAATTTGCTAAAATCTTGAATAACCTAAGACACAAATAACACAGAGAAACAAACCTTAACATCTAAAATATCAGCGTTATTAGAAATTTCAGATATTTGGTCTGCTAAGAAAAGGTAAGCAAGTCCTAGCAAATTGGGTGTCCTGGTGGACGACAGGTTGGCCATGAGCCAGCAGTGTGCCCTTGTGGCCAAGAGGGCCAATGGCATTCTGGGATGCATTAAAAAGAACGTGGCCAGCAGGTCGAGGGAGGTGATCCTCCCCTCTACTCTGCCTTGGTAAGGCCTCATCTGGAGTACTGTGTCCAGTTCTGGGCTCCCCAGTACAAAAAAGACAGGGATCTCTTGGAAAGAGTCTAGCAGAGGGCCACAAAGATGGTGAAGGGCCTGGAGCATCTCTCCTATGAAGAAAGGCTGAGTGAACTGGGTCTGTTCAGCCTTGAGAAAAGAACACTGAGAGGGGACCTGATCCAGGTCTATAAGTATCTAAGGTGTGGGGGGCAGAATGGCGAGGACGGACTCTTTTCAGTGGTGGAGACAGGACAAAGGGAAATGGCCAGAAACTGGGGCATAGGAAGTTCTGCACAAATGTGCGCAAGAACTTCTTTACAGTGAGGGTGACGGAGCACTGGAACAGGCTGCCCAGGGAGGAGGTGGAGTCTCCTTCTCTGGAGATGTTCAAGACCTGCCTGGATGCCTACCAGTGCAACCTGCTGTAGGGAACCTGCTTTGGCAGGGGGGTTGGACACGACGATCTCTGGAGGTCCCTTCCAACCCCTACAATTCTGTGATTCTGTGAAATGAAATATTTCATGATTACTGTGTTCACATACGACATTTGGTCTCCATAAACTTTCAACAAGCATCAGTGAATGTCAAAAGTGCAATTTTTTCCCACATGGAGGAATTCAGTGACATCTTCTATTTAGATACCATTTTGTCAGACTGCCTCTCTGCTACCATATGTCACACAGCAACAAAATGTAACAGAATATTGGTGGGAAGGTTCCACCTTTACTGCTGTAGCATCAACATCGACCTCTGATGTCACGGACTGACATAATAAAAGAGTAGGCATTATTTTCAGAGCAGTTCTTGTAGTACACATTGTGTACACAATTTACATTACATACATTGAATACAAAATTTACAAGATGAATATGAGTAAGAATTGGAACGATTCACATTTATATGTTATATTAGAAAACATGAGGAGGAAGTCCCCTGAGAAATCAGTAAACAGACTGATTCATAAAAACTTGGTTAATAAAACGTGTAACCTATGGATGGAATCTTTTTTGAAGCCTGGCTTATAGTTCTATATTTTGGGGCTGTCAATGCATGAATATTTACTATATTGGTTAGTAAGTCAATATTAAGATATAGGCTTCCCTCAAAACAAGTCAGTCTTCATGTACTTTTCACTTTAACAAAACTTCCAGCTCTCAGATTTTGAATGAAACTTCATGCTATAGCTCACCTGATGTTTTACTTACAGCACAGACAGGTGCAGCAAGGAGTTACTGATTCTTCCTCATTATAGAATCTTGCCTTTGAAATAAGACAAATAATAAATGCATAGTTACAGTTACTCTACCTGCTGGATAAACTGGATCCTACTTCAAGGAGAGGCCTTGTTGTTTTGCTGCAACTGGGAAAATGTGATTTACTAAATCAATTTCTAAATGGTAAGGTAATTCTTGTGAACACTACCTTTAATACACAGTTTAAGTCACCCAATATAGTGCCAATCTTATGACAAAACATTCAGATAGAAATTTTCCACGAAAACTTTTTCCACTATGCATTTCATTTAATAAAAGCCATTCTAAGAGTTGCTAGAACTTGAGAAGTCTGATTTTCTTATACCTGCAATTACACATTCTGAAATGCAGTGTTACATGAAGTCTTTCTCTTCCTAATCTTTCCACATTTCAAATAAAAACAAGTATAATAATTATAACCATGCACATTTATGCTGCTGCAAAATATCTGATTCTTTTCTGTGTAAGAAGTATGCGATTCATTCAGTTCTCATCTGTTCACTAGAGAACAAGTGAATTTCACCCAGAAGGCAACAAATGATATGTTGATAAATCCAATTATCATAATTTTGTTAGATTGACTGTCACAGTGGGAAAATATCTAGCTAAAAATACAAGACTTTAAAAGAGAAATATAAAGCCAGTCTACTCTAATGAGGCTATAAAATATGAATGTGCATTTTAAGAATCATCCATTGCCCCTTTGCAGACATGCAGTGTACTTGTTATTTCAGGAAGTTAGTGATGCATACATTTGTCAGAGAAGCATGTCATGCCATCTTCTCATTTCAGTCCACAAGAGACAAAAACAATTCAACACTAAGTGAAGAAAATGATGTATTTACAGAGGACAGATTTCATATCCAGATAGTACTGCATAGTATGGTGCATCTCTGAAGCTCACAGTTCAGCCATCTCACAATTAGCAACAGTTCACACATCAGTGTTGCACACAGATACTAGTCTGAGTAATGCAGTACATTCATAAGGACAGTATTAGGGAATTGCTGCAAGTGGAAGTTGCCTGTTTCTTAGCACAGTTGTCTGAACTCCAATAATTCACTCTGGGGGATGGGATATTATCCTAAGGCAACCACAATTTCCATTCTTCTCTACTCTTTACTTGATGCATGAAACTCTGTGTTTGAATGATAGATACAAGAAATTTGAATCTAAACTGTATTTTCCTTATCCTTAGTCAGGCTGAGAACAAATACAAGAAAATAATATAAGAGTTGTTTGACACTCATAAAGCTTCTTGTTCAGTTAAAGAGCAATGTATTTGTAGAACCATTATGGAGCAAAGATTTGATGGCAGATTTCATTGATGTGGTTGGCAGTTTCACACTGGTAGGTAGCTAAAAGCCACTACATTGCTCTTACTACCCCTTCACAGAAGGACAGGGGGAGAAAACAATGAAAAAAACTCGTAAGTTGACATAAGGACAAGGAGATCACTCCCCAGTACTTGTCATGGGCAAAACAGATTCAGCTTGTAATTTATTGCGTATTGATTACTGACTAAAGCAGCGAGAACTGAAAGGCAGTGTGTGCACTTACATGGAATACAACATACTGTGATTCATATTCTTGTTGCAAATTAGGAAGAACACAAAGTGGTTTACCCATTACTAACTGCAAATTTCTCAATTATCACATTTTTGGCTATTCTAAGGTCATCTCATTCTGCAACTGAGAAGCTATCCTAGGAGAAGTAAAGACCTCTAAACATTGCATGGGCTTTAACAAAATAAAATTTGCAATAGGCATTATATTAGAAAACAAAGACAAACTGTGACTAAGGTATTTTCTATGGGATGTTTTTTAAAATTTTTTAATTTTAAATTAGCAATAAAGGATATACAAATTTGTGCTCAATTTAGCTTACTTGTGCTGGATTCTCTCTTTCCCTTCAATCTTCTGGCCAGGAAAGGATGTTCCTCTGAAGGTATGATTCATATAAAAACAGAAGCTAAGGTCTATAAAGTCTTCTCAGCAAGAATGAAAGACTGGAAGACTGGTGTTGAACAAGAGATTAGTCTATAATCCAAACAATTCCTTCTGACTTTAATATACTTCGAAAAAAACTCAAAATTTATTTTATTAAGTCTTTGAAACTGCTTATTTAAAAACAAAAAAGAAAAAAGAAAAAGAAAAAAAAGTTACTCAGAAACTTCTTTTTACTTTACCAAAATTGAGGCCAGAAGGTCATATATTTCATTTTCATGGAAATAGCTGAATTTCATGGTTCTCAGCTAGACCATATAACATGATGAAAATTATTTGTCCACTCTGCAGCCTTTTCAGCAAAAAAAAAGCCCTGATGAAATGCTGTGATCCTCATTAATATTGATTGCCATGAACACAACTGCTTTATTCTCTACTTGTTGTACTGGCTGTTACAGTATCAGGTTCATAATCTTGAGGCTTGGTTTATGATTGGGCTTCAGAGATTGTAAAACCATCAGAAATAGCATAAGAAAAATCATAGAGAAACAATAGAAGAATGGTGGATGCCATCTCACAATGAGATTGTCCATCACATAACAAAATAGAGCCCACAAAGGATTATGGAAAGAATTTCTGCAACATCTCAAACTACTATATATTTCATTCCTTGCCACTCCAGAGGGAGTGCTACTTTGACCTTCCATCTCTCTCCCCTGCTGCTCTCCCATCCTGGGTCAATATATTTTCACATCTGATTTTTTTCTCTATAAGAGATGGGGAAAAAAATACCTATATCTGACTGATAATTAGGTTTTGATTTGTGTTACTGGAAAATGTCCCTAATACATGTTGATTAGAATAAGAACTGGAGTAGCACACAAAAATAAGTCAACAAAAGGCTGAAGAAAAACTATGCATGCAAATTTGACAGCTGTAATATACCAAGATGCCAAGGTGAATCATTTAACTCCTGCAGTTTCCAAGCATGTCCACTGAATGATCACAGTGACTGATTTTACTGATAAAGAAGTCAAAGGAAACCATCCCTCTTACTGAAGAAACCACATTCCTAATTGTTCATGTTCATGTGGCATTTTGATATTAATAAGCTCATCTTGCTCATGCTGTTTACCAAAACTCTGCATATCTATTAAATTATCAAGTGTCTTATATTTCACTATTGATACAATTCAACTTATTGCATGCCTGTAATATTCACCTGTCTGGACTTTCTCTGCTTCAATTGCTCTGTGTCAGTTTCTGTACCATAATACGTTTTCAAACTGACCGAATTCCCAACATTTTCAAGCAGTTTTTTTAAAAGAAGACTGTCACAGAGCATCACATACCCTTAGTTCCCCAAGAAGTGCAGTTATAGGTCAGTGGGAGCTTTTTTTTTCCCCCCAATATGATGGCTGTATCATTTTGAAGTCCCATACCTGTTGTCCTATGTGGATTTGAAACTAGCTTCCAGCTTGATCAGGTTTTTAAGTTCTGAATTTAAACCCAGGAAGAAAGTAGCTACTTAGATAATTCAGAGAAATGTTATGAGTCCTTTGAGCCCTGTATAATTTTGATTCATGTTAGCATTTATGACACTGGGATTTATAGAAAAAATTGCTATTCTTATCTTTTAAAAACTTTATAAAATATTCCCAGAATGCTGCTGTCTTTCTGGAAAATAAATGTAACATATGGAATACAAGATGGGCTATTACTCTGTAATACTCTGATGTCACTTTCACATTTCAGTTTAGCATATTATTTCAAAAATTATTTTTAAACACTTCTTGACAAAAGCTGTCACCCATCAAATATCCATTCATATACTGACAATATTTTCAGCTTTCAATTACATAAACATACACATCACATGACAAATGTAAATGTTAGCATTCAGAACATCACTGTGCTCAGTCTTCTTACTCCTGTCAGTTATAGTCACACTCCAAGCAGAGACTCCTAAAACTGAGAAAAGTTAAGAAAAGATATCACTAAATGCATTAGAATTGAATTATAAATAAATTAGCTATGTTATGAATGTAACAAGCATGGATAGGAAGAAAATATTATGGTGGTAGATACTTACATATATATGCATTAACTTTTATTTTTAAAATTGTCTCCATTTAGTACGTATCACCCACAATTACACTAAAAACAACTACTGGAATCAATAATGTGAATTGTAACGAAAACGATAGCAGGCCTGTTTGTATTTCTTTTGCTCTTCCTCAAGTACTGTACTTTGATTGGCTTGAGAAATTTTACTCTATGCAATTATATCTTACTCTATCACCGGGAGGATGGTTTTCAAGATCTTCTATAGCATGAATATTCAACAGAGTTTCTTAGAAAATAAAGCTACATACACAACTCTAGAGAAAAAAAATATGAAGGGGATAATACATTGTGGTATTTAAAAATCGCACACTGTCTTGTGGCATCAAACCAGAAGTACCACAAAATTCTATTTTCTGTAAAAATTATAAAAGGATGAAAGGAAGAAAAACACTATCCAGAGAATAGCGTCCAATGGATCAACGTCTGAGTGGAGATCCTCCATTGCATTCCAGGCCAGGTTGGACGTGGCTCTGGTCAGCCTGGTCCAATGGCTGGCAACACTTCCTGTGGCAGGAGAGATGAAACTAGATGATCTTTGAGGTCCTTTTCAACCAAGGCCATTCTACGATTCTGCAATCTCCATCTTGGGGATTTTGGCTGTGAGGAGTTCAGAATGAGCACAGGACACCAGGTGCTCTCTCATAAGTGCCAAATGGGTATCTTGTATCCCAAATGGGATACAGCCCAATACACTGCTGCCCTTAGTCACTGCAGTGGCAAGCTGCTGACGTTCAATTTGTTGAATCCAGGATACCAGGTAAACTTACACTGATACACGTTATGCTCAGTATACTCAGGCAATATATTAATAGGTGTATAAGCCTTCACTTTTTCAGTGACTGATTCATGTAATGTAGCACTTTTTCCTCTATAAGAATACAAAGCGTTCGAATTGCCCAGCTTGTTTCCATGCCTACTTCTGATGCACAAAAGTGCTATTTGAGCTTGTACTGTCTCCCTACTTTGTGCCTTTCAGTAAGATATGAATTTAAGGATGCCTTGAAAGAAAAATTTCTTTGCTCCCTTATTTTAAGGGTAACATAATCCATTTTCAAGTCTGCAGGAGTCTTTCCATTGGCTTGGGATCAAGATCTACAGATTTAATAGGCATTTACCACAGATACTCAAACACAACACAGTATTAGGCTGTTACTAAATCAAACTGTTGTTCTCTGTACAAAACTTAAAAAAAAAAAAAAAAAAAAAAAAGAATGACAAAATATATGGTTCATTTTCTCAAAAAAATGAGAGTTATGAACTCCTTTGTTATCTGACTTAGGATTTAACAATACTATGTTATGCCCCTTCTATAAGTAAGTAGTAGAGGCAGAATTAAAAGTATGTCTAGGTACAAGCATTAATGAAGCACTGATATACAGAAATCATATTTTACAGAAGACACAGCAGGAGAAACATATCTAACAAAGGTCAGAAGACAATAACACTACCCAAAATGGTTTTTTGTTTGTTTCTTTAAACTCTCAACATGGTTTTAAAATACTGTTAAATTAGGAAAAATGTTAAGGAGCTTTTAAAATTCTACACTAGAATAATATTCCATACACTAGAAAATATTCCATTCTACATTTGCATAATTTCGTTAAAATGTTGCCAATGGTGATCAATATCAATAGTTGTGCAGCTTCACAATTACACAGTATCAAAGTATTTTGCACTATTTTTATGCATGGTAAATAACAAAGACAGTATCAGATACCTACGCAGGAAATAAGACTGAAATTTCTGTGTTTTGTATAAGCATTTTGATAATAAGGCTCTGTCCTGAAAAGAAGCCTGGAGGAGACTCAGGACGAATCACATGAACGTAAATACCTGAAGGAACAGTGCAAAAAATCACTCTTTTCAGTGATGCCCAGTGCCAGGAAAAGGAACAAATGGGAAAAACTGGAACACAGGAGGTTTCCACTGAATGCCAGGCAGCACTTCTGTGCTGTGCAGGAGATGGAGCTTCGGCACAGGCTGTCCCAAGAGGATGTAAAGTCTCCTCCTAGGAAACACTGAGAAGCTGCTTGCATATGGATATGGAAAGGAATTCATGCTTCCAAAATTCCTCATGTTGCCCAAACCCACAATGGATTAATATATACTAATGCATATGTATGCACTAATATGCATATGCTTTTAAGTCTGTCAGAATGTTCATGATGTGGCAATTCCAGATCAGCTTCAATTCTAAGCTTGCATATTTCTGAATACACAATATTAGTATTTATAGACATTATTAAACATAATTAAAAAGGTGAGCCACCTGCTATAGAAGTTATTTTATCCATTCATTCACTAAAAATAGACATGAAAACTGTACCTAGAGCAGAGTTCTAGAGAAACAAGGAATTAGAAGTAAGGAAAAATCTACTGATGAGTAGTATCAGAAAGAATTTTATTAATTAATAAAGGAATTTGAAAGAACTTGTCTTTCCAATATTCCTATATCTTCAAAAATATGAAAATACGTTAGTGTTTCATTTTTAGTAATAAACTCTTAAAGTTCCTATCACACATTACTTAGGGAAATAATAACATGCTAAACAGAAAGGGAGCTTCTGACTTGTTTCTTTTTGGATGGCCTCTACTCACGTCATTTTTCTCATTGCATTTATTTTAAATACTTGATGTTTTGGAGGCACTTGCTGCTATCTTTTTCACCCAGTTAAAATAGAAGAATGCATTGCTTACACACACAAGTAATCATAGTCCTTACATTTACCATTCCACATATCCCTGTAACAGAAATCATATGCTACTAATTTCTCACGTCCAGGTGAATATGCTGAGGAAGATTCTCATAATCCTGATCATGAGCTGGGTTTTCATGGTACACGCGAACATCTGAAAGTAAATAAAGAAAAATTTAAAGTTTATATGCTAAGTGTATAGACACTTAGACACAAACACGCACAAGCAGACACACATAAATTTGTTTGAAACATCTGTGAATATGTTTGATTCACTGCATCATCACCAAAAGGAGTGCTATTTGCGGACAGGAAATAAAGAGGATTTCTGACATCCATGGGGAAAAAAATGGGAAGCAATATTTTACAGAGGAGGAGGTAAAGTATTAACCTCTTTTTCTGTTTGTCTATCAAAGTAATGATAACAACAAAACGCTCAGGTTGTAATCACAAGTGTTTCCTTTCATCGTCACTTCTCCAGTAAGTCCTGCAGGGTTCATATACACAGAAAATCTTTCAAATGTAAATGACAAAATATCTCATCTGTAATTAAGTTCTTGCACAGCACCATGCTCTGCAAAGAATTATCAGAAAAGTAGCAAAGATGGTCAAAAGAAAAAGATCTGACTCTCCAAAATTACTTATTCTGTGCTTAGTGATACAGAAAACTAAGCCATCAAACTCTTCCAGATTCATAGCTCTGGTACTTAAATCTTCAACAATGTAAACTGGCATCCTTCCACCACTTACAGTGACGATGGGAGGTACAGTATTGAAAACTCACCATAGATCTAGATGTTAGTAATATCTTCTCATGTAGTTAAGCAGTTCTAGGATCACTTCAACAAAGAGGGATGGAGCAGATGCAAAATATTGTAAAGCACTTTGCAGAAGAGAAATACAGAATCTATGACGTGTTTACTCAAATGAAGTATTTTTGTTTGGATGGAGATATTCAGCAGAAAGTTTCTGCAACCTATTTCTAATGACAAGTTAAAAAGTGCCAACAAAATTAAAGACAACCTGAATGATAGGCAATACTAAAGATGGTTTTAGAGATATGTAGACTCTTTCCTGTGTCTGAGAGTCTGAAAGTCTAGGAATGAGTGCAAATAATTCTTTTAGAGATTGTCCTGGAAAAGACATATTTTCTCCTCTTTTTAGACAGTTTTTTTTTTTTTTTTCATTACTGCATTTATCTCCCTCTCCCCCTCCCAGCACACACAACCTCCACCCTCAAAGCATAAGAGAAATAATCCTTTCCTCTTCAACTGCCACCAATTTTCCTGACATTGTAATTAAAGAACTGACAGGGAAAGTGCAGTACTTGCTGTGAAATGAAATTTTTACACTAAAGAGAGTTGTAGACAGCTCAGTGATAAGATAATTTAGATGGCAAGAGAAGGCAGCTAATGTATATGTGGGTATAAATGACAAAGAGTGGAGATCCGAGCTTTTGAAAATGTGGTTCAGACATCTCCTCTTGAGACTGTGGGGAAGAAGGTGCAAAGATGTACTTGCAGCTTTCCTGCCAGTCACAGGTGGAAGCTGAAAGCTATTGAACAGAAGCTGCATCTGAATGAGAAAGGAAGAGACAGACGGAAATTGATGGCAGGTAAGTGTTGTTAAAGCAGATTGGTGCAATGAAGGTAAAAGTAACAAGTGGAAAGAAAAACATGGTGGCTTCCTAAAGAAAAGGGGCCAAAGCATTTTGAAATATTGTTTCTTTTCAGATACAAGAAGAGATAATGAACACAGTAGCTGAACTGTAGGTATAAAATGAACATTATTATTATTTTTAACCAAAACATGGTGAATTACAAAGAAATGACTTCTAGCTTAGTCTGAAAAGAGACCTAAGATAAAACAGTATAAAGCCCAGTAAAGAGTAATTCAGGAGGATTGGAGCATGCGGTATAATATATATTTAAGGAGAATATCAGAAGAAAGGAATGACATTTGCAAATTTCCTGCCAACATAAAACATTTGGACTGAAGTGAAAGATAGAAATGCCAAGAAAATAATTGCGGGAAAGTTTTGAAGAATGCAGGTCTGAATGACAATCTAAAGCGGTCAGTACGAGCACTACAATGACCATAACAAAGGATCTCCATTATTCTGACATTTCAAAATGCAAAAACCATGAAGCATTCATAAAAGGGGCCAAGCTGAGAGTGGTTGTTATATATAGTACTTAAAAAGGTAGGGAGACCACAGGTTTATTTGTTTACTTCAAAGAAAGGAGAAGTGTAGAAAAGTTGCTGGGATGCAGATAATCAATGGTGAAGAAAAATTAAATTTAAATTCCCTAAATGTTTAATGTGGAAAACTAAATATTTGAAGAGAAGTGTTAAGAATATGTAAATTCTTGAAAGGTTATAATTTGAAAATGTACAGAGATGAATGATGTGGTTAAAAATAAAAGTTGACACGGATTATCTACAATACTTTTTCCTTTTTTTTTAAGCTTGTTTAAGCTTTTGCTTATATTTTTTCTCTTAATATTTTATTTCAAATTTCTGCACAACCAAATTACTAGATAATCACCTCTAGAATCAAATAACAGCCCTGAGAGGTATGTTTTCACATTACAGCCAAAGTAAGGACACGCACATCTTTTAAGGGTTACTCATAAGAAATTTGTTACCTCCACTTTTATAATATTGGGTTTGAATAAGAATCAAAACAATTTCTGAAAATCTCTTAGGTCATGTTTAAATGATGCATATGGATTTGATAAAATTTACTTTAATGAAAGACATTTACAAAAATCATGTATGAATCATGGCCTCCTTATCAAATGTAGCTAAATCTCACATTGCTATAAAAATGACAGGGCAGTAAGTGTGAATGAATATGAACTATAAAATACAAACTATCAAGGCAGTGCCTGCAAAACAATTAGTAAGAACCATGGTAGAATTTAAACTGCATTAATGAACTTAAATGCAGCGAATGTTGGCCTAGTTTCTACAAGCTACTGAACAGTGAAACATTGAAGAAATATGTGAGTAAAGGATAAGTGAATTTCACCAAACCATTTTTTCTTGTTAATGGAAAGATTCTCAAAGACAGAATCATAGTTTCTTACATACATTTTCTTACAGCTATCTTACAGCTATGGTTTTGATGTAGAATTTACTGAAATAAATTCCAAAGTGCAGTCAATGCAGAATACTTTGCTTTTTCATCTCTATCTTTGCTTTTTCTTTTCCTTTGGTAGTTTTAACTCCCCATTTTATTTCTTTTCATTTGACTGCTGAAATTCATTGTACTTATTTGTTTAGTGTTTCTGCATTATTCTTTTCTTAATGTAGTGCAATAATCCTGAAATATGCACTCATTATAGTTGATGGCATCAAATCAGATTACCTTACATAGCAACCGTTTCCAAGAAAGTCAACATCTCAAGCTATATAATCGGTGCTAACATTCTTAAATGTTTTTTTAAGTTTATTTTAAAGCCTCATCTAATCTTTGTTGTGTAGTGGGAAGTTTTTCACATATTATTTATGATCATTTAGCAGTAAAAAGAAGCACAATCTTGATAAGTGGAAGACTGAGCCATTCTCTTGCTCTGAAACATGTCTGAACAGCATATAAAAGGAAGAGAACAAGCGTATTTCATTTCTAAGATTGTTTGTTATTTCAGAGAATTGTAGAATAAACTTGTTTCTGAAGTGTTCATCTTGCCTATAAACAAGTTTAGATGTCTGGTATGGACAGTTTTGCATCAGTAAAATAACACTCGTAGAGCTGACCATAGAGGAAGATGTTGATTATAAAAAAATAATCCTTTATGACTATCTCCGCAAGTACTCTTGAAAGATACCAGACTAATAAAAATGGAAACAGGCAGGAGAAATGCAGAAAAAAAGCTTCCTGATACTACCCTGTGGGAGCACTTCACTGGCATCTCAAAATGAGAGATAAGTAAAGTTTGTTGCCTGGTTAGACTTTGGTCAGTTTGCTGTAAGTTCCCTCAAAGGTCTAGTGAGTTATGACAGCAGTTTTGATACACTGATTGACTTATCGATAAGTTCAGCATTTTTTTCTTCAGTTTTGTGTTCCTGCCCACTTCAGTCTCAAAAGCATTGCCTTGTTTCATGTTTGAGAGTCAAGCACTGCCTTGTTTCATGTTTGAGAGTCTCTGTTCACTTCTGCTGCTCATGCAGAAGCCTGTGTAAGTTCACTATTGTTCCCATCACCTAAAGCACATTTTTTTGTCTACAAACACGAGTAGGGATTTAACATGATTAATTTGTTCAAAATGAAAGACAGGCAAACTGACTTTCTCTAAACCTTGGTTTGATTTAATTTAGAAAGTCACCATATCCAACACTGCATTATATTTACTAACCTTATGACGATGATCTTTAGGCACATTTTTGTTCAAAAATAGTCACCCTACACACATACACACCTCTCATCTGTCAATCCAGCCAGTTCCTTTAAAGTGTTTAAATTTCTTCATGGTGTAGGTGATCATTTTGTGCTTCAATAAGAAGTTTCAAGATGTATTAAAACTGTTTCGTGTTGACCTCTAATTTTTTCTTTCAATGAATAAACATTTTAGCTAAGTAAAGTGAAAAATAACGCATCATAAGTTTTTTGTTGTTGTTGTTGTTTTTTTTTTTTTAAATCAAGAATGACAGAAGTAACTAGATTCACCAGCTTTTTTCAGTCATTCACCAAGAATGTTGGAATGGACAGTGGCTATTTCTACCAACAGCCTGTAATGAAGTTGCTAGAACACTTACCTGCTGTGCTGAAATGCTGAGATCAAAACTTTCTTTATTCATGATTTACAGCAAAGCCTTGAGCTTGGCTCTTCCGCATCTCAAGAGAGTATAGGTCTTGGCTTGTAGGATACTCTGAAATGAGCAAATATCAATCTCCTTTTAAAAAGGCTCAACTTCATGTAACTAAATATTAGTTCAGGAAAAGTAAGAATGACACTGCATAGCATGACTATTGAAGTACTCAGTGGGACAGAAAGCTGGATTCCAGCCACTGTTTCAGAGAGTGGTGTCTGCTGGACATCATAAGACTTCATCCATTTTGTAGTTAAGAAACAGAAACTCTCTAATGCCAGAATCCTTGTGCTTCTTCAGAAAGAATGAAAAAAAATTCTTATTTAACATTCTGAAAAGAACAATCTTGACATTGCTGCTATTTTCTCCATTTTGCTTTGCTAAAAATAATGAAGTCATACTTCAAACTGTTTTAGAACTGCAAATTTTAACAATAAATGGGCACTCCAATATCTACTTATGTAGACATTTTTTTTCTTGTAAATAAAATATTGACATGTTGAAATCAAATCCGATTTCAGATATTTGCAGTAATCTTCACAGACTATTTATTCTTAAACACCTCAGCAAATGACTGCTTACTTAGCACAGGAAATCTACATGGATTCCTGTGACAGGAGAGAAAACGTAAACTGTAATTGTTTAGACTTTCTAACACTTCAAATACTTGTAGCATTTTAATTAAGTGCAGATTAGATTCAGGTCACTGGCTTTAAACTTGCCTATTTTAATTATTTAGATGCTTGAAAAAATGTCCTAAATATTGACTGACAAGAAAAAATTCCTTATTTCCCTCTTCAGATTATTATTGATTTAACAAAATATTTTCCCAGAATTTTAGAATTTTCTGGGCTAGACTAATCAAGATAATCTTTCCTGCCCTGGGACACCTCAGTTAATTCCAATCCCTTGGAAAGATCCCCACTGAGAACTAAAAAATGAGATTTTAGCTTACCTGTTCAACAGAAAACACAAAATACAAGACAATCCTAAAGCTTTTTGGAAATTTGTGAGTGAGGACAGGTGAATATCTTTCTTCATCTGTTAGGTTACGTGAATCACTTATTTTATCACATAACATAATATATGAGATAAAAATCACAGAATCACAGAATTCTAGGGGTTGGGAGGGACCTCCAGGGATCATCGAGTCCAACCCCCCTGCCAAAGCAGGTTCCCTACACCAGGTGATTTTGATTTTAAATAAGCATAGATATTACTTGAATAGATATGGTCATGAGTAGCTTAATTGGCTTCTACAGTGATGTATGCTGAAAAAATATTATTGAAAGCTGATCTTCACAGAAACAAGAACAGCACACAGAGGGTTGGAAAAATAAGAAAAGATTTGCTAATTTTCATGATACTTTGCAAATATTATGGCTGCAGTTGGACTAGTTTGTTGAGATCTATGTAGAAGCAAAACAGCCTCGTCCCCTATTCCACATTTGACAGGTACTTTGAGAAAAATATCTTCCTCAAATGCACTTATTAAATTATTAAGAAAATTTTCCAATTTAAAGTTTTCTTAGTATTTATAGAATTATAATCACTGAATCACGGAATTGCAGGGGTTGGAAGGCATGTCTGGAGATCACCTGGTTCAATCTCACTGCTAAAGAAGTTTGGTGCAGTAGTTTAGACAGGAAAGGGTTCATATGGGCTCATCTTAACTGTTTCCAAAGGAGACAGGTTACTTTTAAGGAAAGTAGGATATGAGTATTTTTCAAAAGTTTTTGAAAAAATAAGGTGACATATATTGTCTTAATTTAAGCATCAAAGATCAATAATAATTTTAGAATTATAGATTATATATAGATTATATCAATTATAATTTTAGAAAATGTATGGCCAAACGTAGTATATAGAGAACAATCTAATATTAAGAATACTGAAGCTCACATTTACTGTTTATTTTTCCAATATCTTAGCAACAGTTTGACTATGACACTTCGGACTTCATTCAAATGGCATACAACAAAATAGAAGTTCTACTTACTAAACAACAACAACAACACCAAGCTTAAAAGATATGAATTTGAATAATCTATTAAGAATTTTCATGAACCTGTTCTTAGAATATGGAAAGAAAGAAGGAAGGAAAAAGAGGAGGAGGGGGAAGGGTAGGAATAAATCTGAGCATTTAGAAAACACTGGGTGATAATCTTTGATTATCTGCAGGGCAAGTGAAGAAAATGTAAGTCAAGATGCTCTTAAACTTAACTACATAAAAAGCTCCCTAGATTAGATGAACTCTATAGGAACAGGTTTGAAAACAATAACAATTAAATATATGGATAAGCAAAAGGAAGCACTTCTAAAATTACATGAGATGTTATGTCTGTAAGGGGAAGGTGGTTGAGTAAACTTTATTGAGACAGATGCAGCAGTGAATGATGGGTACATACAAAGCAATTTGCATAGCTTTGTTTAACAAATTGTTGGGTGGGGTTTTTTTTTTTGAGTTACAAATCAAATGACAAAAAACAATTTCAATTACAATTTTTTACATCTACATTTTTAGAGAGCTATGAAGTAAAAACAAACTTCAAGCATTTAAAAACTCTACAAAGAATTGAAGAAAAATGAATACATACGATATTCTCAGCTTCATTTTCTATCTTATTTTTAGGCCCTTGCAAGCTTATTACAATGCCCTCAATATTTCTTTATATTGACAGCATACTCTCAGTGTTTCTTGATATATCTTTATAGTAGATGCTACTAACAGAGAGAGTAAAACTTTCTTATTTGTTCCAGTATTTATTCCAAAGATAAGGCAGCCAAACAGTTATATACATTTATATGTGGACTCTCTTGCCAAGAGAAGTTGTGGAAATTCCATCACTAATATAATCTATAACTACAAAGTTAAATAGCTGCTCTTTAACTGCCTGAATGACTTAGATAACGCTATAATTTCTACGAAGAAAAAAAAAAAAAAAAAAAAAAAAAATCAAGAAATTTTGGAACACAGTGGCTTTCCATGAAAACGGTTTCTGTAAACATCCAATATGATATTACAAAGATTTTTAACAATTTTAAGATGAAAATGGTCATATAAGCGATACATTGCGTTTTTAGGATACAGGCCAACTCATGAACTATACCTCTCTGAGCAGTTTCTCTTTCCCATGTCTCTGTTTTGCTGAATTTCTCATTAGTTACATTTCCTACATGATAAAGCATTTACATCCACTGCTTTCCTAAGTTTTTTCACTTTCTTTACAGATAAATGATCTGCTTCTTCTGATTTCAAATATTTTGATTTTTTTTTTTTTTATTTCTACCCTATGTTTAGTTTGGAGTAGAGCTAGTTAATTAGAACTTGGTAAAATTATACACTGGGAATTTCCTTTCTAAGCCATTTCCGGAGAAAAATTGTAAACTAAAATATTGTTCTGCTATGGTTTTTCACAGCGTTCTATAACATAGGAGGCATGCTATTTTAAGTAAGAAACTATTAAAGACATTAATTTATTTGTAAGGAATCTTTTTCCTGTAAAACAGAAGGCATTTCTCTATTACTTACTATGCAGCAGCATCTGAAATATTATACTTCTTCCTCAATACTCAGAAGAGGGAACAGCAAAGTTGTCTCAAATAGGCTACAGCAGTGGGCCCAGGTGAACCTCATGTGGTTCAGCAAAACCAACTGCAAAGTCTTGCACCTTGGTAGCGGCAACTTCTGCTATCAGAACAAGCTGGGGGATGAAAGGATTGAGCGTAGCCATGCTGAAAGAAACCTTTTGGTGGATAGGAAGCTGAACATGAGCTAGTAATGAGTCCTTGCAGTCCGAGAAGCCAAACGTACCGTGGGTTCCATCAAAAGAAGCATGGCCAGCAGGGCAAGGCAGATGATCCTGCACCTTTCTGTGCTGGCGAGACCTTGCCTGGAGTACTGCATCCAGATGTGGAGTCCTCAAGGTCACGGTGGATGGGACTCTGAACAACCTGATCCAGTCATAGCTGTCCCTGTTCATTACTGAGGAGTTGGACTAGATGGCCTGCTAGAGCCTCTTCCAACTCAAACGATATCAGTAGTACTGTCATTGAAAGATAAAATGTTCCACTCTCACATTTTGGTTATTCATTAAAGCTTATGAAAGATATAGTGCAAAGAATGTAAGTTTTACCTGACCAAATGGAACAAAATAATGTTTCCGTCCTTTATTTTCTCCCATCTTTTCTATTTCCCCTGTCAGCTTTGAGAGAGGAATATAGGGAGGTTATCTCTACCTTAACAGCTAATCAATTTTTAAGACTAATGGTTTTCATGTCCTTTGGTTAGGGGTTCCCCTCTCTTTTTCCTTGAGCAACTGCTGTTTTCTCTGAACCATAGCAACCAGTCAAGCAAGCAGAGGAAGTAGCTCCCTCAGAAATCAACACCAACTCTGCTCCATACATAATCTAGTGAGGATTACTTACATTCCCATCCACTACTAGGCTTATAAATGTTATTTATCATGAACTATTGAGAAGAGCAGTGGTATCAACAATCTTACCAGTACTTCTCTATGATCCACAAGCAGAAGCAGCTGGAAAGCTCCATGTAATTTGGATCCTGATACCATGACAGAATTTTTTTGTGCAACAGAAAGAGATCAGCTTGTAGTAGAAAAAAATATGAAAAGACCATACAGCTGAAAATGGGTACACTAGCAGAACACCTCTTCTTTTGTAGCTTCCAGTTAGTATTGCAGCAGCCTAGCAAAAATAGGAGCACCAGAAAGCAATTATTAACAGTTACCTCACATTAATGTGTCACCAGCACATATTTCTATATTTTTTTTGACAGTTTGTTGACACTTACCTGTCCCATCTGGAGAAGTTTCTTGTTTTCTATCAAAGGCAACATCAAGAAATATCAGTGAGTTTCAGATTTTCCTGTCTTGTAATGGCAGGAAATGTAAATGTAATTGATGTACCAAAATAGAAGAAATCTATTTTGTTAGTATTCTTGTAATTTATCTTTTCCTGAAACAAGTGATTTAAGGGCAAAAATGTTTAGAATGTTGAAGAATAGTAAAGTACAGAATAAGTAGAGGACGAAAAAGTTAAGTAAAACACGAATGGTGATTTACATATTACTATGGAATCCTTAATGGTTAAGACAAAATTCTGATTACTCATTTACTGAGTAACATCACTTCTTTTTGTAATTCTTGATAATGACTCTGAAAAGAACAGATAGACTTTTGTTGGATTTGGAAAAAGATAAAGCAATCAGCTCAACAGAAGGAAGAGTAATCCTCAGCAAATACTGCTGCTTGTTTTGAAATTTGATCCAAACTGAAATTTTAAATTAATAAGAATGCATGTCTGCAGGTCTTATCTTACTTACATTTGCACATTACTGGGAGCATAACAGAAATACTTATTTATCTTAAAAGTCTTCAAGGAATTCCATCATTAACAGTTAAAAAAACTGTCATACAAGAAAATCACCTTCACATTTAAATCTGTTGCTGTACGCAACGAACAACAACTACACATATCAAATTACCAAAAATTCTGCAAATACCCTCTGGTCAAATAGATTGAGTTTATTTTGAGGAATTTTGGTGACACTTCATTGCAGGAACACTTAACAGCTCATCAAACTAACTCAGCATTAAGGGTTAGAACAGTTCACAAGATGTTGGAAAGTAGAAATGTACAAATTCAAACTGTTGTTTTCTCAGGCTGAAATAGTACTTATAATTAATAAAATATGTTTTGTCTTTTTCAAATTCTGAATTTTAGGTTAAGTATTGTTGTACTTTCAATTTTTGTATTGTATTTGTATTGTACAAATATATGTATTTTCAATGCTAGAGACCAGTGAAACTTGTAGTATAGTCTTAACACTTCCTATGTCTTTTATTTCTTTCTGATTTTATTGTTTTTTTAAGAGACCTTTTAGAACAACACCATGCTACTAAAACTGAAGTTCAGGCTCATAAGGATGACTTTCTTTTGCAGATAAATCTTTTCAAAGAGAACTGTTTTGTGCATCTTTGCCCAGTTTGAGATGTTTGAAGCATTGTGCAAGGAATATCTAATTATAGCAATTTGCAAAGAGCTGTAGCTTTGCTCTTTAGTGAGCTGTTTGTGAAAATGTTACTCTACTATTAAAAAAAAAGCAAGAAAATTGTCTCCCTGGGTTACTGCAGATGACAACAATACTCACAGAGCAGTATTCACATAGGAATTTATAACGGAATACAGACTTTGAAAGCTGCAGTGAAACGACATGACCTTTCAACTAATACATAAGAGGATAGCTGGAATGTGAGATAATGAGAATAAATATTAAAACAAAGTATTTTAGTCATACATGCAATTTTTATTTATTTATTTATTTATTTTGCATTTTTCTTAATTTTTCAGATGAAAAAGTGACTGTGGCTATTCAGTTTTCCTCTAGGATTTAAGATTTTAAGATTTCTTTTTTTCCATTGATGTTTCCTTCTCGAATTTAATTAAGCTTTATGAATTCCTGTTGAGCTGGAAGACTTATTAGAGGCTTAGATATGCTTGCCTGGCAAGAACACAGTTATTTTCAGACTGGAGCTGGTTTTAATTGGATGGTGGGGGAAAAAACGAACAAACAAACAAAAAAATAATTTATTGCAATAAGTGAATCAAATTCATGATAAAAGCTACTAAAACATTTACAGCCTGAAGAAGAAATAAATGATCTGGCAAGATGTTATAGCACTTGATGCAGATGGAAATCTTTATATGAGGGACAATGGTTCAAAAAGAAAGAAATTTTCGGGAAATAAGAAAGAGTTGATTAAGGCTTAGAACACCTATTAGAGTATCTATATTGTGCTATTTTTCCTTGGTCAATTAGACATACCTCCATGATGACATTACTTCAAAGTCCTCAATTAATCTGCACCTTTTAATTATCTTTCACACCTTTTGTTGTGGTCAAGAACCTTGTGAAGAATGAAGTGGATGTTAATATTTACACAGCACTTACTATAATTGGGTTCTGACCTTGCTAGACCCAACAATTATATAAATACATATAAAAAAAAAAAAAAAAAAAAAAAAAAAAGGATTGCTCCAGGGCTTAGCATGCATTAATTCCTTGACCTGGGTCTTTGCTGGTCCTCTGAGCACAGGAAATATTAGACACATTATGACACACAGAGTGTGGTCTGTCAATAAATTAATATTTAACAATCAAGATTAGGAGCTGAATGTTAGCTTTAGGAAAACACTCCAAAACTCCAAACTAAACTGCTTCCCTGAAAACAATAGGCAAGACCTAACAGAAACCAATTAACTTGAAGGGTTAAATAGACATTTGCAGAAGTACTATACTTAAGGTTTTAAAAATACAGGTTTAGGAAGAGCAGTGACTTAATATAGAATCGTTAAACATACATTAAATAAAGCAAGACCCTCTGCAGCTGAACGGCAAAGGTGGGAGGGAGGGACAATTTTTTTTCCTGTAGTTAAAATAAAGTAAAAATGTCAGCAAAAGACCAAGTGTAAAGTAAGGAGATGTGTAGATCTCTCTCGAGAAAACTGTTTTTTTTCTAAAATAGCCAGTTTTAAGGAAGTATGCAGATATTTAGGTGTTTATAAAAAGTTTTTCTCTCCAAAGATAACTCTGTAGCACAATAGTAGAAGCACACATGTGTAATGGATTTACAGAAAAGCACCCAAACCAGAAGGTGGCAAATATTTGGAGAAACTGAAATGTACAGGTCAAAGCATAGGCAAAAAATTACCTCAAATATGGTATGAGGTGATTAAACATTTTTTTGTAATCATCCACCATTTTTTATGTCATCAGTCATGTGAATGACACATTCATCAGTATACAAATGATTGCATTTCCATTTCCTGGTCAAGAAATTTTTCTTCTAGCTGTTGTTTTGACCTTTTCTTTATATATGTTTGTAGATCTGAAGGAATGCAGAATCAAAGAAAAATTATTGAATATTATATAAGACTGCTGAATGTCTTACTTGTTCTTTTTCAA
This sequence comes from Centrocercus urophasianus, assembly GCF_019232065.1. Lineage (NCBI taxonomy): Eukaryota > Metazoa > Chordata > Aves > Galliformes > Phasianidae > Centrocercus > Centrocercus urophasianus. The sequence goes on along the minus strand of NW_024884475.1, from coordinate 15,134,560 downwards.
AATGTTTAGTATTTGTAGAATATGTTGTAAACTTTAGTAGCAAAATGAAACTTTATATATTGTGTTATTTGGACCTCAGTGGAATGCCAGCCACATCTCATTTTTGTCACTGTTTAATGTAGGAATAGAATGGTCTATGTGCAAGAAAATGTAGACCATTATAATAACATTTCAAATTGAAATTCAGTTAATTTTTGTGTAATTTTAAAGATTTTCTTACTTGTAATTGTCTCATAGTACTGTCAGAAAACTGTCTTGGGTTGGTTATCAGAAGCTGATGCAAATAGCTCATCCTTGAATACATTTATTTGTGGCTTTAAAGATTGATTATTCTATATCCATTTTGATCATGAAGTTTGAAATATTCTGCCATTCTTCACTCCTATCCCAATTGTGCTTTCCTTCTTTGATCCCTTGTAGGCCACAAGACATTTAGGGTAATGTCTTGAGTTTAATTGTATACCTTCACTTGATACACTCAAAATTCATGTTTGCGTTGCACAGGACTTGCGTCTTGCTCATTCCCTGGATGATATAAGAGTATTACTGGTTGTACAAGCTTGCTTCATTCAACATTTTCATCCTCCATTGTATCAGCTAATACAGTAGCCAAGGTTTCTGATCACAGTGCTTTCTCAAGAACTCAGAGCTGATGAAGAGCTCCCTTAATTGCAGCTGAGGAGAAAATCCAAGGACACCAAAGGATGTGCTTCCTGATCAGCATGCAGAGTGCAGTCCTTGGAGCTGCATCTCCCCCTGCTTCCACCCATCCCCACACTTCCCTTGGGAAATTGCATTGGCAAGTAAAATACTGAAGGATGCAAAGGACTGCATTTTGGCTTAAAGGCTCCGAGAACTTCTACTGAATGTAGCATGTCAGTATTCAGAGCTGATACACTAAGTTTTATCTCATTGCAACTTCTGTGCAAGATTATGAGGTGAAGCTTTCTGTTATATTAAAGCTGGGAACAAAGGAAGGCAAAAAATAAAGATTTCTGATTAAAAGAAAATCATAAATTCAAATACTAGGGAGCATTTCTGAGTCAGTAAATCATTTCATTATAGGTTTGTTTGTGTAGGCAATATTTGTTCCTGATTCTAATAGTATTCATCACTAGGGGCTCCAGTAAAATCAGAAAAAAAAATCAACTTTTGCTTGCATGAACATTAGCAATTATAGTACCCTATTGAACTGGTACTAAAAAGAGATAACTAACAAAGAAAAAAAAAGCCAACATATCTTAAGGAAGTATGCTACCCTAGAGATGTTGATATTTGCCTTTAATATAACACTGGGCTATATTTGTTTTTACAGTCAAAAAGAACATCTAGCTGTCTGAAATAATGCAAGTGTATGTGCAAAGGCATATACAGCATAGGAAACAAGCAGGAGGAACTAGAACTCCACAGTCACGAAACTGTCACATTGTTGAGTTAACAGATGTGGAGGACTGCTCACACTACAGTAACTGTAGTGCTGCAACAAACGCGAAGCTCAAAGAAGAGTTTGAGGAAATCATTTTTACCCACTGCATTAATGGCTTGCTTTCATAGCTGCTAGTGTCTATAGAGAACCAAGTTTAGGGACAGAAAACATGCACAACTTAGCTTCAGCCTTAAGCTAAATTAATTAGTAAGTGGTATGATCCAGGCTTGAAATATGTTTTAAGGACAAGGTGGTACGAGGTACATCAGACAGATCAGGTCTCATTGCCCTCATCCAATGCTTTACCCACAGGGCAAGGTCTAATTAAAAAAAAAAAATAAATTGCTGAGAGAACTCTTTGGACAGAGCCTCTGGAAAAGAATTTGTGACAAAATTGATTTTCCTAAGTTCCTCTTGCAAGAGTTTTTGCACAGCTGGGGCATTTATTCCGGAAAAGTTTAAGGGAAGCTGGTATACTTTAGTCAAGAAATTCAATGGAGTTAAATTTGCAGTCTCTATACAGGAATATCTGTAGTGGAAGGAGTTTGGAAAGATGGCAAATTCTGTGGTGTAAGTTTACTCATATCTCCTTCATGCTCAGGTCTCAGCCATTCCAGTCATCTGATTTTTCAATGAAGCACGTTACACTGGCTAGATATCTTCCTTTTATAAAGACAAATTAAGAGAAGATTTAGAACAAAGAGGGAAAGCTGTGTTACTTGACAGCTGAATTTTCTGTGCTGAAATCTATGAGTGAGAGCACCCAACCCTATCCATTCTTTGTCTCTGTTCTCAGGAGGAGAGTAACCATCTGGAAAAAAGAGGGGGAAATTGTGCTGGCAGTAAAACTCTTATTTGTCTAAAAGAATATTAGGTCTGCAGAGGGCTACAGTGAGACACTCTTAAGAGTCTGAGCTTTAGTAAACAATCATATTTATATAAAATCTGCCTGTGAAAGTATTGCAGAGCTTAGAAATCCCTAGAACAATAAATCTTCTTGTTCTTCCTGATGGAGATAGATTCTAAGGTCATCAACTGTAAGGATAAGATGAGTCTCACATGAATGCTTTGGCCCAGAGCTGCACTGGTAATAAACAGGATTTTTATTACATCTCTAAGTGCTCCATGACATGTGCTAAATTACTGTAGGCTTCAGAAACTGCATCTCAGAAGTGTTGTACAATCAGATAGCTCAAATTAGTTCCCTGTGCTCCATTTCAACACGGTGCCTCAGCTTCTCCTGCAGAAGAAAAAAAAGACTTTTGTTTCCTTTATTCTGATTGGCCCCATTCAACTTCTACATGATAATGGAAAAGGAACTTAAGATTTTTTTTTATATTAATTTATTAAGGGAAATATTTCCTTACAACACTGCAATTTTTTTTTTATATTTTTTTTTAACTGTGATGAACTCTTTCATTTTAAATCAGTTTGTCTATTATTAATTTAAGACTGTATCTAAAGTGCAGGACCTAGATGGCCTTATCAGCTCACGACAGCTAGATACATCACCAGCTTCCCATCAGCCAGGACAAGTTCATGCACCCACTTCCTCCTGGCAGTTCTCTTTATGCTAGATAAAGCTCAGTGTATAAAGCAGAGCATCTGCATCTACAAAATATCTCCCTCAAAGTGAGCTCTTAGATACTAATCCCAAGATCCTTACTCTTTTAGTTTCTAATTTAGATTAAATCTGTGTTAAAATCACTGAGTTCTTGTCTTTCACAGGACCTCATTATCTGGGGTATGCTTCAAAGACTATCAAATCAGTGCAGGTATTTGAATAAACGATGAGTCTCTGTTAATTCCACTTCTGTGACTGGCCCTGTTTACTCTATTGCAAAAATCAAGACTGATAAATTTATCATGAACTATTGTGAATCAGCGTTCCTTCCTCTTAATCAAGCACCTCAGGGAAAACGTACACAAAAAGAAAATACTGCAGACTAATTCAATGCAAAACTGAACTATCTGACTTGTGGCATTTTTGCTTTGTTTGTGCAAGCAAAACTAGGGATATACTCAAATCTCTGCTTTTACTGAGAAAAAAAAATATTCCTGAATTTCCTAATCAACAAATATTGCGTAATCTTTAGCTTATCTTTCCATTTTATTCAGTGTTTGGTATGAATAACAGTAAAAATTTGTAAACAAATATTGTACATTTGCATTTAAAATCAGTTACAGGGTAAATATTTAGCAAGTGAATATTCTATTTTGCAAAGAGAGAAGAAACTTAAAATCTGAAACTGCAGTCGTTACTACTCTCTATTACTGAAACACTGAGAAGCCTTCAAAAATATTCTTTTTCTTGCATTCTTGGCAGAAATTGGCCTCCACATCCTTGTAGAAAGAATGCAAAGTATAATCTGACCTTGAGGTAGGTGGTGCCTTATTATGGCAATGCTATTCTTGTATCACACACATCAATATGGACTTTACAGTTTCATTTTCTAAGAATTTCGAAAAAAACTGCTGAGGAAACAACCACTGTAATTTTTATTCAGAATAGTAACTCAATAATTGAAGGTTAGCACTTTGGGTCAATTAGAAGGAAAAAAAAACGACAACCTTTAGCAAATGTTAGTGAAGTAATTCTATTGCGAAGTGAATCTTCTTATGCTTAATGCTTGTTTAAAAGGAGAAATCTTGGAACGTTAGTGTGAAATAACTTGGAGGAGGATTTAAAGTAGAACAGATATCTATACTAGCTTTTCTGATCATTTATTTTTTTTCTGGAAGCAGACTTAAGCTGGTATCATAGTAGATCATTTAATTCGGTATTATTTATACCTGAAAATCTGTAAAATTATTTTTTGTTTAAATATGACAGAATTGCTGAAATTACTTTTAAAACATTATTTCTAGGTGTCAGTAGAGAAATTTCAAAGTGATAAGTAGAAAATACTATCATGTCATATAACTTCTATTCATGATAGCTACTTCATTTTTGACATTACATCTTTCTTCAGTCATTTGTTTAAGCTAAACTCTTAATTAGAATTAGAAAATTTGAGTCTACCTATAAATATTTTTTCGGGAATAAAGAAGCAGAAAACATTTATGTAGTCATAATTCCATGTGCTTTGGGTAGCTTTTTTTGAGTTACAAAGTTGTCATAATTTTTCCTGAGAATCACATTTTCAAGGATACTTCTGTGACAGTACTCCTGGGCAAATTTATGCTTCCTTCCACCAAGCCTCCTCTCTCATATATTGACCATTTAACAGTTTATCTTCCATAGCAGCCTTCCCTTGCAACCATGTGTAGGTTTACCTTTGGTCATGGCTCATACAGTTTCAGCTATTTGTTTTCATTAAAGAGTTCAATATCTCTTTACATTTATTCCAGGAAGCAGCTATTATGTCTGCCAGCTTCAAAGAGATTTAATTCAATTATTAGCACAAGAGGGTTTCATAACTACAGAATTACGTTTCATTAGTCCTATCCATCAAAATATGCTTGTTGGCATCATGAGAAAGTTAAGACACTCAACATATCAAGTTCTAAGGTCATGCAAATAGATTCTATGCCTGCAGCTTGTCAAGTGCATCCAGCTGGAACACCCGTGGGTCAGGAACAATACTACATCTATTATCTATTGGAAAGAAATATCTCCTGTTGTACAGAGAATGAGCATAAATTTGTGAAAAAACATACTTTTGGAAAAAAAAGAAGCAAGTTGCAAAAAAGTCAAAACAGACTCTGTAGCAAAAATAGTCCTCGATTTTAGGCTAAACAGCTGATAGAACGTGAAATTTTTTTGGTGATAAAATTCAGTCCCATATTCTCAGTAGAGTTCATATCAGTGCTTTTCTTTTTACTATGCAGCATTTTTGTAACACTGCAAAAAACTTCTTTAATCATATGTGTGACACTACTAATTTAGATAAGAAGATTATAATTTAATTCACACAATAATTCTCACCACATTTTCATGTTAATGTTTCAAAAAAAATCGGAGTCCACCCTAAACAAGATGTGGCCAAAAGTAAAGAGTTCTTTCAAGCACTAGATTGCACACTTCCAGATTAAGTTTTTAAAGGCAGGCTATTAAAACAGTCTCTTACATCCTTTTATATATAATTTTAACACATAAAATATCTTCACAGGGGAGTACAGAAGAGGATTAATTGTGAGTTGAACCAAACCAGAATTGAACATTTTTTTACTGAGAAGGCTTAGGAAGAGATGCTGCTGTATAATTTTTGTCCAACTTCACAAATACTTTCCAAAGAAGTAAGACTATGCCATTTCTAATTGCATACTGAAGGAAAACAGCTTATAAATGGTGAATGCACCATATTACTCTTTAAACCTTAGTTTAAAAAGCAGATGGAATTCATCTTTGTGGGATATTTTTCATCAGTTTGTTTGAAGTTGGGTGTTTGATATAGAAGTTTTTAGTTGGAAATACCACAAAAATGGCTAATAGATATCAGTTTATAGTCCTCACTTCTTGCTTTTTAATCTGAGCTAGAGAGACAGAGGAAATCCCGCACAGAAGGAGACTCTTTTAACATCAGGTACACGATACTGAGAATGATGGTAAAAATTGCTCTGAAAGGCCAATGCCCAATCCCTTGGTATTGGAAATACTGATAATCACATCACCACAGTCAAATTTAGCACCACAGAGATTTATATGTGTACAAAAACACACTTCATGCCCAAAAATTGTTACTCCGAATTGTATTGTTCAGTCTAGGAACATATCTGTATCTACTGATACTGTGATAAATATGTTTTTCTTCATCTCAATCATCAAAAATGCCTTGTTTTTTAAAGGAAACTTGGCTGACAGTCCCTTAGATGTCAACTTGAATCTTTACACTATTCTGGAGAAAACACTGCAGCCTGAAGTTTTTCCTCTCATTTTATTTCAATACACTTCTTACATTAAATTTGAGACCAGAGGCATCTTTTTAGCTGTTTCTCAGATGACTATTACATCATCCCATCAAAAGGACTGTGTCAAGAGCATATAACTTTCTTTTTACTAAGCAACATATTTTTAATGGTAGCATACACCACTTTGCAGATTTCACATTCACAATATTTCTCATATCGTTTCAGTTCTTAAGGCCTACTAAGGCACTGGAGTCTTGAAATAGTTAATGATACCTATACAAGTAAACAATAATTCTTCCCCAAAACTCTACGTCTATAGTAACTCCTTATTCTTGTAATTACAGCCAATTCAGAGGCAACAATCAAGCTTCACTTTTTCTCCACCCATGATCAAAGTCTGAGGCACTTTCTGTTCTAAATATGAGTACACGATTTTCAGGGGTATTATTCAGAGAGTCTGTGTTAGTGGATTATAAAACAAACATTCTAATCTATGTTTTGAAATACTACCTTGAACATGAACTATGAAAACCTGGGCTTATAAATTTGAACGTTCCCTATTAAAGATCTAAGGAATAATTAATTATATTTATCAAATATTAGTGACAGAGCAGTCTTTTACAGTTTGTATATTCTGCTTTCCTCTTTCATGTTGTCTTATTTCTGAAATGAAAAAAATATTCTAAGATCTACACCAGACTGTTGAGAGTACGCTTTCTGAAGAAATATCATATCTTAATTATGCTGTATTTACTGTTTTAAGATAGTGCAAGAGGAAAAACTGTGAGCATCTTCATGTACAGATTGCTGCAGTAACACTGCATCTCTTTAATATAAATGGACATTAAATTATAAACTGCCAGTCCACGTTAAATATCTGTAACATTAGATATAACTCAGTAGCTGGATTTCTAAGGAAACTGATACCCCTCTTGCTCTCTTGCTAGAGAATGTGCTGCACCATAAAGCACTGCTCATCTCCAAGCATAGATGTGCACACAGAGGTTTTGAGGAGGATCTGGTACCCTGCCTGGGAAAAGACTGAACTCAACAGTTATTTTGTGCTACGTATTGCAGAACCCACTGCTGCTGAACAAAGAGCAAAAGCCGAAAAGAAATGGTGTCTAGGGTCTTACGTTGGCCCCCCAGTCCTGCTGGGGTGATGAGATAATTAGCCTGGGTGAATTATTTTAATTTTCTAGCCAAAGCAAACTTTTCATCTGAATCAACAAATAACAAGAAAATAAAACAAAAATGAAAACAATGATAAATGTCCTATATTCTTGAGCTTCTTTTCATCTCTTGGTTACAGTGCTATGATTCTTTTGTTAGCTCTGTCTGGCACAGGAAAACCTGCATGAATCTGGACGCTCTGTTCCAGGCCTGAAGCAGAAGAGCTGCTGTTCATTAGGACCTCAGATTTCTGATGTGCTGCTCCTCCAAGGCTTTTCTCTCCTCTTTTTCTCTAAATATTGGTGTTTTGTTGTGTTTTTTTTTTTTTTTTTTTTTTTTTTTTTTTTTTAATTTTATTTAACTGAACTTCAATGAGCTTCTCATATTCCTCTCTACTAAATGATCCCCAGCTACATGACCCTTTTCTGTTAGGCATTCGGATGAGTCAAAATATAACAAATAGACCTGTGTTCTTCTTAAATGCTACACTAATGTTATTGGTGAATTGAACACACTATTTTATGTATTGATGCTACATGTTAATTAAAATAGCACATAATTCCTCAGGAATTCTACAATCTGTGCAATCTTTTTTCCCCCTAAATTTGAAGTAATCTTAAACTGGAAGCAAAAACAGATGAACAAATTTTTGTTACAGTAGGTTTTTAAGAGTTTTACCAGACACTTCAACATTTTCTGTTACATAGATAGGGAAATGAGATACATGGCAATGGTGAAGAGCAATTATGACATTTTTTTAATCATGCTAATAACACCTACGTGCAATCACAGTCATTTTAAATTTCCTTTATTTGAACCTCTTCAGCTTCAAATTGTTTTTCTACAACTACATCCTAGCAGTGATACAAATACTATCATGTGAAGAGGGGATACCATTGTACCTCAGAAATGTACATCAAGGGGAATGCTTTAATAATATACACATTGTTTTGAAAGTGATGCTCCTATTCATTTCTATGGAAACCCAAACATATACAAAGAGCACCATAACACAATTTGATAGAACAGATTTTTGGCTACAAGACACTGTTTTTCTACATTGTCACCACCATTAGCCAATTTGTGTGGATGAGCTTGTCAGGAGAGTCTTCATTTTGGAGTGTGACAGCTGTACATGGCCACTGAAAATATGGCATGCCTTTCACATAGCTGTTGCTACTGCTGAAACACACCACTCACTGCCTCGTGCTCACATCCACCAATTGGTCTCCATAAACGTTCAGCAAGTATCAACGAATGTCAATGAGTGCAATTTTTTTCCACATGGAGGAATTCAGTATTGCTTCTTTGCCTCATCGGCACTTCCCTGTCAGACACCATTTTGTCAGACTGCCCCTCTGCTGCCAACTGTCACATGGCCATACCACCAACATTTGCCTCTGATGAAGACATCACTTTGGGATCAGCACTTGTATAATTTACCTCAGAGTTCAAAGTATATTTTGCAATGACTGCATTTAATTGTAAATATCTTCACTGCTACACATAAAGAATAATAGGATAGAAAAATAAAATATTTGCAAGGCCATGGCACTTACAAAGCTTTATAGCGTGTTCATTAAATTTTCTACAACAAATATTCATTTTTATGATCAATTCTTACCTTATCTTCTCCCACAGCTATTCGTTTAAGGCTGTTTTAGACCTTCAGTCTTCCCTTATTCTTTAGATTTCTGTAAATCCTGACATAAAAATGTGTGCATTTCAGATTCATGTGAACTTCTTGGTATTTTCACTACAGTGTGCTTTTTCTTGTGAATATTCTTGTAAGAATTCTTTTTTTTTTTTTTTTTAAACCATAGAAAAGCTTGATCACAGAAGATACAGGTGAAAGAGTGATGATCAGAGTCGTCTGCACATGAATTGTGACCACTCATATCTTTGGGAAAATGAGTTAAATTGTAACCAGAAAACATTCCTGTCCTTGGCAGTATGACGCACTGAGTGAATTATCACAGTAGTTAAGATGATGAATTTAAAATAAAATAATTAGCGCCATATGATTTTTGGTTGTTAGCCACTTTTCTTGTTATGATATCAGAAAGAATGATAAAGAAATTATTATCTACAAATTTATACTAGTATCTCTTTTAAAGAAATATGCCTAGTATGAAATACACTGTTTTTTCAATTGATACTTTACGATAATGATCAGTTATAATAGGTTGCACCCATCCTCAGCAGAGAATCCTGCAAACAAACAAAAAAAAACCTACTTGCTGGTTTGTACTCTTACAATATACAATGTATACTTATACTCACACTGAATATACAAGACAGGCAAGGAAAGGAGAAAAGTAGTATTTGCTCTTACAAACATTTTGTAATATCCTGAAGCATCATGTGGATTAATGAATTGGCATTTGTGTATCAGCGAAGATTCTTTGTTCACATCAACCCCTTACCTGGGCTCAGGTAATGTTATTTGATAATTTTAAGAAGGCCAATTATTTGGTAAACATTACCAAATGCTGTCTTGTAAGAAATTGTTTTACCTTCAAGCTATGACTTCTGTCCTATTCTATATTGTGAACCAGTGAATGTTACCCATAAAGCTAGGAGAGATACAAGGAACATATTTCAATTATATCTGTGGGTGCTTGAAATTTTGCACATAAGCATGTAGTATTTTAAATGAAGCATGTCTCCAAACATATCTGAACATCTATTTTAAGTAATTTTGTCATCATTATACATGAATTGTGGCAACTACAGAAGGTCTAGTTTTCTTGCCACTATGCAATTACTGAGCTGTATTTCAACAGTTCACTCTTCTTTGGAATGGAAAATAGCATATGAAGATGGAGAGAGGAAATGCCACTTTCTTTTCATTTAGGGATATCTTGGAAGAAGTGAAAAAGGAGAGGAAAAATATTTTTTTCATGTGATTTTTTTTATAGTTCCCACGTGATTTTAAAAGTAATGAGTTAAAGGAAATAAATCAGAAATAAAATTTTGTCTGAAGAAATGATAGTATCAGGCTAAAAATACATCATTATCAAAAACCTAAATGAAAATATTTGCTGATGCTCATATAGTTTCTTACATATCTAGTACATGTAGAAACGTATTATTTTTTCCCCAAATTAACTTTTTGTTAATCGTCTGCAGATTGGCAAATGCAAAAGTAGCACACCAAATCACAAAGTCATTGTTCAAAATGGCGTTTTAAAATCCTGCAATGCATGAGTGATATGCAATCACTAGAAAAGTGCTTTTGTGACATTTTTAAGGAAGGTAAGAAGAAATTCCACAAATCCATGTATATCAGAAATGAAGCATTTCTAACAACAACTGAAATCAAAATATCTATGGAGTATTAAAAATGGAGTTGTTGAGTTTTTAAAGTAGAATGTTGACTATATAACAACAGTGCGGGGCTTTATTCAGCACCTCAAGAATTGCCTCTACCCAATAGTCAGTGCAGAAATACTTAGCTAACAAGAAGGCCCATAGATCATTTACTTCTTTCTGTACATACACAGAAGCTATTAATACTTCATCTGGAATACGTATACAAAACAAATGCTCTGTACTTTTGCTTGGGCATCTCTGTCAGTATTTATATGTCTGGTGAAAATAATTGATAAGCAAACAAATGACACAAAGTATAAGAGTCCTCTCCAACTATTAAGATGACATTAGTTATGAAAATGGAGGAACAGAAAACTAAGCTTTCTTTTCTGAAATTATTCTGTATATATTGTTGAAAATAATTTTTCTGATTTTTGTCTTTGTTCTCTCTACATTTTCCTCTCCAAATGACTATATTTGTAATCTCATACCATGCAGAACAGCTATTATTTGTCCTATAAGTCTATGTATTTATTTATAATTAATAAACATGGTAATTTGAAATTCAAATATGGTCATGTGCTTTTCTGACGTTTTAAGTGCTGTATGCAATTAAGACAGAAGAAACTATTCTAGAAAGATAGTAGAGTAAAAGCCACGTAGAAGAGCGGGGATTGAATTTACAAAATTATGGCATGTAACACATAAACTCTCAGTGAAAAGTTTTAAATGGTAAAAAGCAAAGTCATACCTATGATAGCTTAAAGCACATTGCAGAAAAAAAGAAAGGAATTTAGATGAATAAATTTAAAAATAAGTGTTTGTTAACTGAAGTAGATTTGACTCAAAGAAACCAAACAAACAAAAAACATGAGAGAATGACTTTTGACTAAATATGTCAGAGAGCTGCATTAATGCCACTGAACCTCCGCAGAAAAAATAGTCTGCCAGAAAGCTTAGTGTGGAAAACAGTGACAGCATACTTCCACTTCAGGCTTCATAATGCATATGTTTTAAGAATATTTCAAAAATTAGGGTTCAGAGAAAACATACACATTTCTGCAAAAAGTAGCTACTGTTCTTCAAAACAATACTAGAGATGTGTAGATTCATCAGTTTGCAAATGACAGTGTCAGGGCTTCTGAGAATACCATAGCCTAAAACACTGGTAGAGCTGCTAGCTACATTGAGATTTAGCACTTACATTTCTCCATATTGTTAATAAAACAATATTTAGAATCCAGTTATTTCACCATGGTTTCTTCACCCTCTTACTATCATAAATATGCACTGTTACATTGCATTGCTGTTACTGTAACAAAATTTTACACACAATTTTTAAAATTCAGATAGAGAATATGTATTATTGGTGATAGATCAAATTCCCACACTCTGTCTAGTAAAACCCATAAGAAATCCTAATTACAGAGTATTTTTCCAAAATTATATGCTATAAATCTTATCTTTCTAATAATGGCCTCCATTTTCCTGTTTTTGGGTTCAGAGATTACTAAAAATAATTTCCCAGTCATACAATGTATTACTGAATCTATTGCTGATGTTTCTCTTTGTAAAGTGCAATGATGACACGCCTTAGGGTAGCTATACTCAAGGTCATACTCAAATTTATTGCCTTTATAGGCATGTCTATACTGTGGGCTATTACTCACATGTCTGAGTTACTTTGCCTTGAGAAACAAATGAGCAGGAACATTTCGTTCAAGTCCCATCATGATGGTACAGACACACATGATATACCAGCAGATTTCATTCCATCACTAAAAACAGTCAGTATCTCATTTTGCACCTGGCTGTAACCTTTAGCTCCAACTTTTTATTTTACAAAGTGCCCAGCATGAATGGTCTCAATTCCTTTCTTCTTTATGGAAAAAAATGTCATGGCTTGCCTTACCATATATAATTAGATTTCATACTGGACAGTCCAGAAGGACTCAGAAAAGAAGCTCTCTGAGAGGATATTGGAACAGGCTGCCCAGGGGGGTTGTGGGGTCTCCTTCTCTGGAGAGGAGAAGTCTTGCCTGGACACCTACCTGTGCAACTTGTTTTAGGGAACCTGCTTTAGCAGGGGAGTTGGTCTCGATGATCTCTAGAGGTCCCTTCCAATCCCTACAATTCTGTGATTCTGTGATATGTGCTCAGCTAGGAACTCTAGGAACCCCTGCTTAAAGAGGGTTTTAAGATTACAGTATATACAACATGAATCTATATTTTGTCTGAAACTTTGATAATCATATGCTATCATCTTCACTTTCTTGAGTGCACGGTATCAGTAAAATCCAGCATCGTCTTTCCCCACAATCACAATCTCATCTTCAGCTATTTAAGCCATTCATTTCAATAAGAAGTGAAAGCTATGCTCATTGCAGAATGCTCACTGTGTTGAAGGAGGATTTCTTCAGGACCGTGGATAAAAATCATACACACCAGGCTGTCACTATTTTATCTATTGCCTTCAATAACATGAGCACATGTGCTAACAGATGGAGACTGTTTAGAATGGACAAAATGAATTAATCATTGTTTCTCTATTCATCAGTTTGGTAGATAGCCTCTGCCAGAATCTTTGGTATTTCCTATGTATGTAAGGATTGAGATATTTTCCAGACGTCACATCTTTTACATCTAAAGAAAAATTCTAGATTAAATTTAATTTCACTGTGTATGTGACATGCGTGGTGACAAGAGCATGCATGTGACATTCTAACTTCAAAGTCTGTCAAGAGTATTTGCTTTCCATTCCTACTATAGCGACAGAACTCACCTAAGTTTTTGTCTTCTCAGATTTACTGGCTTTTTAGAGTAGGTATTGCTATCCTTTAAAATAATAATAAAAAAAAAAACAATGGAATTGTGGCTATATACAGCTGCTCAGGAATATAATTGCAGATCTCCTAAGTGCATGGACCAACAAGCACAACATAAAGCCTGCTTCTGTATCTTGAGTTCAAACTCCTGATAATTAATTCTGAAGGGGAACTTAATTCTAAGATTCCTACATCTCTAGATATAGGCTGTTTCTTTCAGGTGACTCACTATGAACAATAAGAGTATACATAGAATTTTTTAACTAAACAACTTTCTGAACAGAAAACTTGGCTAAAAGCATAATCAAAAAATTAGATGTATGCAAATTAGAATCTCAATCTTTTATTTCCCTTCCAGATCAGTATTTTTTTTTTTTTTTTTTCCTTTAAAACAATCGTAGAACTGCTCAGGTTGGAAAAGACCTTAAAGACCATCAAGCTCAACTGCAATCTAACCATACTACCCTAACTCTAACAACTCATCACTAAATCACATCCCTAAGAACCACATCCAAGTGTTTTTTAAATACATTCAGGAGTGGTGACTCAACCACCTCCCCGAGGAACCTATTCCAGTGCCTAACAACCCTTTCTGTAAAGAAATTTCTGATATCCAACCCAAACTTACCTTAGCACAACTTAAGTCCATTTCCCCTCATCCTGTTACCAGTGAAAAGATACCAACCCCACTCACGCTGTAAGCACCTTTCAGATACCGAAAGAGAGAAATAATTCACCCCTCAGCCTCGTCTTCCCCTGCTAGTGTGTAATCAATGAATATATGGATGCTGTAATTAAGAAATATACAGTAAAAAAACCTGAACAGGTTATCACTCTAAAGAAGAATGGATGGAAAGCTTACCCCTGTTCTGGGCTCACTGAAAAGACTCCAAGAGGAGCAATTTCCAAAAGAGATCCTTCCTCCCTTGTAGTCAGCTGTTAAATGGGTCTAGGAGAGGTGGAGCTAGGCTCCACCCCCTTCTGATAGCACAGGAGAATTGTCTTCACCTGTGCTCCCAGGGCTGACTCATTGCTTGCCTCAGGTGGTCAATCAGAGGTTCAGGTCATGATTCAGCAGTTCCCATACAGCCAGACTAAACAACTCCAGTTCCTTCAGTTGCTCCTTGTAGAGCATGCCCTATAAGCATCAATTGCTACTAGTTGAGATTATGTACAAGGGCTGCTGTGAAAGAAACATCTATTTTATTATGTTGGCCCACAACATCAGAGGTGGATGTTTGCGGTATGGCAGTAGGAGCTGAACCTTCTGACCAATGTTCTGTTACATGCTGTCACCGCGTGACAGATGGCAGCAGAGGGGCAGCCTGACAAAATGTATCTGACATGGAAGTACATATGAAGCAAAGGTGTGTCACTGAATTCCTTCACATAAAAAAATGTTACTTGTGCAGAATGCAGGCTTTTGTTCATCACGGGTGAAAATGCTTAGCTAATGATGGTCGCTATGTTGAAACTAGCTGAGAATTTGCTCTGTGACAAGTTGTTGTGTTTTTCTATCTGTTGTAGTTTCCAGGGAAATAAACAGGAGCCAGTACTTTAGGAGCAACCTACGCATCTCTACCGTTTAAGCCTGCACCTGAAGTTAGATTCTTACTCTTATATAAAAGGCCTTATATATATTTATAACCAGTTAACTTTAAGTTAGTCTGATTATATCAGATGCGTCCAGTCTCTATACACATCATTCAATGGACTTCTTTATAGACTATTCTGTCAAAACTAAATAAACTCTCCTAAGCTCAGTGACAAAGGAATCATTAAAGTAGGTTACTATTCTTCTGAGGACTTTCGCTGTCAGCCTACATCTTTGAATTGGGTACAAAATATTTTTTAGATTTTAGGGAACAGTTCATTTTCTAATTGCCTGTAAAGAGAGCAATGGTGTGCAATGATCAGCTGTTAGTGATATTCCTGCTAGTAGAATACAATAAAGGCTAGTCTTTGAAAAAAATTATTTTCTAAAATACAAACTAAATCTTAATTACATTCCCATAATGCTTTCATATGCCTCAGTTTAACAGGTCAGGCTACTAAAAAATATATACATATGTAAATATATATATCACTCCAAGTTTCTAATTTGACAGTGTCTTCCAGTTCTGTGGTACGGATAGAATTTCTTTGGAAAAACCTCTTTTTTTCTGCACTTCCTATCTCAGCTCATTTAAATGCAGTATCTTGGATTATATAAAAATCTATGTCAACTTGTCCTTCATGTTAGGCGTTCTGATCACTCTAAGAGTATTCACGGGCCATAAACCTTTTTTGGAGTGGAGAGTATTATTCAAGCTATAACACAGAAGAAAATATTTTATTCCTCAGCTCTATTCACTTTTCAACTTTTGACTGTTTATTGATTAAAACGTTATACTGACAGCCCTGAAGGAAAATCCCTCTTTTTATTCCTCACAGCTTTATCAATTTTTCCACATTGTTTTAGGTAGGACCTAACTCTAGAAAATCACTTTAAATTTATGAATAATCTCATTTCATGTAGATTATTCATGTGTACAACTCTCAGCAGTATAAAAGGTTGAAGGCCTCAATTAACAATGTAAGCATAGCAGGCGTATAAAAGGAGAGAGTTTAATTTCAAATTCCTTTTTAATACTGTGTTGAGATTTGGTCATAGCTGAACATTCATCTGTTAGACCAGCAGCACTACCATAAATTCCAATGACCACTCTGCCCCTGATGTCATCTTATGTGCATATAACTATTAGAAAAACATTAGAAAGGAATAAAAGAACTGTATTGTATCCTATGAGGTAATACTGGGATTTTCTTTTTTTTTTTTTTCTCCTCTCTGTCATTATTTACTACAGCTCTTGTATGGAGTTGGCTAAAAAAATAAATAAATAAAGAACCGAAATGTCATTAAAGCAAATTAACAATCAAGTTTGTGATGCAACTACTTTGAGACTAATCTGTTTTAATTCCTTGATACCCAATACATATTAAGTTTTCTCATCTGTGACATAATTGGTCATTACAGTTTCTATAATGTAAGGAGGAAAATCATTGCAGCGTTTTATGATACATTCCTCTTTTGTATCATGTTTTATGCAAAACATAACAAGAAGATTGATATAGGTATCTACATAGTTTATATATGTATATATATATATATACTGCACACAGTATACATAGATGCGTGTGTGAATACTTAGATATATTTTTATGAAGAGACATATACTGGGGGAGGAGGGAGTGGTGCACTTAATTTTCAGTTGTCTACAGAACATCAGAATCAGTCCAGTATTTGAACACTTTCTAATTCCCACTATTTCCTAAAAGCTACAAGCCATAAAGCCACTGAGCACAGTGGAGTCACAATAAGTTTGCAAAGCATTTCCTCTCCCTTCTTTTTCCATCCTAATCTGTGAAAAGATTCTTATTTATTCACATTACTTGACTATTTTTCTACTCTGAAAAAAAGTACTGCCTTGAGGGAGCATTAAAGCCTTTTGAAACACATTCCCATGACCAACAATGGGATACAATGAAAACAAAGTAAATACAATTATATTTACTGCTCATAACTGAACTACAGAATTCAAGATGTGAGATTTGTTATGAGTCTTAATGGAAAATTTCTCTTAGTTTTAGGTGATTCTTACTCACAGAATCACCAAGGTTGGAAAAGACCTCTAATATTACCCAATTCAACTGCCTACTTACAACCAATATTTCTCACTAAACCATGTCCCTTAGTATCTAAACATTTCTTAAACACTGCCAAGGATGGTGATTCCACCACCTCCCTGGGCAGCCCATTCCAGTGCCTGATCAAGAGCACTATAGGGAGAATAAACTTACTCTCTTAGTAAGGAGTGTAAGTCAGTGAAATGACTAAATCAAATACTTTATGGATAAATTTCCTTTCAGAATACAAGAAAGGTAAATTTACAAAAAAAAGATTATTTAATTATACATACTCAAAGTAAAGTGGAATGAAAACATTATTTAAGAGTTGAAGAAAACTTAGACTTGAAGTAGTAGCAGTACCTACTCTAAACCTGTTTTCTCCACCTTGCTCCCTTTTTGCATTGACGAAATCAATATTATGTCTTTGCAGAAACAACAAAATGCTCACCTACATCTTTGTGATTCAGGATTCATACACACAGCTTATGTTCATGATGTCATATAAATATAGAACTACTACACATTTGTTTTTGATTGCCACTTCAGTATCCCTTTCACTAGAAAGCTAATCCAGGTTTACCAAGAAACCCTAATTTTGGTTAGGCTGGGCTAACATTAGCATACCAGTAAATACCATGTAAACTGTACTTGCATTTTTTTTTTCTTAGCTTTCATAGTTTACTGCTACAGCTTCTATTATTTCCAGATGACAGGACACAGTGCTGAAATATATGGGAAAATATGGTTAAATTAATGGGCTTCCTGCAAACTAAATCATTCTAAATCATAGAACATGGCTTCTGCATTATCACATGGTTTCTTAAAAGCAAAAAGGCAAATTACAGTGATGGAATTTCCTTAAATAGGTAATCTGGTGAACTGAATCCTGCAGAGGTAGAGAAATATCTTACATTCTTACACGTGATGCATATGCCTTCTCTAAGAGATCTTTATATCTGTTTTAAAGTCATAGGCAGAGAAATTATACTCCCACTGGATATATTACCAATTCCACAACACAAGTGCAAAGATTCTATCTAGACTAAATGTGGTGTTCAGCTTTTGTCATTTAAAAGTGTTCAGATGTTCTTCAATAGATTAAAGCTCACAATCATAATACCTGTGGCAAGAGTTTGGTTTTCTTCACACAGGAAATTAAGACTGGCTGTTATTAATTTTCAGATGTCAGAAGGATGAAAGAAAAATACATACTGGAACTTGTTAATTACTAGATCTTAAAATTGCACCCACCCTAAATGGCCGTCTGTTGCTGATCTAACAGAAGAAAAGAATATATATATTTAAAATAATTTTCCAATCATTGGAATGCTTTCTGAGGAATATAAAAAACTTTCCAATACTAATGCCTTCTACTTATTTCCATGAAAACTACAAAATATACACCAGTTGGTAGAGCAAATTCTCAGCTACAAACCACTGTATTTTAACAGAGTTACCACCAGCTATGCATTTTCACAAGTGATGAACAAAGCCTGCATACTAGTAAGAATATGCACCAGCAGAAATGACCCATTGTTGCTATTGCTACTGCTGAAACACACCACTGCCTCACTATGCTCACATTCACTATTTGGCCTCCATGAAAGTTCAGCAAGTGTCAACAAGTGTTAATGGTTTCGTTTTTTTCAGCATGGAGAATTTCATTTCCATATCTTTGCTTCATACACACATAGATGTCAGATGCCATTTAGTCAGACTGCCTCTCTGCTGCTATCTGCCACACAACAACAACAACAACAACAACAACAACAACAAAAAAGATTAGCAGAATACTGGTGGGAAGGTACAACCTTTACTGCCATACCACCAATCCACCACTGATGTCGTGAGTAAACGTAGTAAGATAGAAAGCATTACTTTGGGGACAGCCCTCATATATCTCCTGACTGTTATAAATAACCGTGTCTCTTCTGTTAGGTTTGGCATAAAAGATTGGTTGGTTTTTTTTTGTTTTTTTTTTTTTTTTTTTTTTTTTTTTTTTGTTTTTTTTTTTTGAAAGAAATGTCAACATTCTCCCATCATTATTTTTTTTCTAGTATTACTGAAGATGCAAAAAGCTACTGGTGCTCTAATAGCTTTAAAACATATTTTGAAGGGTATAAAGACACCAAGGAAAACCCATGATCTGCCTTTGGGAATATTCTATTTCTGTACTGACTGAGAAAGCACTGCATTTGCTGCACATTTTTCTGTTTTATTATTGTATTTTTCTTTTTCTTCATTTTTTCTATGGACCATAGCATTTATGTGAACTTACCTAGGCAGGCTGCTGTATTTAATGCTTGCAGATACATTACAGAGCCCCAAAACTAAAGCCAAATTACAAGCAAGTACTGCAGGTGTCATTTGACCAAACCTAACAGCACTAGCTATAGGGTGTCTCCTTATCAGCATTCTCTGTGTGCATATGGTTTATACAGAAGGAATGAAGTATACTTCAGAGCTGGAAGGAAAAAACTGCTGTCAATACTACTGTGAGAGTGGAACATATGGTGATCCTGTCACGCATTGGTGCATCTCAGCTGGATTCTCACATAGGAAAGTAGTACGCATTTGCCTCTTCACTGCTGAAGGGGGCTGCAGTAACTTCTGGGCAGACAATGAATCAAACAACCGTTAAGGAAGTAACCTCAAGACATCATTTAGGCCATTGATTTGTCTGAGATAGAATTATATAGGTCAGCCAAGACAGACATTTGTCAGACATAAAAGACAGTGCTAATGAAGTTGTGAGAACACAAACTTCTTCGTAAAATTTACTTTCAGCGCTTTGCTGTTCATAAGTCTGTCCTAAATCTCCCCCGCTTTAGTTCCTTTCTTACAATGAACACAGAAGATCATCAGCTCTGCACCTCCTTGCAGAAAACTTCCTCATTCCTAAAAACTGCTATGTCTTCCCCATTCTCACTCCCTGACCTTCTCATCTTCTTACTAGTCCTACAGTCATGCAGTTTATACAGAGGCAATGTTTTTTCAGCATCTGACTTTTTTTTCCTTGTCTCCTGCATCAGAAGCATATGCTTGAAGAGAGGATACCAAAATCTGGACACACAGCTCCAAAAAGAAGAGCGCTATTAAGATAAGTCTTCCAAAGCATTATCATTTTTCCTTTTTTTTTTTTTTTTTGTAACAGTACATCAAGTTTTGAATCTAATTTGGTCTTTGTGTTCCACACTCAATTCCAAATTATTTTCAGCTGGACTATCTAACTAGTTGTTTCAGCTACTTGTTGCTGTGAACATTTATTTACTGTTACTGCCTAGCTGATATTTCCCACTTACACTTGCTATTGTTAAATACCTCACTTCTCTTTCAGATGGCACTTCCTTGTCTTGTTTGCTATGAATTCTAGGTCTGTCCTGTGCTGCGCTGGTGGTTCCCCCATCCACATTCAATTTACACATCTAATAATACCACATTACTAATGAGGACACTGATTTGAGACAGCAACAGAGAGTCACTAATTACATGCTTCTGTTTTTACACAGGACCCACTGTAATTACTTTCAGAATGTGATGCAACTACCTTTATATCTTCTTTCTGATATTTTCATTGAGGCCATGCTCTGCTTGTGAGGAATATAATTGTAGTGTTGAAAACTTGTTGAAGTCAAGCTTCAACTGTTCTTCAACTACCAACTGTTTCTTCCTGCAAGAGAGAAATTTAAATGAATGGACAGGTTCTTGTTAATAACTTGCCAGTAGTTATTCATTTTTATTTCTTTCTAAGTTTTTAAAACAATTTCAACAGCTCTCTGTGCTTTCCTAGAAGCTGATTGATCTGTTATGCTCTGGCTTCACTTTACCCCCATTGCTGCTTCAAACTGCATATTTGCCTGTCTTCTCATTCTTGCCAGTTTTTCAGAGATAATTATACTGTGATTTAATCACCCATCTCTTCAGTTAGACTGCACTGAAGACCAGTTGTTTCAAATGTTTTGAGAACATCTGACATTTTGATATTGTTTGACCTGCTTCTCTCTTACAAGAGAAGGAGGTCTTACCCTCTGTGACTTGTATTAATTATGACAGCGTTGTGACATTTTCAGTAATAACTCACAAAAAGAGTACTGAACTCTTCACTTTTTCAGGAGCAGCTTGTAATATCTCACCCACTACAATAAGAGGTGAACTAACCCTTCCTTTGATATTTGTCTTACAGAAGGATTTCTTGTTGTAATTTAACCTGATAAAAGTGCTTTGGTTTTGTATTTTCTCTTTTTAACTCTCTTCCTATAGTCATTCTATTTTTCTTTTTATATTTGACCTTAGTAACCAGACCTAGTTTTCACTCTTTTTAATGTTAGAAATTCAAAAAAGCTAGTGATTTTATCTTTTATTGCACCTTTAATCTCTTCTCTTCAATAACATACATTTTAAGTGTGCCCTTAATATCATTACTTTATGGAATCAACAGTTCAATTTTATTTCTTTCCCCTCTACTTGTACTTCTAATGTTATATGACAGTTGTCTCTTATAGAATCCTTCAGCTACGTATTTCTATATTTCTGCTAAATATTTCCACATTTCCTCACCTGCTAATTAAATGAGTTAACTTACTCCTTAGTGGTCTTTTCTCTTGCCTAAACTTCCTCTGATGTGACTCAATTTTCTGACTTTGCAACTGACCTTACATGGTTGAACATGCACCTTAATTATTATTAGTGTTTTGGTCCTTCTGGAGAGGGAATACAGACCACAATCTTAAGCAAATGGTCATATGCAAATTAGCTCTTATCTTCGGTTTTGGTCCTTATATCTTATATGTCTGTGTTGATGGCTCCAGGCTAGCTACATGCATCTTTTGTCATAAATCTCTTCATTATTCTTCTTAAGAAGTACTTATCTGTATTGTAAATATTTTTTCCTTCTTTGCTTCTTTTTCTCAGATCTTATCCTGGCTGGTGGTGCTGGCACTGTGTTCTTCCAGTCAGCTGTCTACCTATTGAATCCTGGTTTCTCAGGGAATTTAAAAAAAAAAAAAAAAAAGAGAAATAAAAGCAGAATAAACAGCAAGACGAAATAATCGTGTTTTACTATATTCCTTGACAGAAAAATTCACTTTTCTTTATCTTGGCCATCACAAAATAGAATTACTTATTTAATAAAATAAATACACAGATGAATATGAGACAGTACTGTCTCTGGCAAAGTATAAAAGTAAGATACATATGAAAGTTACATCATCCTCACATGATGTGATCTTACCAGTTTGTGCCAGAAACAAGGGGTTCTGAAAAAAAAATAAGTGACAATATTACTGCATCTTTATGATGTATATCCTTATTTAAAACTAACCAAGGAATTGAAATGTATTAGTCTGTATTGCATGTGAATGGTTTTCAGTAGCAATAAAATGTTCCATCCCCTGTGGGTTTTGTTTTTCCACCATACATTACAGATTTTCTAAGCATATGCTGTTTGGAAATAACTTTTTCCTTTTTCCAGTGGTTTAGAATAGATATACTTTACTCAGCTCACACAGACACCTCAGCAGTAATACTCCCTGCTCCAGACACAGATTTATTAGAGGATATAGTCAGGGTAGAGAAGACCTTTGCTACTTCCCCGCTGGGAAAAATCAGAGTTAGAGAGCTGAGAAGTCCTCTGTCCTGGTTTTTCCTTTTTCCTGTTTTTTCTCTTCAAACTCTCCATTGATAGACTGTACTGAAATTTAAGGCATTGTACACACAGACAGATAGTATATAAGTAGTTAAATCTAAATCTCTGTGCCTGAGCTCTTTCAAAGAGCAGACTGAGTTCACAAAAATCTGTTTGCACTTTGCAGCTTTATATGCAACAACTATAAATGTGGCTAAAAGATGAAGTAAAAACAGACACTAGGGAAGTTTTCAAGTGAATAGTATTGTTGAACACCTTGATTTTGTTAGCATTTATGACACTTATGTTCCTGTGGCTAAAGGTTTCAAACAGGCCTGCTAGAATTGTGCCAGTCAATTCTAATCCATATAAGATCTATAAAAGGAATTTATACTGGAGAATAAGAGGAATGTATACTGGGGGAAATAAAAAGGAATGCCCCATGTTTGTCTATTCTAAACTATTCTAGCAGCATCTCCTTCGCAGCTATCTACATGAACATGAAATTACTGCATAGTTTGGTGAAGCAGATGTTGGCACTATGAGTTACCCACACTCCTCCAGAAAACCTCGACTGACCTTCCTCTAACCACTGGCTTTGAAGACAGACTCCATCATCAATTCCACAACTCTTTTCCGATTGAAGTTTTAAGGCGAGTGGCTCTGCATTTTAAAGTGATTGTTCTTCTTATAACGAGCATATTTAATAATAATAAGAAGAAAGCTGTATGTCTTTGGGAAGAACTGTTATCACTGCAATTACTCATGAGATTGAATCACCACAGGCTTTCACAGCTAAGAGAATGACAGGAAACCTAGTAGAACTAAAGAATTTTAGTTCTGAGAATTTTTTTAATATCAAAACTTTTGAACACTCACAGACACACCAACAACTCCAATTTATATATCAAAACTTCTACCTCTAGTGAATTCCATCAGGGATCAATCGCACCCCTATTTAATAAAAAACGTAATGAATTTAGATTGCGTTGTAATGTATGAACATTACTAATTTTGCCTAATGCCAGAACTGCTCTCTTTCCTTCCACCTTTAAATTTTAAGTACTGTGGTAAGATATAGTTTCCCTCTGTAACTATTTTAAAATAAACTTTTATGGCTTGTGAAAAAAAAGTCGCACATGAGAGAATGTGTAAATATACAAAAGAGACTGCATTGCTTTTCATTTTCATCATTAGCTTAAGGCTTCAATTCAAATTCACTGTCACTGGCCCAAAATTAAATATATTTCTGTCACCATAAGAGTCATAGAAGTCTTACCGCATATGTATGCTACAACGATATTCAAATGGAAAATCCCAAAGTCTTTCATTCTGTCCTTCCTCCTGAAGGATTTTGGATAAACAGAGAAAAGATGAACTACAATTTAAACAAACAAAAACTTT
The DNA here is from genome assembly GCF_019232065.1 of Centrocercus urophasianus. Lineage (NCBI taxonomy): Eukaryota > Metazoa > Chordata > Aves > Galliformes > Phasianidae > Centrocercus > Centrocercus urophasianus. The sequence continues at coordinate 15,110,274 of NW_024884475.1, read as the reverse complement.
CGGGAGACTTATTTTTTTGCTTCATGTTATCCAGTGACCATTTAATATCATCCGAACCTTAGGAAGGACCCAGGAATAATTGTACTTGCACTGTTTCACAAAACTCTTTTGAAGAAGTCATAACATGATAGAAAGCACAACAGTGACAGCAGAGTAGCAACGTCCCAGACAACAGGTAAGCACTCACTCAAATGCAACAGCCATAGGAATGGGAACAAAGGAAGGAATCTGCTTCCCTTCAGAAGACCTAAAGCACACAAAAATCACCAGCAAAACACCTTTATGCTCCCCTGCCAACCCTTAAATGAAGTCTGGCAAGAAGTGCATCCTGGCTCCACCCCTCCCAGTCAACTCGGGTAAATTGCATGCACCTGAGCTCCCCTGGGTTGGCCCTGCCTTCTCACCAGGTGCTCAATCATTGGTTCACGCTGTGATTTCCATTTCTGCTCCAGAAGTGACTGTAGATGATCTTGTACCTGAATACTTGTTAACCATGGTTAACCTTTCAAGCACAAAATATGCCATTTCACTGTAAAGTATAGAGACTGGACAAGTAGCAGTGATATCTAATTTCTGTTTTCCAAACAAAATTTTGCAAGTGAGAATTTCAGAAGATAAAAACTTGATTTCAGATTCTTTCTGCAAGTCTGTTACAGTGGGTACAGTAAATCTCAGGAGACTCAGCAGGGATTCAAAATTGTTTCTATGTTACATCCATTTGTTAACATTACAAAGTTTTCCAGATTTCATGGACATAGCTACAAAGTCATTTTTTCAATTTTGCATGAACATATTTTTTCTGGACAGCAGCTTTGGCAGATCAAATTTGCAAATTCCAAGAGGAACGCTTCCATCACAAACTACAATGAAGGCAAAATAGTGTGTCAGGGAATCTCTACTCAAAAAACTCAAGGCAACTTTATAAACACCATCTAGACAAAGGTTATTTATCTGGTGTTGACACACAAGTCTTCTTTGCAGAGTAGCATTAAAGGACAGTAATCCAAGATATCCAAGAAGATATGTTAATATCAGGAAATAAGTTGTATATTATTAAATATATATATATATATACTGCTTACATATCATCACAGGACTTTCAAGAGGTACCTTTAATTTGTTTATCCTTGTACTGGTAGCCATGATTTTCCATCTTCCACAGAGGATGGAAAAAATCTGCTCTGTCTCTTGTCAGGAGCTGCATATAATCTTCATCAATGAAACTAGGTAACGTGAGGAAATAGTTCACTTAATATGTTTTCAGCAACAAAAAAGCACCATCTCAGTTACTAAGACCTATTTATAAGCTAAGAGAATTGATTCTTTTGCTATCTTCCTTTCAGTTAAACATATTGTTATGGACTAGATTCAGAAATTGTTTGTATAGTATAGGTAATGAAGATGACAATTCCCCATCTGTAGTATTGTTGCATATAGAACTGATCACTTCAGGCCTATTAGGAATGTACTACAACCATTTTTCTGTTCATGAGACTGCTATTAAAAAATCTACACCTGTGACCATGTAACTTTCACACAATTAATTGCCTTTTTCTTATTTAAAACTAAGAGGTTCTACTAATTGGGTAGGTATCACTACAAAATTTACAGTAAGGAATTTATACCTCACATGTATGAAGAATAATATGGCTTGTCCTTCAATCATATGCTCTTTGTGAATCAGTTGTTAATATATCATTACAAAAAGGGAGAAAACTGACAAAGCTGTAGTCTGGAACCACTATTCCTAATCCTAATTATTTTGATATATATTCTTGAAATAAGATGACAAAATTAATGCAACACTTTATTTTTTATTTTTTATAAGCACCTCTGTAACATTTTGCAAAACTTTTTAATGAGGATTAAAATCGTTACTTTTATTTCTGTGGAACTGATCATTAGGCTGTTTCACAATTCTGTATCAACATATTCAAAGGCCAAGCCAGGGATGTAAAAATCATAAAGTTGTCTCAACACATATATCAAAGATCATTTTTATTTTCCTGCTGATTCTGGTTGGGTTTAATTAGCTGATTGCATCTGATTCATGGTTTCAGGTTGTTGTGTGATTTATTTATTAATTTATTGAGTTGATAGCTCTGACTCTTATTACATCATGTGACTTCAAAAATCAAAGCTTTAAAAGTCTGGTATTCTAATTTTAATTTTTAAATATATTTCAAAATATACGTGGTAATTATAAAATGAATGCTAAAAGCCACACAACCCTCATTAGAAGACTACTCATTAAAAAAATGCTTATGCTTTTGTCATAAGTGCATTCAAGTTATCCCCTTTGTATGAAAACAGGATAGTTTCATACCATCATTAGTTTGCATTTGTTAGGAAAAGAAGATGCCAGCACAGTTTCTCGCTTGAAATCTGGACATCAGCCCCACATCTGCACATTAGGAAACATCATTTTTTTTCTTATCTTTCCCTTCTTGCCCCCTCTAAAACTGTAGCCTGTTTATGCTTTCATAAGCTTTCTAGCATATATTCACTCTAAAAATCACTGAAATTTTTTATTTAACATAAGTTAAATTTCTTTCTCCTGCCTTTTTTCAGCATTAAGATAATAATAATACACACAAAAAATGAGCCATTGAAAAAAATCTTCAATAATATTTTGGCTTGAAGGCTTTCGAGAAAGGAGATTGGGAACAACAACAGCGCAAACAAACCAAAGAAATAACAGAAAGTTGCACAGATGACTTTAAGTGGCCCAAGAGACTACACCAAGCCCAGACAGTGAAAAATTTCCATTACATCATTCATGTTACATGTTTCATGATAATTTACATTGCAAATAACATATGAGTCTTTTGTTCTTTAAGCTGAGGGTGATTTGGGAATCAATAGCGTTTGCTGAGCCTTGTGAACATCAACATTAACTGTTCTAGTGAGGGGCAGAGACTGCTTCCATCTGACCTCAAGTTGATTGTCATGTACTGATGGAAACAAGCTCCAGGGAACTTATGTCTATTAAATGGACAGAAGAGTTAAATGGTCTGACAGATAGTGTCAAAAGCAGGGTGTCTGTCTTTTTCAAAAAGAAAATGTTTTCTTCAAATTGTTAATTTAGTTTTGTACCAAAGCTCATTTGAAGGGCTTTGACAGCTCAGTCACTGGTGATGCAGCTACTTCAGACATCTGGGAGCACAGCCTCTGGGTAAGTGTACCAAACCCAGAAGGAGTTTCTTATTTATCCCTGTCATCTTGAAGTCCATGTAAAGTGGCAGCTAAATGCTGTTGCTAATTGTTTTTTTTATTACACTTTTTGTATCAAGTGCACATCTTATTGGAGGCTAATGAAGCATGCTCACTGAGAGGTAAGTACTGCAATATCAGCAGTGTAATTTGAGGAGGGAAAAAAAAAACAGGCACCTAGAGAAATATAGCAGCTACATCTGCACACAACAGCTTTGATCTGTGGTCTTGACTCTAGTTGTGCCAAACTATCAGTCCTTACCTGGAGGATTACCTTCGTTTTGCCACTATGATGCTGGACTGTTAAATTTTGGAGAAGATATTAGAAGTACTCTATTTTTTTGTAGCAAAGTGTTGTGAAATTAAGTGATAATGCGCAAAACATCTAATTATGAAATGCCGAAAACAGACTCTGCATCCCTTGTAAGATTTAGAAGTGAAGTCTCTTCAGCTTAATACTGTTTTGTCAACATGTCTCTGTGCAACTTTAAAGAGGTAACAGCTCTGCAGCTTTCTTCTATTAGCAAGGAAGAATGAGCAGACTCAAAAGACTTTCATTTCCTAAACATTTTTATGTTATAATAAAGCTTTGCTGAAATCAGAATACAAAAACTCCTTAAGCAACAAAAATGTTAAGATTTCTAGATCAACTATCTTGTCCATTGTGCCCTTGGCAGAAAATCCTTCTTCTTCCCATTTGCCTTTCTGGCAGCTGTCTTTCTGAGGGTCCACACTTTAGGTAGTCCACTCTAGATGTATGTTTAAGAACACTTTCTCTCTTTCCACATCAGAGTGCAGCAGAGGCTCTCCTACAAGTAAGTATATTACCAGTGAATTCTAAATTGGGTCCTTTTGCTCATCCTGCTTGCAAATAGGTTTGCCTTCTTCTCAAATTCAGTATTTCCTAGCTAAGCCCATCAATTTATTTTCAGGTAGAAGTAATCTTGCTCTCTCAGAATGGTTGAATCTAACCAAAGTGCAGCAGCACTGGTCACAGAAATACTAAGCTTTTCTTATTAATGCTCAGCACATCAGATTTGGTGATAAAACTGTGACTACTGAGGTAGCAAACTAATTCTTATTTTCATTCTCTTTCTCGTTCACTCCTGTTGGTCTTCAGAAGCAGTGACATTGTTTCTGTTAAGTTCTTTGCAGTATCAGACAAAGTGCTGTAGGAATATCAAGAGTCATACACAGGAATAAATTGACTGGTGATACACTGGTGATACAGAATGATCCTTCTCAGGAAATTACCTTCATCCAGGAGATGTTCACCTTTCAGAGCAAGCCCTAAATCAGCCCGCAGAGAGGTGGCCCCTGGGTCCACCCTTTCCAGTCAATTTCTGAGTGGGTGACTTGGAAATATTAAAGTTCGAGCAGTGCTATGGCCATCTGCAGCATGACTCCAAAGAAACAGTATGGGTGTGCTTATCTTTGCTCCAATCTGCTAATCTTTCTCCAGAATTCAAGGAGGTACTTTTATCTGTATGCTGAGGTCACAGAGCCTCACACTAATTCATTGTGTATAGGAATACACGCATTCTTCTCACTTTGATTTGTATCTATAGCCAGGCTATGAAAAATGAAAATGAATACATGATTTTTGTGAAACTTACAGGTTAATACCTGTGGAAGAATAAATCTGATAAAAGTTCCACTGTGTGCTTTATAAGCTGTACAGAATTAATTGCTGTAGGATGATCCTCTTTTGACCTCAGATCCACCACACAGTAATGTAAATCAATTCAGAATATTAAACCATAGTATTGTCAGTTTAAATATCTATTGTATTTTTCTTTCTATGAATAAACATGTAATGAAAAGATCTATTAATATACTTTTAGAGAAAAGGAAAATAACTTTAATTAGAAATTTAGCCTCAACAAAATCAATACATGGTAGGTTTCTGCAGTCTCACTATATATATTTATACATGGAATACATATGTACATGTAAATTTCTAATGGATATTCCACTGCTGCATTTGTGGCAGCAGTGAATATAATAAATATGACAATTTTTAAAGTATTGAGAGAACATTTCCATCATTAAACTGCTGAAGCACACACACATACCTCCTTAAATCTTTCATGACACAGTGTTCCTCAAACATTCCATGCTCAAATTTTCAACATTACAAGCCGTGTATAATATTTATAATTTCTTAAAAAGTGACAGTTTTTTCACAGAGGAAGTGGCTGAATCAGGTAAAGATAATCTTGTTTGCTGAAATAAAAATACTAAATCAAGTATATAGATAATTATTTATAATATTGAGTGACTCTCTTTTGGTATTACATACCCTGAGTTTATTAGTTAGCTATTCTCATGTTTAATTCCAAATATATGTGATAAATTCTTTGTTGCAGTGTGTTACTTCTATGAAAAAATACAGAGATACATCTCAGTGCATTTAACTTTTTTTTAACTTCTGATAGGCAAGATTGTTAATTAAATAGTAAATACTGAAAAAGTTTCCTTAACATCTCCTTTTTTGACATACATAAAGAACACTAAAGCAAAGCTGATAAATCCTTTCTTTATATCCAGAAGTATTTCTAATAGCTGGAAAAGATTTTAGGACTCTTTCATCTACAGGTTATGGAGACATTTTTCAAGATTTCCATAAAATCCTGGCAAAATACAGCATAATTCTGCAATTCTTTGGATTAGATCAAACAATAACATATCTATAGCATATTCTCCTATGTTATTAATTCTAAGTGGTTTGTTGTACTTCGATGTATTCCTAACACCATTGCTTTACTATCATGGAGATAATCATCAAAATAAACAACTGTGATGCTGAGCCGCCTGCTGTGTTAAACTACATTTAGTAGCAATAAGCTTTATTGTTTAATTATGATTTATGCAAATAGCAGTTGATTTCCTTATTAAATTCTGGTCTCATAATATTCTTATGCTTTACTTTCATGACTAGTGGAAAGGCATATTGATGATGATGAAAGGACTGGGATATGAGCAATGAAATTCAACATACTGGTTGTCTGAGCTTCTGGGAACAGTGGGCTGCCCTGAAAAACAGAATGATCTGACGGCTGAGCAGCAAGGACTGTGGCATCCCTGAGTCCTAAAGGTCATGCTCTTACAAGAATAAGTGTAAAAAAATTGCAAAGAAGTGTATGCTATTAGTTAGGAGCTATTTGTTTAAAGAAAAAAGAAATACATTATTAATTAGAGAGTGCAATCTATGAGATAGTTTGCTATCATCTTGTAATAAATTGAAGAATCTGAAGAATGTGTAGTTGAAGCTGAATACTTTTGGGGAGGTCATGTTTACTGAATGACTACAGAAGCTTTTCAACCTGGGCATCAAAAGGGAGCACTGACGTCATTAGTCTATACTATGTTAAGGAAGATACGTTATCTTAAACATGGTCATACTGTTGAATGATTTTAAACCAATTCAGCTTTCTTTCTAAAATATGACCAGTGAGGCTGAATGTTCTGACAAGGAGTGATACAAAGCTGGATCCTAATTTTTCCCAGTCTGTATTCTATGGAGGCGGTGATGTCATTCAAATAATAGTACCGCTAGAGAGAAAATGTCTCCCCCCCCCCCCGAAAAAGCAGTTTAGTATAGAAACATTTTTTTGTCATGAAAAATAATCCTTCTTTTCCCAGCCTACTCTGAACTACTGCAACAATAAAAGGCTATAAGTTTTTCATTTCTATTCTCTAAGTTTTATCATGACTACATTCAATAAATTTTGTTGTTCTGGTCTATTTTGGAAATAAATTCTCCAGTTTAATGACTCTCAAAATAAGGTTTGATTTTAGGAAGAACAAAACAAAGGATCCTTTCCATGTCCCAGTGCTTAATATTGTATTCCAAAAGTACTTAATGAAAATAAATGTAAGCTTTGGCAGCATTCTGATGAAGGGCAGTGATTTTTGTGTATTTAGATATATGAATACATTATCATCAGAAGTAATTACAGGTCTACATAGAACTTTTAAACTACCATATTCTACAAAATACCTTATGATCAGTGAAAAGACCATCGGATGAATTAGGTAACAGCAATTACGATGGAGTTTTCATGTTATTTTGGGAACCAATACAATTTCAATTCTCATGATTCTGTAACGAGGTCTTTTCCCTTCCCTTTCTTTTCCTGCCATTGTCATTAGCAGAAAAATACAAAACTGGGTCTTAATGAATACAAATGATAAATGTAATCATCGAAGGAGTGTGATGAACTGAGACTGTGATAGTCAAAGCCACAGGCTTTAAGGTTTTAAACAACTAAGGAAAGGGTATGATTTCCCAAACTGTAATCCTTTTGAAAATGGCAACATTACAATTACCAAAATTTAGATCCAGATATATGCAGAAACAAAAAATGAAATTACAACTTAAATTTACAAGTTCAAAGAATTTTAACGGAAATAAGAAGAGGAGATGAGGAAATATCCTTCTCCACGGTGGACTGCTCCAGGACCATCAACTGTGAAAATACACTACTATATTATATTCAAAAGCTGGAAAAATACTCATGTTCTTATTTAATGAGAGAAAAAAACTTGATGGTAGCTAGAATAAAGTTTCAGATCCTCAGCTGCCATGAGCTTCTTGCTGTGCCTTGACTAGCTTTACAGCACACTACTTATGAAAATATCTCTGCAGTAACTATTTTTTCTCACCTGCTCATTACTTACATTTTGTTCTGTCTCCTTGGTGACATAAGGTTAATGCCTATGAAGCATCACTAGAATAACATAATTATTTATTTAAATAATGTTTTTCTCTAGGCAAAATTTTCATATAACATCATAGTGTGTTATTTTGCTAAACTGGACATTATTGTCTTGAGACATCAGATTTGCATGGAATGGAAAATGAATGAACAAAGCATTCATTGCATCAAGTTAAATATTTAGATTTGCTATTATGTAGGTGTCTTCAAAAGAAACGCTTCCTGTTTATTTCCATGGAAACTGCAAGAGATACAAAGAGCACAAGAACTCTAACAGAGTAACTTCTCGGTTGCACAGTACTATTTTTCAAGGTAGTCACCACCATTAGCTATGTATTTTTGCCTGTGATGATCTAGAGCCTGCATACTATGCTCATAAAAATCTGTACCAGCAGAGGCTGAAACACATGACCAATCACCTCACTGTGTTCACTGTTTGGTCTCCATAAATACTCAGCAAATTTAGATAAGTGTTAGTAGGTGCAATTTTTTCCACTCAGAGGAATTTGCTGATATATCTTTCCTTCATATATGCTCTCCCATGTCAGATGCTGTTTTGTTTCTGCTGCCATCTGTGGTATGGCAACAGCATGTAACAGAATATTGGTGAGCAAATTCCACCCCTACTGCTATGCCACCAACATTTGCCTCTGATGTACTGAACCAACATAAAAAAAATATGAAGCATTACTTTTGGAGCAGCCCTCATATTTTAACATACTGTGCATTCTAAGACTGGTTTGGCATGCACAATAGGTGCACAAACTCTTCATACTCCAAGTGATTAGGATATGTTTCTGTTTTGATTTGTTAATAGATCTATAAATACGTATTTCAATATATTTCTTAAATATATTGCTTATTGGATTTTTTCACATCTTATAGATTCTCCCTGAAGTGGAATTAATTTATTCTTTAAATCTCTCTGATAGAAAGCTGGACCATGGTACAAAAAAATTTTTCTAACAACATATTTTAAACTTTAGTTTTCTTGTATCAAATTTTTTAAAAGCTTAGTGATTTTCTAGAGATAGGTTCAGTTCACGATGCTTTAAAAGTATGAATATGTGAGAGTGGGTAGTATCAAAGACAGTATGCTATCTTAGGACTGACAGAGAACTTTGCTTTGATTTAGTCTCTTAACAGTATTATTTTCCAGAAAAGACATATCAGTCCACTTTTCTGACAAGTTTTATTATTAGAATACTTGGTTGTTGTTTTATTGTAGCTCTTGGGAGAGAAAGGAAGTGGATTGTATGAACTTGAAATAAAACAGAATATGTGGTTGTGAAACCTACACTTTCAAAAGCAATGAGATACATAAATATTTGTTATGTTAATCTACAAAATTACTTTTATTATTTAACCCATATGGCTATGTGAATGCCAGCGTATACAATTCAATCATATAACCCAGTTTTACAAAAAATGCAGCCTTAGAACTAAACACATTTTTCTGCTGTGTCAAAGGTGAATCATTTCCTTATGTCTGACATATCAGGATATGAAGGAAGATTACTTTCACAGACAAACAAGAGACAGCTGCCCTTGATAATATAAGACTTTTTCTTAACATTCTTTTCAAAGGATCCATTTCTGTCCAAATTTTCATAATGCAACAGGACTTTTACAAACTGTATGTGAATACAGAAAACAAGGCAAGGCAAGACCATCTTTCTGCTCTCACTTTTGGTGAACAGAAATTCACCATCAGAAACTGAATTCAGTTATAGACAGCAATAATGCACAGTTTGGAAAGGTGAAATCAACTTTTTCAGCTTAGGTACAAAAAATCTACTCGTTGGATAACTGCTTAAAGTTTACGTATACACCAGCTCAATTTTGCTAGAGCTCAGTTGTAGTGTGTTGGTTGACAAATGGTCTGCAAGATATCTGGTCAAGAGCATTCTGTGGCAGTTATTTATACAGCCATATTTCTTCTCTAATATGGAATATATAGTGGAAATTCAAGTTTATTAAGTCACAGATAATATAAGTTTTACATTCTTCATGTTTTCCAAAGATACACGAATATGCTGCACATACACAGAAGTCAGCACATTGTGATGAGATCAATTTGGAATTGGAGTCAGATCTGAACAGTTTATGTCTCCTATAAACTTCTATGTGAGAATAATGAAAGATGAAAAACTTCAAATATCTCTTGTAGAACTGAGGGATGAACAATCATGTGAATTATTTGCTAACTACATTTGCTAACTACATACGATTGGTCTGCAGTCAGTTTATGTAACAATATGCAACTAAATTGGCATTGTTTGCATGAATATTCATATTAAGTAATCCTTTGAAATTGTTTTCCAGCTATCTCTCAGTTTTTGTTATTACCTGAGAATCCTACACTTTCTCTTGCTATAGGAGAGCTGTGCATTGTCCCAGAGATCTTGCCACTGTACTTTTGCAAATTGATAATGTGATTCCAGAGATTTTCCTCTTAGTGATGTTCTAAACTTTAAATTATTTAGTCTGTTCTTAGCATAGACAAAGGCTGTTAATGGTTTTTGTTGTTGTTGTTGTTGTTTGTTTTTTGTTTTGTTTTGTTTTTTTTAATACTGCATGAAATAAATCACTTGTAAAATATGTTAGCACTCAATGGTCAAAATTACTAAAGGAGTTTGAGTGTTTTCCTTGTAATATCCTTACAATTACGTATTAATGAATTATTTTGCTCTTGAATACTACAACAGATTTTAAAAACAAACAAGAAAAGAAACCTAACCAAAAGAACCTCATCCATGTCCCTCGATATTTGGTCAGAGTTTTTGCTTTAAAACTCTGAGATTAGTTATAAAATTGTTATTTAAAAGGTAGGAAATAAAGGGTAGGAATAAAAGGACAGTTTTACAGAAAGGAATGAAGTCCCACAGGCATCTGTGCAGGGGTACGTGCTCTTCAGCATCTGGAAAAGTGAATGAAAAATGACTTAAAAATGTTTGTCAGCAGTGCCAAGTTTTCAGAGTAATAAACTGAAGGATTGTAAAAAAAATGCAAAAGAATTACACTGTTTTAAATGAGTTATGAATGTAAATTTAACAAATGCCAGTTTTATATACACAATAGAAGGATCAGAACTGATTGTTATCATTTAGGAATTACATTTTTGTAAAAGACATCTCTATTGAAGATTTGCACAATTAAAAATACTGATAATAATGAAAAATCAACGTTAATTACAAAAATGACAAAAAATAAAAACAACAACTAGAAAAAACCCACCCCAAGCAACTAACAGAAAACGTCGTACCTGCAGTATGTCTATTTCTCCCATACTATGCACAATGTTCATCTCACGTTTCGGAGAATTACATGAGATCAGTGAAAAAATATGGGCAGGAAAAATGAGAGGGCTAATAAAGAATAGCCAAATGGACCAGGGCTCCATTTGGATTGCCTATATGTCCTACTTTAAATGTTTATTTTAAAAATAAATGAGAATTTAATAGTTGTTTTAAATCACAATTTGCATGGCAAAAGTGTATAAAGAAGGACTTTTCCTTCTGGCCACCAGTAAAAACGCTACAAGGCATCAAATGAAATTAGTAAACAATGTTAAACCACAACGAGGTACTTTTTCATGCTATCTTCACTGTAGGAAAAAGTATATTAAGAAGTTTGTGTGCTTCAAATATAACCCAAAAATTTAATTGAAGAAACATTCTTTGTGATCTTTCTTCAGTCTGCAAGTTAGTAGAGCCTGGGAGAAAGCTCTGGAAGCACGCTCTTGTACTTTTCCCTACACTCCCCTTAGCAGACTTCTGCCACAGATGTGCTTCAGTTTTGGTGTCACACAAAAATGTTGAAATAATTTTCTCAAGCATTTATGGGATGTATAAGAGAGTAGCTATCCAATTTTAGAAATAATAGCAGAAGTGAGATTTAGCTAAGATCTCCAGGCTGAGGCAGCAGGCTTGGAATAAAAGATCACCTGATGTCAAACTGCAAATTGACTGTTAGAAATCATCAGCGTGTTTACTCATAATACCACCCCTCATATGTTCTCAGATATATTTCTGCCCATAACTTCAAGCTTTAATATTGAGTGTGCAGACTGCAGCATAGATTAAAGAGACAAGAAATGCTTTAGCCAAAGAAGCAAAGAGCTCAGTGTAGGCTAATTTATTCTGCTTCTCATGTGGGCTGGGCATCTGATTTTGAAGTCTGTGTTGCTTCAGCAAACCTGCTTCTGGTGTCTCAGCTAGCTAATTTGAAGGTGGCTTGGCAGTGTCCCTGTGTGCACAGATGTAGCATGAGTCTACTTTTATCCATATCTTCTATCCAAACCCCTGAAGAACCAGTTTTCACTTCACCGGCTTGCACATCTTGAACATCTATTTGCTTTAAAAAAGAACACAACTGCTTCACTGGGACTGTAGTTTCAGCTGCAGTCATGGCTATACCTACTGCTTGGTCCTGTGAGTCATAAACTCATTTTTTACAATTCAAAACAACTGAGCTTAAAGCCTTTGTTTTTACAAAACATCAAGAGCTGATGAAGTTAGATTAATTTGAAGTCAAAGCCTTTCATGCTTTTTATAATATCTTTTAGGTTCTTCTGTGAAAGCAATGAAAGTATTGGAAAAAAGAAGAAATTGACCACCTGCAGCTTTTCCTCATCTTATAAAGTACTTGAAAGGAGTAACTCCACTGTGGGGAAGCTGAGGTGACCCTGCTAGCAGCAGGAGGGAGCTGGAGGGCAAAAGATCTGGTGACTATTTTGGCTAGAGATTTCCCTGCGTTCTCTGTATTACTCTGCTGACAATAAAATTGAAGATGAGTTTGTTATACACAAAATATTCTTGGTTTAGACATACTACACTGCATTTTAAGACTAAGTCTAGTAAGTCAAAAAGATAACCTGTCCTTCTGTCTACAAGTGATGTAGATATTTCCTATTTTGTCTGTCTGACCTCAAAACATGTAACATTAGTTTTGTGGTTAAGTAAGAAATTCTGCTGCAGAGCAGCAGAAATATATAGGAAATAAAAATATGATCCTTAGTCATAATTCAGATAATTTGTCAATTGTTTGTGTTATACAAATCAATGGAAAATAACTAGTGTGTTATTTCTTCCTCTCTCATATTTTATTCTCCCATCCTCTCTCACTTGTGTGTCTTTCTCATGCTGTTAGCTATACTGAGAAAATCACGTGCAAGACACAAAGAATTCAGCCTGGATTAACAGCTCAGGAAACTTCTAACTTTTTTCATAAATGCAATTAGGTGATAAATTACTCAGTAAATGACACTATGAAAAGATAATTCAATATAACGTTTTTCTGGATACCTCAATCCTCCCTCAAATATCTCCTGTCATGAAAGGCAGATAGAAAATAGTTGCATTGCATTGCAGTTACATTACTGAATACAATTCACTGCAAGTACAAGAATTGTAGCTTTTACTATTCTTGTTATTCAACCTAGTACCAGGCCTTAAAAACTCAATTTGGGGAATTAATAAAAAAGGAAATTAGTATGACAGTCAACAGTTTTTTTCTGATAAATTCTAATGTATTGTAATGTTTTCTAATTATAAACTCATATTATAGAATACATTCATGCAACATTTCAATAATTTATTTCACTCTATAGTGCTTACAAATGTAAAATAGTTACAGTATGATATCATACTCCCTCTTTATATATTAACTTTCCTATATTTACTAATTCCATGCTGTAGCTTGTTTAATTGTCTCAAGAAAACTTCTATTCATTTTGAGTAAAGATGTCAGTTTGATTTTTTAATATTCCTTACATTATATTTTAATGTCAGGTAAAGTTTTGCAAATTTAATTGGTCAAATATACAGTATAAACAATATTCTTGCCTGTAAAACCTTGCTGTACTTTTTTCTTCATTCTCTGACAGATTCTGAATATTTTGTTCTTTGACAGATTTAATTAATTTAGGAGCATGCTGAATGATGGTAAATGCTGATGCTCATTCAAAGGTCAGAAGGGTAACTTTTAGTTTCAATGTACAACTCTGGTGATTTTTCAATCTAAAACTTAAAAGAAATTTCAATGTGTGCTTCTTAGTTGTAAAGAAACTATATGGGTACGGTAAATACTATTCTAGAGACAAAGGAAATCAAAGGGAATGACACTGCCACTACTGATATCCTCAGGTAACCTTAAAAAAAAACATTCGTATCTTTCTGACCACAAAAACCCAATAGTAAAACAAGCAAATAAACAATACAGATTGTGATGAACAGCTGGACTTAGAAAAAAGATTTCTTCTCATGTTTTCCAGGGACGGGATTGAGTTGAGTATGATTTTGTTAAAATGAGATTTCCATCACAATCCCAAGATTCAGGAAGACAGCCGTCTTTCTAAGGAAAAATTTCTTTGTTCCCCAAAAATAGGAAATCATGATAATATGGCAGATATATGGAGAAAAGTTACAGTGGGGATGGTTCTAAGTGGGAAGAGACATTGATAGTATGTTATAATGTATTGCCACATTAAAGGATCAATCACTTATTTTTCCATAAAGACGTGCTCTCTAACTCACTTTTTTACCCTTTCACTAATGAAAGAGTGAAAAGACTTGGTGTAGTTCTTTACTCAGAAGAATATTAGTATGTAATAGGGAATTAAACAATCTAGAGATATCAAGGGATCATGAAAGAATGGGGAAGCTGCTTCCTTTTTCTCCACAAGTAACCTGTGATTTCAGAGATGTTAGTGGTAAACACAGTCACCTTTTGCATGAATCTTTGCAATGACTAGCTGTTGAAATTTACATTCTTCACTCACATACAAAAGGATATATTTCATTTTGTCTTTTTTATAAGTGTTTTGAGTGAAAATTTTTATAAGTGTTTTAAGTGAAAATTTGTATACTGAATCCAGATCTAAGCAAACATCTTTGGGGAACACTGGATCTTGGTCTGGACTTGAAACTTAGGTCTACCCCCAAGGTTTGACTTCAGGCTACTAGAGTCAGTGTAGCCATTGAAGATGGTCTAAATACTGTCCTGACAAAGCACTGCTGTATGCCACCATGCAAACACTTACTTTCTCTATCCAGTTTTGTTTAACTGCAATAGGTTTGTGGGTTTTTTTTTTCCTTGAGTTGTTTACTGCCTCACTGCTTTTCTAGTTCCAGGCTGCTTTAAAAGAGGAGATAAATTCAGAAAAGGATTCATAAGGTTTGTGCTAAAATATTCTTTAAACCTCCTTAAACAGAATTTTTTAGGGAATTCTTTATGAAAGAACATAGTGCCCTGGTTATTTTCCAAAATAATAAGGATAAAATAATAACTCATTAAAAAAGAAAGGATGCTATGGATATGGGATTTGGTATCCAGAACTTGTTAGTTTTGAATTATTCATGGGTAATTTGATTAACTGAATAATTCACTAGCCACACTGCACAGTGGCATTAAAAAATCAGCAGCTCCTTGTACTATTGTTCTGGCAACTTTTTAACAGATCAATTCAGCTACTTGAGGAGACCATGTGAATGGCTGTTGTATCTCCGAAGCCAAATAAGTATAAAACTATGATTTTCCAAGTGCAATATTGAAACTGCATTTTAATTTGCACTGTATCACATACCTAAAAATTACTTTTGATAGCATCAGTTTCTTCAACTTCAACTCCATTGTAGTGGTTATTTATTTATTTATTTATTTATTTATTTATTTATACTAGCATGAATATTACTACCTGCTCAGAATAATTAGTTTGCAAAATATGTTTATTTTTATCTTATTTACTGATACACATTTGTTTATATTTGGTTTTATTTAATCTGATGTATCTCCATATCATCTTCAAATGGCTCAGAGCATTGATTCCAAAAAATATGTTATCATAAATGTATACTGGTTTACATCTTCATTGACTGAACCTATCTCTAAAAGCATTTCAATCTAAGGACCTTTTCTGGGGAAACAATTAAAGCTTAGCAAATTATCTCACTAGGATCTTTAGATTCATGGGAATCTACAAAGCCAAAGTAGGTTTCAAAACCAAAATTTTCTTTTGTCCCTCCTTATCAAACTATGAAGTTGCAGTTCATAGTGCTATACATACCTCAGGAAGACAAAGAACATAAAATGGAAGAAAAAATCCAGGCGATGATGACAGCGGAGTTTGATGCTTTCTTTTTCAATAAAGCATAATAAATAACTTCAAAGAACTAAAATCTGTTAACTTACAGAATATTTTTCCTTCTGTTGTGATTTTAATTAGAACAGAGGATACACGACTTGGGCTGCTGCAATGGACTATGTCTGGTGCAACATAAGAAAAATTAAGAAGCTTTTTTTTTTTTTTAATTGATCTATTTCTTGTTTAAAACATAATGATTACCTTTGGGAAAGTTAGCTTAAGATGAAGTAATAGGAGCTGTTGAATGTTGTGCTTGCATTATTGTGAAAATTTTATTTGAGTTCTCAACAAACAAATAAGAATCTGACTTCTTTGTGAATCTAAATGTATTGAATTTCTACTTTTCTTCAAGATGAACATTCATTGAGCCCATGAAACAACTTTCATGATTATTTAACCATTTAACTGATATAAATATATTGTTCCTAACTCTTTTTCCCTTAAAGTCAAGGCATTCCCCTGATTTAATGCAACAGAGTGTGTCCCCATTACTCTAGAGACTATATGTTTAGGTTGCTTTGCCTTTTCTCCTATTTTGTTTTAGTCATTTGCATTACTAGTTGGAAGAATGAATTTTAGTGTTGTTTTGACCTCTTACAGCTTTTCTTCCCTTTAGCAAGCATATTTTCCCTTTTTTGTCCCTTGTAATCTAGATATCTATCATTCACCTTTTAGAACCTTTGGGCAAGAAATGAAAATCAGTTCAGAGAACTGTGATTCCTTACAGGGAAGCTTGTAGCAGCCATCTGAGGACTTCTGAAAATTTTGTTCGTTATTGAATTTGCTTATCTGGCTGCTCTCTATAGGTCTAGCAAAAACTCATTGGACAGTATCACTCAGTGGAGTGTGTTGGGTTATGAACAATAATGTCACATTGAATTATTTCATAACTGACACAACATGTCCCCAAAAAATGACAGATATGGTGATGAAAAGGACATTTCAAACTTTTTTAACTTTAAAAACGAACCTCAAAAAGAGTCATTTTTAGAGAACAAAATTTAGAAAGAGGACAAGGATTGCCTCCAGAGTTATTTTTAAGATCTACTCAGAGAAATGTATCAATGAAGAAGAGAGTATTTCCTACTGTAGAATATATTCCATCCCAAATAGTAGTATTTGTATGAGTGTGTATCTCCAGCTGCACTGTCTTCCAGACAAAACATGCTTCCCTTTAGTCTGATATGTGGGTTTTTTTACAAATCTGGGGAGATTATGCTAGATATATATCATATGTTCCCTCTAGCTCAGATTGTATTATACATACACATGTATGCTTTTTCTTAAGTTCCCTTGTTCAAATTGATGGTTCCCTAGTGGGCTTTTTAACACTTATGTGGTGTTTATCATCTTTTACAAGATCTCTTAAATATGTGCAATTGTATTTAGCTTCATGAGGTGAGAGTGAATGGAACGGACAACAGATCTGTCAATGGTGTTTAAGGTTAGTTTTACAGGTCTCAATTTCTGATTATGCAATGAAACATCTTACATGTTAACATCTGATATAAATCCAATGACACATGGTTCAGGGTCAGGCTGTCGGATGATATAAATGCTGTATATGGAGTCAATGGTTGTGAGAAAAGTAATGATATTTGCTGCACAGTTGTTGCTTTTAGTGTCAAAGGCTGAAAGGTGATTCATGGCATTGTGAAGATGTTAAACTGTATTTAGTATTATGAAATTTATTTATGAAATTTATTATGACATTTCATAATACTATATTTCTTCATCTCTTGTGAATGATTACATTCTTGAAATAGGAGTTAGAGTTATAACCTCTCAGGTCTAGAATTTTATACTAGCAGATAGGGTGCATCCCATGTACGCCTCTTGTTTCATCCCAAGAAGTGAAGAAAAAAATGAGAGGATGAGATAGGTGAGATGAAGAAGCTGTGTATGGAAAACAAGTGTTTGTCATGGAGTATACGTGGCTTTTGCAAGAACAGAATGTACTATCACCAAGTACACTGATTCCTGTTCTTGCTTTCAGGAGAAATTAACCCACATATAATGCAAATCCACAGATTTCATAAATTCGTTTTCTACATTGGCAAGTTGGTTGCATTTCATATCCACTTGTCTCTATTTCCAAGACATCTATTTCTTCAGGAAAGAAGACTTTTATCAAAAGCACTAATGGCCTTGCCAAAACCTCTATGATTTAAGATGTTTTTATGGTTTTGGAAGACTGAGCCTGTTTTTCCGAATTTACTTAAATATTTACATTGATTTCTGCTAACGATAATCAATGAGAGATAAGACACTGATCAATGCAGTACACAAAAGTTGATTGCTTCCTTCATAGTCAAGCATAGAAAGTCATCAGTAAGTACCAGAAAAGTAAAAAAAATAAGGCCTATAACTTTTATGGGACAGTTGTGTTAGTGTTTTCAAACATTGTATGTTTTAGTATGGAGAACATTCAGTGGGCATATTTTCCTCCTAGAAGGGAGGTCAAGAGTTCCTGCAAATCTTGATTGACATCTACAGCAAAATTGGCATTGCTTGTTCTAGTTCTGGGGTTAAAAAACATGAGTTTGGGGAAGAAAATGTATATTTTGTGCTTTGGGTTTAAATATCCTCAAAGGAATTCTCACTATTTGAATCTGAAATAATTTGTCAAATTAGCACATGACTGACGTTGCATGAAACACATTCTGACATTCTGCAATGTGGAGTACAACAGAGTCATTGAATTGAATTACTACTGCCAGGTGAGGCATGAAAAGGCTTGAACAACATTTCATGAGTGTGAAGTTGCCAACCCAACAGTAGAACATGAAGGAATTGTTTCAAGGTTTTTTTATTAGAGAAAAGGGATTTAATTGGCATACTCCTCTTGCTGTAATGGAGTTTACAAAGTATTGCTTTTACATATACTATGAAAAGATCCTCACACAAAAGTTATTAAGACTGTTCTAGCGTACTCTTTGCTTTCTGAGACTACGAATGCAGTACTAGTTTAACTCACATAGAAAAATAAATCAGATGCCTTCTGTGTTAGTGCTTGTACTGACAATCCAGTGCCTGCACTGACAGATACAGTACTCAAAATATCTGCATGATTTGGTCTGACTGATGGGTAATATATAGTGGTCTTTCCTTTTCTTTCTTTTTTTTGGTCAGATTTTGAAATTAAAAGCAAAACAAAACAAAACAGAAAGCTTCTTTCTGATGAGAGAGGATAATATTGGTGACAAATAGGTCCAAGACACAATAGCTGGTATAGAGAGAAACATATTTAATAGGCAAGGCACTTTTCACATACACTATAATGTGCTATGACAGAACTTCATAGTTAAACAATTTTTGGTGAAAGGAGACAAAGAATGTGAAAAATTCCATGGCTAAAAATAAAGAACTAAAGAAATAGTTACTGTAATGCTAATCTGCAGTGGACAGAATTGAATTCTGGATATTTTGGTCTTGGGGAGGGAGGATGTTTCATCCCAGGGGATACACAAAATCTTTGCTACTTCCCCCTGGTGCAATACTATCTTCTGAATAAGTTCACTCCTTTTCTGAAAAGATATTTCTTAACCACCTGTTAATACCATGGGTTTCAGAATGGTAAACTAATTGGCAAATTCAAGGCAAAGAAACTAACTCAAACAATCAAAACAAAACAACCCGTCCTAAACAGTAAAAAAAAAATGCAATAAAAAGTGTGACACTGAAGCCAACACTAAACCTGACAACGTCCAGGAAATAGTGGAGGTGAGTCTCTCCTCTTTCATAACATGATGAGTTTTTATACTTTTATATAAACAAGTAGTCAGGATTACATCTCTCTCTTACTTTAGATTATAATCCATCTATCAGGTGACAGAAAACAACTCTATGGTTCTGTGAAGTGGTTTAAGATAATTTGGACTTTACAACTGAACATTGTGAACACTGAATGCTGCTGCTCTTCAGCATTGTTTTTGTTGTTGTTTGTTGTGTTTTGCTTTTTTTGTTTGTTTTGGGTTTTTTGTTTTTTTTTTTTTTTGGTCAAAGTGAATGATTCCTATAAGTAAGTGACGGAGTAAAACTGCATCCAAAATGGCGGGTTCCAGACAAAGTAAATTGCTTATTTAGCTAGCTTTTCATAGAATCATAGAATCATAGAATCACCAAGGGTGGAAAAGACCTAAAAGATCACCCAGTCCAACCATTCCACTATTCCCAATAGCTCCCACTAAACCATGTCCCTCAACACAACATCCAGTCTTTCCTTGAACACCTCCAGGGTCGGTGGCTCCACCACCTCCCTGGGCAGTCCATTCCAGTGCCTGACCACCCTTTCTGAAAAGTAATACTTCCTAATGTCCAGCCTGAATCTCCCCTGCCGTAGCTTGAAACCATTCCCTCCGGTCCTCTTTTATTGGTCTAAATAAAAGAAATCTGGTAAATTAAATACACAAATTAAAATTCATATCTGTAATGTATTAAAAATTAATGCTAGACTAAAATCAGGTATGGTACCTTTTAGCAATTTTAATTACATATACTCTAGTGCTGAAGTATGAAATTATTTGTGATTTTTGGGGTCATCTTTAGACTTTCAAAGATTCTTAACATGCACTTTCAAAGCTTTAATTTTGGATGACCAAGTGCCCATTTCAGAATCAAACAAGGCAGTCTGAGTGCCAAAAGAGATCACAACTTTAGGTACTGATTTTCCAAAAATCTGGTCTGAAGTATGGGTAATGTACCTATTTATAACTGTTCTGTGATACAGAACTGCAAACTGTCTTGAAATTGTATACTGATGAAAACTGAGAGCAACTGTTTATCTTGTAGGAAACAAGCACCTAAGTGTTCTGCAGGCAAGCATCTGCTAATGTCTGCAAAATCTCTAATGTGATATAAATTTTATAGAAAATGCTACCTTTGAGTGAATGTGTTAGCTTTAAAACCGCGAAGAAGAAAATTTAAACAGACAAAATTAAAACATCTTGTTCACAATGATGAATAGACCACCATAAGCAGATGCATTAGAAATAAAAATAAATATCTAAATACATAAAATATCTTGTAATGCCTCTGCACAGATTATTAGCTAATAGCTATCCTGAAATTGTTTTAAATCCTTCATTTTCAAAGAAAGTCTGTGAGACTGGTTGTCATCTTTTCCATTTTTAAATCAATTTTTTTGTGTGTTTGTTTGACATGTACTAGATTACATCATTGCTGAATAAATGTTTAATTTAGGTGTCCTCCTTAGTGTTGTAATCTTTCTGGTCCATTTGGTCTTGAATGTTTCATATATGTACTCCAGATCCTCACACAGGTCCCTAGTGAATGTAAAAACAGAAACACATTGAAAATGGATGTTCTTGAAAGAACTAAATATGCAACTAACACAGAAAAAAATCCATATTTGACGGAATTCTGAAAGGCACTGTGCTGAAACTTTAATGTGTTTATCATGCATCTTCCAAAATAAATTGTCCTACTTTAATGCTGGTTTCTTAAAATATACATTAGGAGTTCTAGTGATTAAATGGACATTGTCAGCTGGGTAGGTATGCAGTATGTGGGGTCCAATTGCATTTTGCTATTTGTTGGTGAGCTTTTTTTGCTATAGTGAAAACATGAAAGGCCCAACCAGGTAAATTACCCCTCTACTACTACTACAGACTGTTGTGAGGGAAATGGTTGCATAAGGCAATCCCAACTATAAATGAAATCAAAGGAATGAAAGGATAGAGCACAGCCCTGCTAAAAAGGACTTGGGGGTACTGGCGGATGGCAAGCAGAACATGAGCCAGCAATGTACCCTTGCAACCCAGGTATCCTGGCTACATCAAAAGGAATGTGGTCAGCAAGGCAAGGGAGGTGATCCTTATCTAGTTTGTGCTGGTGAGACGTCACCCAGAGTACTGCGTTCAGAAATGGAGTCCTTAGTACAGGAAAGATGTGGACTTGTTGGAGCACATACAGAGGAGGGCCTCATAAATGCTCTGAGGAATGGAGCAGGGGCACATTCCCTATAAGGACAGAATGGGAGAACTGGGGCTGTTCATCTTGGAGAAGAGAAGGCTATGGGGAGACCTGAGAACAGCCTGTCGGTATCTCAAGGAGCTCTGTAAGAAAGAAGGGAACAGACTCTTTACAAGGGTCTGTTATGATAGGATAGGTGGAAATAGTTCCAAATTAAATGGGGGAGATTTAGATTGTTTATTAGGAAAAATAACTTTACAGTAAGGGTAGTGAAACACTGGAGCAGGTTGCCCAGAGATGTGGTGGCTGTTGTTCCCTGGAGACATTCAAAGTCAGGCTGGACCAGGCTCTGAGCAACCTGATCTGGATCAGATCTCTGGATGTCCCTGTTCATTGCACGGAACTAGATGACTTTAAAAGATCCTTTCCAAATCAAAGAATTCTATAAATTCTATGAATATGGCAAAAGTATAATCTGAGTTGCATGACCAGCCACAAGTATTCCAATAATAGAATCTGTCCAAGGAACTGCACTGCACCACTCAATAGGAAAGGCATGAAAGGGCATTCAAACTGCTAGGCAAAGTTTGGTCTTTCTATATGAGCCAGAATAACTGAGCCAATATAAGGATTGATCTTTTACTACTGCCACAAGCTACCAGAAAATGATTGTTCCTTTCTAAAGAGAGCAGGAAGACTTTCTTTCAAGCTTAGAAACTTCCAGGAGGCACACCTATGCAGATGCTGATTACTCAGACTTATAAGCTAACAGAAAAACTGAGCTCACAGGGATTCCAAATGTGTAATACACCAAGGCCTGCAGATTTTACTCAAGATAGACAGACTTGCAGCTGTAGTTCTTTGCCGTAGATGCAGACACAGAAGATTTAGGTCAATCATGGCTATGACCCGTAGACTGAATCTTTCTCCCCAGTAATTTCTTTATATCAGGGATGACGGGAGAGCAGAAGGTGCTAGTATGTCTACCAAACAATAAAACAAATGAATAATTTTACAATAAAAATTTTCAGGCATGGTGATTTGATGGGCTTACTCTGCATTGCTTTATTGCAAGCCTCTTACTGTGATTCCCAAACCGTACGGCATAGTTATTCACAGAAGTAAAGATTCAAACAGATAAGCTTTGAAGTTCGAAGAAAAGGTATTAACCTCTGATGTTAGTGTGATTTCTATTTACCATATGTTCTTTATGAGGGGTAATCAGGCAAATTTGCTAAATGTTAGCAAATAATTTCAGTAAATTAGTAGTTTGCCATTATCACACAGATAGGATTCATCAAATAAAATCCTTGATACTCTAAAATACCAATTACTCTGTTGGTTTCTTATCCTGACATGTTTTTTTCTCTTAAGAAAGCTTTGCTAAGATAAAGGTGTCTTATCAGTCATTACTTTTTACCAGCCTTCCTCAGAGAGGTAATTTCTTGCGGTACAAAATCCATGAACTGAGGTAAACAAAAGAAGTGGGTTTTGTCCCATTTTTTCATCCCCTTTCTCTAGAACTTTCTCCTGTGAAGAGTAAGAAGATTTTTATTGCTCTTTTTGTCATGGGTATCTTCTAAGTAAGTCTTCAAAGATAAGAAACTTTGTGTGAAAGCTGTGAAAATTACTCTCATGTGGAAAGCAGAATAAGGCAAGGCCTGCTATGAAAGAAAGGAGATAAAAAATAGTTTGGTACACTGTCGACTGAGTGATGCACACTGAGAGAAAAGATATAGTGAAAGCATTACTTTGTATGAATTGAGCACACAGGCTTGACAGAGTGCTGTAGGGTAAGCAGGAGAAAGCTGAAATCTAGTGGGACTGGGAGTGCTCAAATCAGTGTGACTTGTGGATTAGTTCATGAAGGATATGTTGGGAAAATTACACAGAATGGTTTACAAAACTATTTAATCACTTATCAATATGCAATAGCATCTATGTTAAATAATAACTGTCTCATTTATTTTTTCCATCTGTTGATTTCATTCAGAGAACAAAAATTACTTAGAATGTAGATTAAAACATGGACATTCTTGGGCACAATCAAATAAAAGCTGCCTATGTTGTAGTGCATCTTGAGGCTTGAAAAACAAATTTATTCCTCATTTTCTCACCACAGCATAGAAGAATATATTCAGAATTATCTAGGGGAATATGCACTTAACTGCATATCAACTTCACATTGCTCTTATAAACTCTGAGTCATGACCCAATGTCAACTTCATTACAATGCAAATAAGGCATTATAAAATTAGTGACACTGTCTTAATTTGTTGAGTATCATCTATAAAGAAATAATCATCATGGACACAATCTAGTCCATTGATAGGCCAAAAGACAAGTCAGTAGCCTCGGCAATTTTATCCACACACAATACTTACTAGTGGAACAGAGAACAAATTGATGAGAAAAGCTGCAACATTCACACCAGAGACCACGTTGAGAAGGCATGTCTCTCCTTCAAAGGTATTCATTCATTTTTATGTGCCTTATCTTTACATTTCCAGGAAACACCAATGGTCTTTCTGTGGACCAGCTTTGTTGGGAATCTGTATGCTGGGGTTTGACACACTGCAGAAAGAACTGTTGTTCTCCTCTCTTTTCCCCAGTAAGATAGGAATTACCTATCTCGCATCTAACTTGGAAAACTTCTCCTGAAAAGGACACTCAGGGAGTAACAACAAGCAAGGAACATGTATCATGAAACTGATTGGAAAAAGGCTTGCTCAACCCAGTGATCTGCAGAGACCTGTTTCATGCTGCCTGGTTATCATTGACAGTATATATGAAAGCAAATCATTTGAAACGACAAGACTGGACAAAACCGTCTGCTGAATAAGACAAGAGTTCTCTGCAGGCTAGGACAAAATAAATTCTCCCGTGTAGAAACATAGAGGTCAGAGCTAGTCAAATCACATTCTCCTATAAATGTGCTTTTTTTTCTCTGCCATATTTTTTTTTTTTTCCCCCTGATGAATGTAAATTGAATTTTGACAATTGTAGGTGTGCAAAGATAGTCTTCTCTCTCATGGGAGTTCAGCTGCCTAAAATAGGCAAACAATTACTGTATGCATGGAAAAGATATGAACAACATCAGGTCAAGACCCAAGTTTAATAATTTCAGTCTTAGTCTAACGCATTCATCCCTTAAAATAATTAATAGGAAAATGTATTGTTTTTTCAGTAAAGGAAAGTTTTATTACTTATTATGCATTGTTGAACACAGAGGCAAAAGAGTCAGTTGTTTCTTAGATTTTGCTGTGGTAGTGTCTAGTCAAGAAAAAAGGGAAAAAAGTGAAAATGTATTCTTGTTATACTGAGGACATAAAGAACTAGAGACGTGTAGATTGCATTGTCATATGTAGCAAGCTGAATGATTCATACACCGGTAGCTGTCTCAAAGCAATTAGAAGAGAATATGTTGATCAATATGGATCATCGGTGGATTTATGAAAAACAAATATAATATAAAAATATTTATCTCCCAAATAGATAAATATTTAAGAATTGAATAGCAGTATCTTGGTAAAAAAAAAAAAAAGAAAACAACAACAACAACATGACAAAAAAACCACTTAGAAGTAAAATAGAATGTGCCCATTTTTAGAAGATATAGATTACAGGTAATAAAATGATCATAGATTGTCTCAAATGACTACTAGATATAGGAAACCTATAACTGTGCTGAGTTACATGAAGAGTTCATGTATGTCACATACCCAGAAGGTAACAATTTGTTGACAAGAAAATCAAAGAGGTCAAGTAATTTTGATTTAAATTTTAAGCATTTTAAAATTTTACTGCTTATTGGGTCAAATTCACACAATTTACTACGATATTTTCCTAGGGTCACATTGTTAATTGTCTAGACATCTATTGATATATCAGAAAGCACTGAAGACATAAAAACACTTTTGAAGCCCTTCTGCATGTATTAAAATACCTACTCTGACTCTTTCGCCCTTCTTACGCTCTGTAAGAGAACGTGAACTATTTTTCTTTTTCCATGTTTCTTATTTACGAGAATAATTTTCTCACTCCTGCCTATGGGATAGCTAAAGGAACTCTGCTCCTGATCTGCTTCTCATTGTATACCCTGTAAAATGTGCTGGTTTATGTACATCATGAAGATCTTTATACTCAGTCTGCTCTCAGTGCCAACCATTCTCAGCTTAGCTTGCTATTCCCAGTTCTTATGACTTGTCTATGATATTTATCTAATTCTGTAAGGCCTGGAAATACATTGCATCTAAACTTCACATTCTGAACCACAGTATCTTAATGGTATTTTTCTTAATACTACTATGTGTTATTAGCATGGACTAACTTACTATGGAATTATTAGCATAACATAAAAAAAAGCTTTATTATTGAAAGAAATACAGCTACATGACTGGACATAATAAAAAAAAATCAGCATTAAGGATGATTTAGAATTTTATTTTCCTGTTTAATTGTAGTTATAAAATGAACCAGTATAGGATGGATTTACCACATATCATTGCTAATTTATTTTTTGTAAGTATTGGATCACTGAACCTTAAAATTTATTTTTTGCCAGTAAATTCAGTCACTAAAAATTTAATGGGAAGTGAAGATGAAAGATCTGACAACATAAACAAATTCAATGGTTTTGAAATTCAAATATATATATGCTTAGAAAATATTTATTTCTTCTTTTCCAAGCATACCCACTAAACGAGCAGTTCTGCCAAACTATGTGGTGAAACAAGACATTATTTCCTATAGAATAACTTAGAGT
The DNA here is from genome assembly GCF_019232065.1 of Centrocercus urophasianus. Lineage (NCBI taxonomy): Eukaryota > Metazoa > Chordata > Aves > Galliformes > Phasianidae > Centrocercus > Centrocercus urophasianus. The sequence goes on along the minus strand of NW_024884475.1, from coordinate 15,083,498 downwards.
GGAGATATTCAAAGCAATACTGGAATCAAAATTATGAGCAACGATTGTTCTCAGAGACACTCATATTATAAACTTAATCAGCATAGACCTGTGTAATTCAGGGGACTCAGCAGGGATTCATAATGGAGTGAGTGAACCTGTGGGGATTCCTTCCAATTTAAAACATTCTGTGAATCTTTAGAAAGAACTCAGACTTCATTGTAAGTCCTCCTCTAATGGCAAACATTCTGTTAGAATAAACTAGTTTAACATTAAGTGTTCGTCATCATTTAAAGGGAAAGCTGAAGTTTGTTTAGACACGTCAGTATAAGTGGTAGAGGTTGCCAGGCTCATATAAACATTTACCTCTATTCAGTGATAAGCCCATAGCTGAGAAGCTTATGGCTATTTATACTTGGCTGTGGCAGACTTGTAATTATTTAATAAGGCACACCAAAGATAAGGTTATCATGATATAAGTGCCTGTAATTCCTCTGGAGTATAATTGCCTCATGATAACCTCATCCCTTGAAGTTGTCTCTATTGCTAATATGAAAGATGTTTGTTTTCAGTAGGAACATATATTTTGTGAAGGAACAGCATTAAACTGTCAGATCAGAATGTTAAACAGCAGTTGGAATAAGCAGAAGGGTTCAGATGGATTAACTCAGCCCTCATAGATGGTTCACCAGATGAACTGAAATGATCCAAAGTCATTTTGAAATGAGTCAGGTTTTAAGTCTGGAAGTATCTGAAAAGAAATAGCTGTTTGCCCAGAATTTGCTTTAGGTTTCTTAGATTGAAGCATGAGATTCATGAAAATGAGGAAATAAGTTTCAAAAAGCAAAGATTTTGTCATGGTAACGTGTCTTATGTTGGAATTCAAAATTTTGACTAGCAGATCAACTATTTGGCATCACAGTATTCTTTACGGCATTGTAAATAACAAGATAAGCATTAATACAATGCATGTTTCAAAAAAAGGTCTGGGAGGACATCAGTTACCCTTGTTAGTACAAGAGAATTTCAAAGTACCAAGATGCATTAACTCACTTGAAATGTACCTTTGTACTCAAAAGTAGGTAGGTTTGTCATTAAGCCTGCAAAATATTTTTTCCTCAAAATCAGAAAAGCGCACGGACAAGCATCCTCCTCAGAAGGGAGGAGAAAAAATGTTCCCAGGTCAAGGACTCTAGCTTGCATCAACTGATGAGAACTTGTACTTCTGAGCATTTGCTCACAGACAAGTGTATGACAGAGCATGCACGCTTGCATCTCATTTTGCTTTAATGGATAATCTGGTGGCCTGCTTCCACAAGCTACCAAGTCAAGTCATAATAAAGTCAGCGTGTATTCCAGCAGACACATGCTGCATCCGCAGTGACTGCAGAGACTGCATGGAGAAGCCCTTTCTGTCACTTGAAAGCTGTTACAAATGGGAGGTCAGCATGGCAGCCTTAATGTTTAGGTTTCCACAATTTCTATATACTCTGGCTCGCTGTGTGCCTGCAGTCGGAAAATATTTGGAAGCAAATCAAAAATTTCAAAACTAACCTTATATTTCCTTAGGATTTTTGGCATTGGTGACTCTTTTGGCTGCATCTGAGTGGAATAAGCTGTGTCTCCGTGTTTAGTACATTATACAGTAACATATTACACCTTCCTATTTTTTATGCCTGGGAATTTCACCTCATTCATCTTCCACAATGCTCAGCAGAGACTTTTAAAAGTCTCCAAGCCAGCTTTATGCAAATAACTGGGGAAAGGGCCAAGCCCTAGATCTTGGTGTCAAACCTAAGTCTTTGTTCAGCTTGGATCTGATGCTATACTGGGCCTAAATCAAAACAGAATCAAAACACTCAACATTTAAGAATATTTGAATTTAGATTTCATTTGTATGGCTGAGACTATACATTCTATGTGTAAATTCAGGCCATTTACTATCTACCCCATTACAAATCTTAAACTCAATATAATCAGAATTAGTGGTAAAAGACAGCACTTAATCACTAATTAAAAGATTTGAAAGTATATTTCATTCATATCTATACAACTATATAAATATATATATATATAGATATAAAGCCTTAAAAATATATATTTCATTTAAAGACATCTCAATCACTAATGTATTTGGTTCTCAGTTTAAAATTTTTCAAACGTAACCATATCTGAATTCCTCTATGTCCCCCCTTTCCACTTGTTGAGGAGTATAGACTACAGCCCAGTTATTTTTTTTTATTCCCCAAGAATAACTGCACAGCTTCTGTGTAAACAAAAATATATAGCTCAAGAAGAGATATAGATAATTATTTTCTTATTTTATATTGTGCAATTTATTTATGTATTATTTAAATATTTATATAATTCATATTTTATTATTTTACTTACTCTATGCATGTAACTACATATTTTTTGAAATAAACATATGTATTTTTAAATTTTATCAACCTTATTATTTTTCCAAATTTCCATTAAGTTGTACGATTCAAAGTCAAATCATTAATATCCCATGTTAGGTCACAGCTTCATTTTTTTAAATTTTTGACAGAGTTCACAAGGGCATGAACCTTTTAATTAATCACTAATTAATAGTTTCTCAGTGGGACAGTGATACTCAGGCAAGTTCCCTGGAATACTAATGTTGCTTTGGAGCCCTCTCCTGGAAACTGCATTTGTGGAGTTTATCTTGGGAAGCACTTTATGAGATGTATTTGGTTTTTCCTTTGGGAGAGCAAACTGGAAGTTTTACAGAGAATAGTATAATGAAGTTTCTTCTATGAGTTATATTTTTTTCTGATTAGAATTGGGAACAAGTGACAATATCATGATTGGTAATGATGCTGTCTAGATAGTTATTTTTCCAGTGCTTGGCCCCATTCTTTCAGGTTTCCTGAGCTGCTTGCAGAGACTCCAGGAATATCAGTTCTAGTACATGTTATTGTTTGATCTATTTCATTTCTAACTTTGATATCCTGAGTTCCAATTCACATAAGAAAACAGCTCAGTTTACAACCTTTTTCATCTAGAACTGCTGTAATATTTCCTTTCTCACATTTCATCCTACTTGCCTACTTCTGTATCTGATTGGGTGATGTATTACTAATTTACCCTAGGCTTAAGATTCATACTGTAAATACATTTATTACTGGTGTCAATTTACTTAGTGTTTAACTGCCTGTTCTCTGATTGCATATTGTCCCCACGTATGTAAACAGTCATATTGTGAATGGTAAAAAAAAAAAAAAGCAAACAAAAGAAACAACACAAGAAAAAGCATGTTACCTCTTTCAGTGATAGCTAAAGAATTTGTGATTTTATCTTTGTTTTTAAAGTAAAACAGGAAGAACAGCAAAATGTGTTGAATATTTAGACATCAAATTTTTAATTCTTGATGTTACAGAAGAAGACTCAAGTTCACGCAGAGAGGATTTGATCAATCCTGTTATCTTGTTTTGAGCCACTGCCATGCACAGCATCGTCATTGAGCTATGTGCCCATCTCATCTCTCAAAGTCTGTTCAAGCTGTGTGACTGCAACTCTTTCCAGCCTTATGAAAATCAGTGGAGTGTTAATTATTTTGTCCATTTTCCTACTTTCTTTGGGTCAAATTTGAGCAGAAATTTAGCTGTCATCAGGAAAATATCAATTGATTAGCATTCCATCTGTGGCACATCTTGACTGCCAATGGATTTTTTAATTATATTAAAATGATGTACTTTCTGCTTTGATATGAGAAGTGAAATAGGAAGCTAATTTCTAATAATTGCTTTAAAATGTGCTTTGGAGGAAATATGGAGATATTAGCATTACCAGTAATACAATCTGAATGAGCTAAATGGGAGGTTTAATGAGAAGTTCAGAGCAAGAGAAAATAGCAAAAAAGGTTGAAATGTCATTTTATGCTGGCTGAAGTATCATTTCCCAAATGGAATTCAGCCTGCCCTTGCTCTATCTGAATATCAAATGAATACCTTAGCAGCAAGTTTGTGGTGATACTGATTTACTCAGATGTACTCCTTACAGTAAACATCCACACTATAATTAATTTAATATCTAAACTAATATTTGTGTTTCTTTGCTTGCTCTACCTTCAGGAGTGTCCTGTGTCCTTAGCTTTACTTTTCAGACTCCATTCCAATGTACAGTGGCTTATTTTACAAAGTAGCCACGAACTCTAAGGAGCACAGCTTAAGTAGTGTTTTTTACAAGATATCCAATAGGAAGAAAAAAGTAGATCTGTTTGTTAAACTTTGGGATTAAGTCCTCCATCAGGTCAAATACTATTCAAGTGAGAGTCATAGGATACTGCCTTGACTTCATGCAGATATTCCCAGCATTTAAACTTCTTCAAATTTTAATTTTTCTTTGAATATAGGTTTTTTTTTCTTTGAATATAGGCTCACCAGCATGTGTGTTACCTTTCCTTCCCATTCCCTTGGTATGATCCTTACTCTAAACAAAGTACTGTAATTAGTTGGACTTATTTTAGCTGCTTAGAGAATGTTAATCAATGTATGGCTGTATGACTAAGTAGAACCCAAAGGCAACAGAATGAAGAATTAAAATTGGGGTGAGACATTTAGAGAAGAAGCATGTCTGATTACATGCAACAGAATTAAGTTGCTAAGGAATTGTCAACTACAAGATTTCTTGCGCATGTTTTTGTGTGTGCGTGTGGAGGATTAAGCTCATGAAAATTCCCTGTGTAATATGAACTCAAGTTCTTTATCAGGCACAAGAGAATCTGTGTAGGAGAAAACTGCTAACAACACTCAAACCCTGTGGGACAAAGGATAACCAAGTGGTAAGACATAAAGCCATAGGAAACCTAGTTTTGCTACTTTGCTGTTTACAGAAATGTTTGTGTCATAATTTTTTTAATTACATAATCATATTTAGTGTTTCTAGCTGAATTTTCAGTATTTGTGACAGCTAATCCAGAATTTTCAGTTTTCTGAAAACTAAATTTCAGGTTCAAAACAAGAGCAAGGCTCTGAAATTGACTATAAGAAATAACTACACTAAAAAAATATCAGTGTAACACTTCAAACATTTCTAGTTTTTAGTATTTCTAGTACTGCTTAAATTCCTATCACTTTGGATGACTAAAATGCCTCTCACAGAACCTGCTTTATTCTGATTTATGTTATCTTCATTAAAATCCCAGAGACAACACTTTTGGCAAATTCTATGCTAAATTTCACAGTTAATGATATCTTTAATCTAGGCTTATTTTTCTCAACCTAACTAATAAAAAGCTGACTTTCAGAGGAGTGCTTAGAATTTTCATGGTCTCTACAATTTCTGATGCACAGAATTAAAATAACCGATCAACACAAAAACAAGACACATATAGCGTATTTCTTCAAATGTCAGAAGAAAACTTCAACACACCATAGCTGCCCCCAAATATTCTGATCTTTTTCTAAAACTGGGTAGTAAGCACTGCAGAACATAGAAGTGTTTGTAGCCTTATTAGCCTTTGAATCCCTGTAGTTCAGACTGGCTCTTAGCCAATCTGAAGCTCCAATTAGCTGAGTACAGCATTCCATTCATGCTTAAAATTCATAAAACTTACAGTACACATGTTGAAACTCAACAAAAATAGTGTGCCTTACTTTTATTATACCCTGATCTCTTGTTTTCTACTTTCTACTGCTGTCACTTACCTCCCTTATGGAGAAGTGACTTAATGACACTTCATCTGCAAACAGTGCTCTTATTTTATTTTTACTAAAAAAAAATTAAATCCTTCTGTTACTGTGGCTTTCTGTTTTTGTGAATACAATACTACAGAATTGTCTGCATGTATAAATTTTATGATCTCACAGTGTTGAAAAAATTTTAGGGAAGAAGATTGTGAAAAGACCACAAGGGTCATTTCATAGCATGAAAACAGTGAACCCCACAAGTTAGTGCCACTCCCTACAGTATTACTCGAATTAGTATCTATGTCATAACTGACATCTGCCACAAGTGTGATCAGGATACTTCGATACGTATTACATTCCTATTATCTATTACATTCCTTTGAATAAGGCTAAAATCTGAAGAAACAGCAAAGGTCCTTAAAAATACAATTACATGTTGCACAACAGACAAAATTATGGTATTGAGCACTTTCAGTCAGTCAAAAATACATGTTGAGAGAAAACAGTCAGGGATGTTATTTCATTCTTAGTTTAGGATTTTTTTTTCTAAAGATGTACCTCAGACCTCCATCAGGCACTCCAGAAAGGCATGGGTATCCTGAGGGTCCCATGCCCTATCTACCAGCTTCTTGTAGATATAATAGATCTCCTAGAGTGCAAAAATGGCATGAGATACCTGCATTGCAACTGAATCTGGCCCATTAACATGATTTGATCTTGGGTCAACATTCCCTAAATAAAATTACCTGAGTCAATGCCAGAAAAGTGGCAACATGAAGAAAAAAGCCAAGAATGCAAAAAAGAAACTCACACTGTCAAATCATGGAAGTAGTCAATGAATACAAAGGAAAAATTATGTGTAATGAATCCTTTGCAGAATAGGGGGAAAGGATACAATTAAAATATGCTTTTCCACATTTGACAGTGTTGAGATTTTCAATCTATACAGAATGTCTCTATGGAAATTAGAAAATTGATACTTTCTGAAAGAAAGCATTAGTCAAAGGAATCCTTCTTCACATACTATATATCACTGATGGAATAGTTTATCCTAAGTCCAGAAAAAAAAAAAAAAGAGAAAAGATTCCTACAAGGTAGCCTAAACTATTTTGGAAACAGTACAATATTTGTCTTGAGCATCACAGAAAAAAATATTTCACAAGTAGATTGAGTCAAATATATATCAGTTTTCCTGATGAAACAAATACAAATATGCCACAGGCACAAAGAATTAAGTTTATTTCAAATTTCAACCTTTCTGAGAATTAGCTGTAGGCAGTGTTACCAATGAAAGTATAACTTTAAAAAGAGATGACAAAGTGACATTTCTGACAGGTGTTCAACTGTATATATATTACTAATTTCAGCTGACTCATTTCGTAGTTTTCAGCAAATAATCTGTTAAAAATTGCATTAACTCTCACGCAATTAATTAGCATTTCTGTAGAAATCATGAGGGAGTTCTACTTCACAAGACAGAAGCCAGTAGCTATTTTTCAGCCAATCATACAATGTAAACATTTTTTCCAACTCATCAGCATGTCTTGGAAAACCAGATAAATATTTATAAATAATTATTTCAACAGAAATTAATGAGTTGCATATTTGTATCACCTCTCCAAATTAATTACATCAATAGTGTTTTTCTCTATGAAGACTTATACCAACTAGAGAATTATAACAACTAGACTGTTTTTATGCTGTAAATGATTCACAAAGTTCAAAATACTATTCCAGATATTAAGGTCCTTGCTAATAATGGTAACTACAGCTGTGACAATCTGTGGAGATGGAGATGAGGAACTTTTATAATGTCAAAACTGCCAAAGTGATCCATATTTTATATTAATGACTGGATATGTCATTGCAAAGCAAGATTTCTGAAAAAGGAATATTCGACAGAAGGGTTTTTAAGGTATCCACCTTTCGTAATGTATTGTTGTATAAGAAGTGTATATTTAGGTCAAGGTGAATGACTTTCTAGATGATCAAATAACTCTGTAACTATAGTAAAATTGTTAAGCATCCCTACCGGTATAGGTAATCCTCAGGCACAGGTGTCCAACCTTCAGGCTTGTCTGGGCCGCAATTAGTGAACAGAAATTACCTTTGGCTGCATATATGTAGGTCCCTCCAAAAGTAATACCTTCTATTTATTTTCATAGAAATGCCAACAGATACAAAGAGCACAATAGCACTATTTGTTTAGAGGAAATTTTCAGCTAAAAAACACTAGTTTTCAGTATAGCCACCACCACTAGCTATGCATTTTCCCCAGCAAAGAACAAGAGCCTGCTAGCAGCACTCATAACAATCTCCACCAGCTGAAATGATCCACAGTCACTGCTGCTGAAACGCACCACTCACTATCTCCCTGTGCTCACATCCTCTGTTTGGTCTCCCTAAACATTCAGAAAGCATTAATGAATGTCTTTGGGTGTAATTTTTTCCACATGGAGGAATTTGGTTCCACACGTATGCTTCATCCACACATCCATGTCAGAGGTCATTTTGTCAGACTGCCCCTCTGCTGCCATTTGCTACACATCAACAAATTGTAATGAATTATTTGTGAGGAGGTTCAAGTTTTACTGCCATACCACCATCTGCCTCTGATGTAAAGGACTGACATAATAAAACAGGAGCAGCACTTGCAGGAGATAAAATATGGTTAACATATAAATAACAAAGAATTTCAATTTAAAATATTTTTCTACAGACATTAAAATGGAAGAGGAACAAAACCATAAAGTTAATGGAATATTTAAATTTTTTTTTCCTCTTTTTTTGTGAAACCAATAGGTCAGTCTGGTTCAATGGCAGTGGATGCAATTCTTAGTGAGATCCCAAGGTGTTCAGAGATTTCTGATGAAATTTTACTCTTCCTCTATACTTCATCCTTGACAGTGCTTGTTCAAAATGTGTGTTCTGTGAAAAAGTGATGACACAAGTAAGATGTGATCACAAAGAAAAGGATATTTTTCTCTGGAGAACATCCTAAGCTTCAACAAAGCTAAGTGCAATCGGTTGCACCTGGGTTCATGCAAACCCCACTACCAATACAATCTGTGGGATGGAAGGACTGAGCAGTCCTTCTGAAAAGGACTTGGATTCTGGCAGATAGCAAGCAGGACAAAAGCCAGCAGTGTGCACTCACAGCCCAGAAATGCCCTGAGGGATGGAGCAAGAGCATCTCTCCTATGAGGACAGGCTGAGATCTGGACCTATTCATTTGGAGAAGAGAAGGCTCTGGGGAGACGTAAGAGCAGCCTTTCATTATCTAAAGGGGATCTTTAGGAAGTAAGGGGCATACAGGGTCTGTGGTGATAGGACAAGAAGAAATGGTTTCAAACTGAATGAGGGGAGTTTTAGTTTGTATATAAGAAAAAAAAAATTCACAGTGGGAGTAATGAGGTGCTAGAACAGGTTGCACAGAGATGTGGTGGAAGCCCTGTCTCCAAGACTATGGGAAGAATTAGCCTAAAAAAAGAGTATTACGGAGAATTACAGATGTGAAACATGTTCATAGAACTGTAATTGCAAACATGATGCTCTATAAAAATTACTGCTCCCCGATTCCTCTTTTGAGGAGCTGGGTGTTTCATTCCTGAACCACAAGGTTGCTGGAAGGGCTTGAAGCCTCTTCTGTACCAAACAAATGAAATACATAAAAGCCTTTAGGAAGTAACCAACAGTACATTTTGTACTAGTAGTGCCAATAGTAAATTGTGAAAATAAATGGTGAATAATCTATGTATAAATTTTACGTGCCCATCTTATTCCAGTCCTAAGCCTTGGTTGAACTACTAAAGAGATAAAATAACAGGCACTGCTTTGCCTTGCCCCTAAACTGATAATCTTTTCATAAATAGGAAAAGTAAATTACAGAGATGGCAAGAGATTGTGTTTCAGAAATGGTGAGCAACCACATCCCAAATGAGGTCACTGGGATCCCTGGGTACTCACCTTTCAGGAGCTGCAAGTTACCCATGGCTACTGAAGTCAGTGCCAGGACCAAGAATAGAAAACACTTTTCATGTGTTCTGGATCTAGGTTTCAACCACAAGTCCCTTCCATCTCCTTGTGTGCCAAACCACTATTGTAGTGATCTTGGGTTATAATGTCTTAAATTACAGAGCAAGCCAGAATTGAATCATTTCTGTTTTGGTAAATGGGTTTTATATAGCTTGTCAGATTGGCCAGACAATTCATGTCTTGTTTAGATGGAATTTGTTTTTTTTTTATGGCGTTCCTTTAGTGCTACATTTAAAGTTGATAATTGACCCAAAGGACACCTACTTTGAACCAGGGTACATTTGAGATCAATCATGCTTTATTGTTGCTATGTCACTTGTTTATACAGTAAGGAGGTTATTTTAGGTTAAAAATTAGTCAGAAAATATATTTCTTTCAACAAGTTTAAGGATTCTAGCAAAGAAAATGATTCTGCCCTGGCTAAAACAATAACTTGGGGTAAGCATTGTTGAGACTTAAAAAGAGACAAATGTGCTTAAAATATGTAAAGTGGTAGCAGATTTATTACAGTTTTAGTAGCATTATTCAAAAAATAATGTCATTTTTGTGTGCAACCCACTGTACATGTCTCAATGAATGTGCCACCCACCTCTTCTTGAGAATATTCATGACACTGCTGCTAGATTTCATAAAGTCACTGTCACTAAACTACACTGGGGAGTAAAGAAGGTTGACATTCTCACACACAGCTCTGCAAATCGCATAATCTTTGACAGATATTTCAGCTGATGCAATCACTTACACTTTTAGTCCAATGCATTCTTAACTCTTCCCTCACTTGACAGTGTTTTTTTTACACCTGTCTGGCCTTCGGTAGATTTTAAGAAATGTTTAACAAGCCTTAAGCAATGTCAGTGAGCAATTTGTGATCTCGTAGAGTGCCATAGTGTCTAAATCTGCCCAAAAAGGAGGATAAAAGGAGAACAAGGAATAAGCTTCTGTTTTGAAATTAGTCATGATGCAGTCTAATATTGTGATATTGTAAGATTCTAAGATCATGATACATTGTAATATTCACCATGATATGCACCATATATTGCAATAATAGAGGATCTAATCATACTCTTTTTCAGGGTCATTACAACTAGAGTTTGTTCAAGGCAGACGTCAGAAACCCTTGTGCTGAGCAGGTCCTTGCTGGAGTGAGCAATGCTATGAAGAACGTCCCCTAGTGCAGAAATAACACATAGCACAGAGGGAAAGTGAACAAGGTGTAACTGAAGCTCTTCTAATAACAAGCACTCTATAGAACCCTACTGACATGAAAAAAAGTCCTCTGAGAGAAGATAAGCATTTTGTTAAGCTTTTACTCTCACCAGAACATAAATATTTTTTTCTTCTTTTTGTTCAGTTTTATAAGGCATCAACATCAATGTTAGAGACAGGTTTGGGATTCAGTTTGTATAATCAATGAATATAAAGATGCTATAATTATGAAAGAGAGTTTGGCTAAGCAGTTTATAACAACAAAAACAATAGATGGAATGCTTACCCACATCCAGGACTCACTGCAAAACTCCAGAGAAGGGATCTCCAGAAGAGACCCTTCCACTTCGGTAGTCAGCTCTTAAATGGGTCTAGGAGAGGTGCAGCCAGGCTCCACCCCTTCCAGCAGCACAGGTGAATTGCCTTCACCTGTGCTCCTGTGGCTGACTCATTGCTTTCCTCAGGTGATCAATCAGAGGTTCAGGCCGTGATTCAGCATTTATTTCCCATGCACAGTTATAATTTGAAACAAACCCTATTTTTAAGAGACTTTCCGGTAGTCTTTAGGTCTAGTGTGATTCTCTGCATCTCTGTATATAAATGTAAATGCTACTGCATAAATGTACGTCTCACCAGAAATCCTCCTTTGACTTTTCAGTTTGCCTCTGCATACAGTTCTGGAGAACTAACATTGTCTCATGATCGTGGCACCTGTCTCTATAATTTAACTACAGAATTACCAGTAGGGCAACAAAGGGATATCTCTCATTGTTGAAACTCATAAAGGGTTATCATGTGTATATTTATGTGTATGCTTAGAATTTAAGCAAACTTACAACTGCTAGTGATCCTTGTGAAAATGGAACAAATGCTCTGTGTGAAGCAATAGCACTAATATCTTTCGCACTCTTAAAGTAACGATGTGTCACATAAATTCCATGCAAGGGCAACAGAAGTAATAAAAGTTAATACATAACAATACAAATTTACTGTAAAGTATGTGAATTCCCAGGCTTTGGGTCTGTGTTAAAAAAAGACCTTTTTGAAGAACCAGAGGGAAACAGAGGAAGTATGAAGAGCAGGTGAATCATACAGTCTTGTCTAGATTGCAGAATAATATTCTCATTTCTATGAAAAATTAACAGAAATTTTTCTATGAAAAATCTCAATAGAAAGTGCTTTCTTGCATATTACTGATCAGAGTATGAGTCAGTTGCAAAAAAACTGGATTGCTAGAGACAGAAGTTTTGAAAACTGTATTCTGCTATCCTTCAGAGCACTGAGACACAGCACAGAATGTTTTTAATTTGTGGACAGTTCCAGAAATTACCTTATTGCTTTAAAACTTTCTGTCTTCAGTACATAAATAAATAAAATTATTATCTGACAAATAAAGGGAGAAAGGTGCTAATGTAATTTAGAATCACAGAATCATTAATGTTGGAAGGGATTGATAAGGTAATCTAGTACAACCATCAACCCATTACCACCATGCTCATTAAACGATGTCCCTCAGTGCCACATTTCCACATTTCTTGAACACCTCCAGATATAGTGACTCCATCACCTCTGTGGGCAGCGTATTCCAGTGCCTCACCACTCTTTCAGAGAAGAAATTTTTTTCTAATTTAATCCCTTTTTATTTTATTTCCAAGTTTATTCCTGAGAAATTACAATCCAGGAAATGTCTGATAGCATTATATGACTTCAGACATAGAAACTGTTCACTGAAATTTCAGGATCTTTTTATGCCCTGTTAATCAGTACCTTAACCTGTTTCCCAAAACTGTTAAGCCAAAATATATTTTCAATGAAGAACAAGGTAGAAAGACAGCTACATTTAAAGAGTCCTTGAAAAATACCTATGTCCCAAAAGGAGACTTAGGACAGGGCCAGGATTCATCCCTTTTAGTCCTTAAGCACTTAATAGAGGTGATTGGATTTGCTTCCAGTTATCCAAGGCTCTTTGAAAGAGGAAGCATATTCAGAGGGCAAATCAATTGACGTGGGGTCTCTCTCTCTATAGATCCATTGTTATTGTAGTGTTTTTAAACATTGCATGATATTTATATATGTTTACATAAATTATTCAAATTGTTCTCTGTGGAGTTTGGTACTGAGCTTTCCTCTGAGTGAAGTGGTCAGAAGACACAAATTGTGAAAAACAGAAAAAGCATTGATGACTTTTCAGTGTTTTCAGAGGAAATGAGCTATGATATTACTATTTTTTTAAAAAGCAAACAAACACAAATATTAGCAAAACTGAGAGAATTGAAATAAAATCTAGGAACTTTTAGATCGGAAGGAGTATAAAGGGGATTTGTTACCAGTAAAGCATAAAATGAGTGGAAGAAATGAACCATGATTTTTGTGGGAAACAGAGGTTGCTCTCACTGGCACAAGCAATGGAAGAAATCAGAGGCCTTCTTGTCTTTGTTGTTGTTAAAATGAAGAAATAGCACAGTCTAAGCAATCTAAGTCTCCCATGTACCTCAGTAAGATTTTATTTCCCTTTATCTCTTCTTTTTCATCCGTACTTAAATTTTAGAACAAAAAAGCTCAGAAAGTCTGAGGATAGCTGTTTGTATTTACATTTTGCACACCACAGATTAAAAAAAAAGTCAGACTTCCTCCTTCTGGTAAAGCAACTGATTTGCTTGGTCATCCTATTCTTCCTGTTCACTTTGCTTCCCCATATACTTTTGTCAATATTCTGGAAGTAATTAAGAGGCCTTGGAACCCTCGAGATGCCAGGTTAAATTCCTTGGGACATCATCTTCCCAGTAAGCAGTGTAAGTAAATTACAGGGCTCAGTAGGTGGTTTATGGTTAAAGATTCCCATAAAGCAGTCTGCAGCTCCTTGCTTTAGAAACAGCAAGTTTTTTTTGTTTGTTTGTTATTTTGTTTGGCCTTCCAAATCACAGGAATCACGAAAAAAGGTACTTCTACTGTTTTTTGTTTTTATTATACTTTATTTTATTGCAGCAGATTTCACTAGTCAATTAATCAATACTGTACAGACATTATCACATTTCTATATTCATGCTCTGATGGTGTCAACACATAAAAATCCTAGTCATGGTATTTAGGCCAGAGTGACAAGTCAGTCACGCAACAAAAGAGGTTAAAAGTAGTTCCATGAATGAATAATGTTAAATTTTCAAAATAAAATAATGGATAATATATCTTGGATGAGTTAACTAAAGGAGAGACTTCTGCCAGGGTTCTGAGGCTAAAAGGCAACTAACATCAGCTGTTATTTAAATTACAAAGTGGTAGTGAGTAGAGGCATGGATGCCTTGTGGGGAAAAGAACAGAATAATTGCTGATAATGTAAACATTATTATTTGTAATGTGCACTATTGATCCAACACCACAGCATGGGATACGTTCTCCATACATAAGTAATATATAAAGACGTGGCAACAGCTTTCCATGGGCAAGTACATCCAAAACCTAAATTTCATCTTTTGTAAACTAATAACTCGGGATATTCTTTTTGGGTAATGAGAGATGCAAGGATGGATGCTGAATGTGAGCTGCTCACTGTTGTTTAAAGAGAAGGAAAAATGAAAGCAAGCAGATCCTCATGGGACTTCAATCAGCTCTTGGGGTGTTATATCAGTTATTGGGGTGTTCTCAGCAAGCACCTGCAGTTTGCTGAAGCTAATCAACTGTTAGAGGGGCATCTACAATCCATAGAGAGCTCCTAGAAACTAAATGTAACATACTTCCTCAGGCTTGTTCCGAACCTAACTTCTGTGGACTAGAGTGCTGAGCATAATTTCATAAGAAAATGAGTCTTGGGACAGCATCATCATCTCTGCGTATTTAGAACTTGACAGATTTAAACAGAATTAGATAGAAATAAAAGTTTAAAATGGATAAAGTTTCTCCAAGTTTTGTGAAAGGTATGTTAGAAGGAGGACGAAGACTATTTAGGTGTTATTTACTTGACTGAACATGGACTGAACTAAAATGTGTGCTATCCTGGAATTTCATGCCTAGACTCCAAGTGACATAAAGGAAAATACATCACTGACTGTATCATTCACAAAAAGTATATCAAATAATGTGTTATAAGCTTATTTTCAGTCATACATCCCAAATCTGCAACAAGAATTCCCAAAGTAATGTAAAAACAGCATCATAGCTCCTATATAATTAGGCAAAAGGGAACAGACACAGAATAGACTTCTCAGACATGCTTCATCTACTAAGAAAATCTCTTAGAATCTTTCAGCATTAGCAGGTGTCTAGAATAAAAGCCTATAGAAAAACCTACTTTATGCCTGATGTAGAACTACTGATTTGCCAGGAAGCTGAAAAAAATTAAAGTTATTCCTTAATTTACTAAACAGGATAATAAAATATAATGAAATTTCCAAATTAGCAAATATATGTTACATTCTGGAATGGATAATTTCCATAAAAATAATTAAAATCATGTACTTTCAATTCAGTGCTTAAAATGTCTCATAAAACTGTTATGCTTCTTAGTTGCACTGTTTGACAACAATGTCTAGCTACTTTTCTGCCATGCAAGTTCTTTTATTGTGTTTTTTAATTCGTGATTGATGGGCAGCATGCTACTTTGATGTTTTTCTCTGAATTGAGGCTGCCTTATTTAAGGATTTATCCAGCCAATTTTCTCTGTAACACCCATAGTGAAAACTTTATTGACAAGTCCCCATATTCCACGTTGAATTAAGAACAGCTAAGGTGAAACTCTCCTGTATAACTCAGTAAAACACATTGCTGAACTTTTCCAATTTTTCAAGCATTCTGTAAGATGAGATTTTTCAATGAAAAGGAATAATAAATACTCAAGGGTAAGGTTTAGTGAAAAGATTACTTTTATTTCTACATTACTATTACTTATAAATATTTATAAAATATTTCTTACGCTACCTTGCTTTGACTACAGTGATTCTGTGGAGAGGCTTTAGCATTAATATGAGCCACAACACAGGAACTTGATGTAGTTCTTATTCTGATGTCAGAGAACACCTCTGGTATTGTTACCACCTTCAAGATATTGCAGAAACAACGAAAAACCAAACCAAAACAAAGCAAAACAAAGCAAAAACACCCCAAAAAACTCCAAAAACAAACATGGCTGCAGTGCATGGTTCTGAGAAATCTCACGTTAAACTAACCAAGCAGAACCTCCTTCAACCCTGATAATTAATTTTCTCTGTGGAGTATTTACACTTTATATTCTCCATTGTGACCAACTCCATATGGCAGTGTTCTTTCTTCAGGGAAGTTTAAAGTTCCCTGTACCAGAAATGACGGATATGGACAGGACTTTCACTTCAATGATTTTCTTGCTTTCTGGAGACTGCTGTGATTTCAGAGACAAGAAAGGAGACTTTTTTCTCCCGTGTCTCAGTGCTCATAGTGCTCTTTCTAGGGAAAAAGGGGACAGTGACCTATCTGAAATATAACAAGAGACAAGAATGGGAACCCAAAGCAGACTCATGAAAATGTGACAGATTTAAGTGAAAAAGAGAAGCTACTCACTATCTATTCCTTTGAAGTTCCTCAGATAAGTAGATCACGTTGGCTCTTATACTGACACACTGTTGGATTTCAAGAGAAAGTTGCTTGTAATTTTATAAAAAATAATAAAAATGATTTATTTTTGCTCACAGAAACAAAACAGAGCATTCTGACATACCTGCAAAACACATGAAGTTAGTAGATTTAATCCTAGGCTTACTGGCCTTAGCAGTGTTCCTTCAATATTTATAAGGCTGGTACAAGTTAGGGCAAGTTAAAGAAAAAGAGAGATAGTGGAAATATTGTCCATCAAGCTGAGATGGAAAAAGTCTTTTTTGTGTAATCCACTACTTTAGAGAGAGAGAATAAATTCTTACTTTAGTCATATCCTGGAATTCTTGCAGAGTGATAATGTGACACGAAGCAAGAATTATTAAGAGGACCCATGAAGGCTGATATCTTTCCAACTCTTTATACTTTAATCTTCTGTCTATTAGCCGCTGCAAATGATACCTTGGCATGTACTGCAGCCACATTTTAATTTCTCATTTTTTCTCTAGTAGCACTCCCAGTGGGGTATACTAGAATATTGCTATTTTACCTGACTATGGCATATGACAAGGTAGATCATACCCTTCAGTTGCCTAAAAATCCTAAAATGATGAGCAAAAGAACATCAATAATTCATTGTTAAAGTATCCATGAGGAGGAAGCAGATTGGCTGGTTACACTGGATTACTTCTAGTTTAGTACAGAACAAAATAAATGTTCCTCAAGGACTCCCTAACCCTCTTTTCTTCTGCTCTGTGCACAATGTCTTCTCTGTTGCTGAAAAATGATACTCCATTACTGGAAGAAATCATATGATCTACAACTTGATCTTAATGAAGCACAGATTTGTGGTCAGGCAATGAATTGTACAGCTAAAACTTAAACTAATATGACTCTCTTGGATTACCTAATGAACTAGATCTTTCCTAAGCTATATATTTACAGATCAAGATAAAGTCCAAACTGAATTAAATTATCTGTACCTTAGTAACCTTAAACATTAAAGCAGATTGATTTTTTTTTCTCCAAGTCCTTGCATTGAATGAAACTTCTGGGTTATACTGGTAACAAATCAACATTTTGCTTTACTGATTTTTTGATGTTTTCTTCCTTGTATCATGTTAAATTATAGACACACATTTCTTGGATGCTTTCTAAGTGCATTGTGCTTATGAAAAGAAACTTAGCAGTGTTGTACATTCACCAAAGGAAAATGTGCTAGGTGTACTAGGAAGATTCAAATTTGTATTTTTAAGGCCTATCAATAACTGTAACCAAAATGATGAGATTCAGACATGCTGTCTAATCATGTAGTATGATGAAATCGTTCGAATGAGGTTTTGTCTCATACTGCTGTTCAATGATGATTTTAGGAGGAGGTTATTCAGACTTGACAGTGAAAAAGGAAAAAAATTGGTGTCTGGAGACTAGAGATGATGATTTTTGAGGGGCTGTGAAAAGTGCCTTTATACGAATACATATATGAATGTGTAAGTGTACACACATATGTATATATATACATTGTCTTGCTGGCCAAATAATATAGTAATTAAGTGGACACAATATTGTAAGAAATCTTATCTTGCAATATAATAAAATGTTACTGATTTGGAATTCTTATGATTCGTAATGTAGTTGATAGAGCTGTCTATTATTAAACTCATAATTCTGTGGGTCCCTTGAGTGACATAAGTAATACTTTAAATATGTTATTACAGATGCTGTCAAAGCTAAGCTTTGAATACACTGGAGCTGGAGAGAGCAGAATATTTTATATCCTGAATCTCATAGCTGTGAAAGTTAGGGTATTATAATCCCATTGAGGGTTTTAGTTCTAAGAACTGCATTCTCGTTGGATCTGATCTAAGGTGATATTTCAAATGAACAGATGAGGGCGTAGCAGGGAAGAATGAAGACATGAAAGAAACCGAAAGTATTGTACGACCCACAGAAGATAATGAAGGGTGCAAAGTCTGTAAGGAAGAGGAAATTGAAGCTCAATACCAGTATTGCTATTTTTTTCTCTCGTAATGCTGGTATTAACTAGGACTGGTATCTTTCATTCTAAGTGTTCGATTTCAGTCAGAAGCTGAACATTAGGAATGTCTTCCAGCTGAGATCATCAGTTTTATTTAAATTTAAATTGGGCAGTTATTTCAGTGTGAGGAAATTTCTGAGTAGTTCTTCCAAAACGTAACTTCTGTGATCTAATGTAACTGGCCACTTTTGTTTTCATTCAATATGTGACTTCTGGAATGCATTTTTTGCTATATGTGTCCTTTGCTTCAAACAGGCAATGATGATGATGTTAAAATTAAAGGTCTGTTTCAGGATCTTGGTAGACAGAAACAAAGATGTATAAATACAAAGTGAAGTCTTGTTTAGGGCTATTTGACCTGTTTAAAAAACCATTAAAAATCTATTACACTGCAATTAATAAATTAAGAATAAATTAATAATTAACATTTCAGTCACAAGGAGAGAACAAACTAATTAATTCCACCAAGGTAAATTATTACATTTCAATAGCCTGAAGGAAGCCTTTCAACCATAAGCCATTTCTTCTTCTTTCTTCCTTTTTTTTTTTTTTTGCTATTGCATTGAAGCATTTGATAATGAGCACTTATGCCTCTGCAGCCAGAATACTAATATGGTCACTGTTGTTTTTTCCAAGTTTGTAATTAAAGACACAGATGTGACTTACAGACCGCAGAAGTTTCACTCAACTGATGTGGCTTGTATTGGGTTTGGGCTGAGTGGACAAAGTCTGCTGATGTGCTGGAGAAATGAGAACGGCAGTGTGCCTTAAGGAAGGCAGCAGGCATGTTACTCTTGCTTGCCAAGGCAAGGAACACAGCAGCTGTTTACTCTGTAATTCTTTATATTGGGTCTGGCAGGCTTTTCAGGACAGAAAATGAAGATTTTCTTTTGCAAATCCAGCAATGTTGCTTAGTGCAGGAGTGCCACCGAACTCTCCATTTGAAAAGGATATGGTCTTCAGTTTCAAATGTCAAGGCCTTTGAATTTGCACTTTCCCCATCTCTAGTGCTTAGGACAATTCCCATTTTACAGATTAGAATATTCAACAGAAAATTTCAAAAGAAAATTTCAAAAGATACGTTTTTTTCTGTTGCACAAAACACAATTTTTTCATTTTCTTCCTTTCTTTCCTTCCTTTCCTTTGCTAACAGTTTTCTTTTTCATCCTACTACTCCTCCTTCCTAGTGGGGCTGCTTTGAGGAAAACCATACAAGTAAAACATCTCAATTAGATATAGGTGAACATAAAGAAATGTAAATTTTATCAGAAGTTTTGGATTTGGTCCAGGATTTGATTTTTTTTTGTATGTGTGCATCTAAAAGATCAGGAAGCAAATAAGAGAAGCACAAAGCTTCAGGCTTCCCAGGATTTGTGCTTAATATTTCTCTAATACCAGAAGCCCAGAAGAAATGGAAAGATTAGATTAAAAGATTAGAAAATTTTTGCAATTTTTCACTGTTATTCTGATCAGGAAAATACTGGTGCCTTGCATTGCAATATCTTGCTTTTGCTGCCAAGAAATAATTGAACTAGAAAACTTCTCACAGATCATCTTGTTATTCTGGTGTGCTTTTAATATTCTAATTATTTTACTTCATTTTCCGAGAACATACCTTTTGGCTTCCTTGCAAGTTATTAATATTGCACTGAGAAAGAAAAAATCAGAAATGGAAATAAAAGCTCAAATGAAGGGAGACAAATCACCACCTGGGAGTCATTGATGCTGTTATTTCCAAGAAAACCATACTTGACAGAAGCTGTTTCCCAAGCATTTAAGTAAAGAATGTTCAAAACAGTATATTTCAAAGTTAGTACAATTTTACTTCGGAGTTTATATGATGACAGAAATAAGAAATTATATATTCTTAAAGTATATTCTGTTACACTGCAAACCCTGAAAGATAAAAAGCTATTGGTGTAAAGAAAGAAAAGTTTTGAATTCATACATGAAGTTCTCAGGATTACTTAAGATTTGCTTACTGAGCATTTTATCCTTTTTACCTCCTCCCCATCTTTTCCATTTTACCTTGTGCCCAAAATGTCATGGCATTATGGGAGGCCCAGACTGCTCCTCTCAGAGGCTGCTGTAATGCCTATTTCCCCTGCTGAAAATACCTTGCCACATAAACCCAATGCAAAGTCTTCAAGAAATATAAGAAACCTAAAGAGATTAGCAAATTTGTCTCAGTAGGTTACTGCAGTAGCTCAGCTGCATCGAGCCCAGTGTTCCAGAAGGTGTTTTCACAATAGCCAAGCTGTGACATCAGACACACTCAGCACTGGCAATCAATGCTGAGCCCATAATGTGTTAAGAATATTTCAGTCAAATTATTATATTAGCTGCTATGTGGTGCTAACAATTTCTTCTCCAGCTCTAAACAGGGTACTACATCTGTCCTGTATTGACTGTGCTCTGCTGTCTTTTACCATATAAATGGTGCAATATCATTACTCATACTAGACATCAGGCAAGCTGGGAATTTCCCGTCAGGAGCTAGACTAGAAAGTAGATAATCTGTCTTCTAAAGCACAGATCTATAGCACTGCTCTCAGATAATTTCAAACTATTGACAAGACTGAGACTCATACCTGAGGAGTCCGGAGAGCAGTGGTGCTTATGCTTACAAATGTAGTAATTACTATAAAGCTGTTCAAGTACATCTGCTAGATAGTAAGTGTCTGAAGCAGCTTTTCTGTAAGCCTCCAAATATTTTGCAACCTATCCTTGTGTTTACAAACAAATCTTTGTGAATGTTTTAAAAAATCTGCTTAACAGATAACAGTACATTTTGTTTTTGAGACTAGAAGTATTTAGAGAAGTAAACATTTCGTCTTTCTCTTTCGTGTAAAATGTACTACTACAGGAGTAGCAAATAAATTCATAGAAGTTAAAGAAATTTTTTAGTATTTCTGCAAGCCATAAAAATGGATATTTACTTCTGTGAATGCCTCTTCAGCCATAAGGATTTATATTTTCCTTTTATTTTCTCTTTTCAGCAGAGATTCTGGCTTCACTGTTAAATTCAAAACAAAAGTATTTCAATACCCCTGTGCAGACTTCCAATTCAGAAATAAGTATTCAATAAAATTAATAGCTTCTACATAACAGAGATGTTTTACTCTTTAAATGTTTATATATATGACAATTCTGAGGGATTACAGTATTTTCAAAATTGTTTAGACTATGGGTAAAATCATTCTGACGCTCCAAAATCATCTTCTCTCTCTCAGGAAATATTTCAAAAAAGATTTTCAAAATCTATTCTGTGAAATATATACAAAAAGAAAAAAGAAACAAACAAGAAACAATGGATCTAGACAATATCTCACAGAGCCCTCTTCCTCTGATCATGTTTGCACTTATGATTTTTGTTAAAAATTCTTTTGAAGAGGCCTTGGACCACATGTAATAAAAAATTTCTTCACTCTTTCTAAGTGGTACAACACAAATAATAAATAATGGTAGTAAAGTATTATACTGATGAGTATTTCATAAAATCTCAGATAAACAGATGATATTTTCAGTTTCCTATTTAATTTCCTTGTAGCTGGGAAACAATAAGATCACATGCAACTTTTTTGAAAGATGATAAGCTTAGCAGAGGTTGATATAGTTGAGGAACTTCTGTGGTAAAAAGCACAGAGGAATAGAAGACAGAACTTGCAACAGTGAGCTTAGCAGGCATATGCGAACAACCATGCATTTGGTTTAGAAGCATCCACAAGATGTTTATTTTATTTAGCTTGTCACTGGACTGGCCATGGAGCATATCCTAATATCTTATAAAAAAATTTAGACCTGCAGTAAAAGACTACAATGGGAAATCTAACATATCCAGGAATACAGAGTAGATTATAATTATTGCTAATGTCCTAAGTCCCTACAAACTGGGAGACTTGTCTAATAAATCTAGACTGAGGAAGAAGACCACACTCTACTCTCAAGGGAGATTAATATCTTCTTACAATAGTTCCTGACAGTAACACCAGTGTCATAGTCCCCATATCAAATCTCCAGATTTAGATTTGCTATCTGAAGTCTCACACTGTATACTTACCTCTGAACTCTCACACTGTATACTTACCTCTTACTTCTTTTCTCACATACTTGCCTCTTCTCACTCTTTCATGAGCATATCAAACTCCACATGGATCATTCATATTTCTTTTATCTCGTTGGAATGCTCCCAGAATATCACTCTTCATATGGTTAGAATCTGTCTTCTTATTTGCACACAAAATACGTTCATGATTAATTTATAACTTTTTTTGATCTGGAGCTGGTGTTATTTTGTAAGTTAAGTAGTTCTTCTGTATCTTGATGTTTATCCTCCTAAAGTGCTTGAAATGCCATCATACTCTTTTCTTAAGGTCTTTGCTTTAAGAAGCGAAAATATGGAAAGCCTGCAAATCTCTACACACAACAGAAAAATGCAGGACTGAAAATTCTTTGTGCTATTAATTTCGTTCTATTTTACACCAGTCAACACTGTCATTTAATTCCTTCTACATAATGATCCTGTCACCTTTTGTATTAGTAGAGACTTCCAGCTACTCTAGCTCAAAAATTAAAAAAAAAACCTCTCATCTATCTGCTATTCCAGGTATGTTCTCTGTTTTGTAGCTTGTTAATCCTAGCATTTGTGCTTGAAATCTCCTGTGGGGCACTAATTTCTATATCTAAATTTAAATAGATTAACTCTGCAGCACTAAGTCATCTATCAATTCCTACCATAAAAGAAGATACTATTTGATACACTATAGCCTTCATAAAATATTGCTGAAAATGTGTCATACTCTTCGTTTAGTGTCATGTTCTGAATTTTCTTTTCCTTCAAAATTTATTGGCTGACTTGGCTGGTAATGGAGCCAAGCTAACAGAGCAATACTTGCCTGGAAAAGTGTTGGAGCCTGGCCCCACTCACTTGATATTTACCCCATAGATATTTATAAACATCAAAAAGATCTCTCCTCAGTTTTCTCTTCTCCAGGCTGTTTGCATGTTTATACTTTCTTACATTCTACTTCCTCAGTTTATATTTGCCTAGATAGATAGGTAGAAAAAACCTTCTCTTCTGCTATTCACTCCATACAGAGTGGAAGGCAGTGGATATCTATAAGCTGAGTCAGCATAACTAGAGCATGCCTAATCTCCCTGAGATATTCAAAAGACCATGAATGGGGTAAAAGAATACAGACCTAAACCTCAGTACCTGAATTAATAAACATAGGTAGAGCAATCTGAGCATCATCAACCAGTCTTTTCACTTTTGTAGGCCACTTTTCAGACAGTCTTTTGGCAATGAAAAGTTTCAAAAAGTTTTGGTGTACTGATGGACAGTTGGCTGAATATGAGCCAGCAGTGTGCTCAGGTGGCTAAGAAGGCCAATGGCATCCTGGCTTGTATCAGGAATGGTGTGGTGAGCAGGACTAGGGAAGTAATCTTGCCCCTGTACGCAGCCTTGGTGAGGTTTCACCTTGAGTACTGTGTTCAGTTTTGGGCACCTCACTACAGAAAGGACACCGAGGTGCTGGAGCAGGTCCAAAGAACAGCAACAAGGCTTGTGAAAGCCTTGGAGGAAGGCCATGTGAGGAGTGACTGAAGGAACTGGAGCTGTTCAGTCTGGGGAAAAGGAGGCTGAGGAGAGACGTTATTGCTCGCTTCCAATATCTGAAAGGTGCTTACAGCGAGTGGGGTTGGTCTCTTCTCACTGGTGACAGGTGACAGGACAAGGGGAAGTGGCCTCAAGTTGCGCCAGAGTAAGTTTAGTTGGATATCAGGAAAAACTTCTTTACAGAAAGGGTTGTTAAGCACTGGAATAAGCTTCCCAGGGAGGTGGTTGAGTCACCATCCCTGAATGTGTTTAAAAACTGTTTGGATGTGGTGCTCAGGGACATGATTTAGCAGAGGGTTGATAGGGTAGTATGGTTAGCTTGTGGTTGGACTCAATGCTCTTTAAGGTCTTTTTCAACCTGAGCAATTCTATGATTCTATGAAATATACTCAGAAGATTTTCTCATTACCTCAAGATTTACTCAAGCTATAAGAAGAAAGAAATACATCTGCCTAAAAGTAAGCTCTAAGTTTTTAAGCTAAAAACCTAATATTTTTCAATTCTGTAACACTAATACACAGATGAAATGTTCTGCAGGTTTGTATTTCATTAAAACACAAGAATTTTATTTATTTTCTTCATAACTTTTATGGAAGAACATTGGGAATACTACACTCATAATTCATTTTATATTTAATTTTTTTTTTTTTGTCTCCAGGTTATTGAAGTTCTAGGGTTTTTTTTTAAGTCAAGTACCTACCCTTGCTTCCTCTACAATTATTCTTTCTGAACCAAACATTTCTGAGCTTTGTATCAAAAATACCATTTTGAAACTGAATATGACAGTGGCATATTGACAGTATTTCTTCTTGACGATAATGTTTCTGAGGAAGGTTATCATGAATAATACATATCTAACTTACTTAGCATAGTCTGAGAAGTTATGCAAATCACACTAGTCAACTGTCTATATTTTCAGTTGTTTTGACAGAGAAAGTAAACTGTCTTAGTTGATGCAACACAAATGTGACAAACAGGCTACCCACAGTAAGTCTTAAGGATTATTTTCAATAATAAGGTCTGAATTAAAAGCAATTATTCATATAAAACGTTCACACAGTTAGAAACTCCATGTTCTCAACAGAACTACTAAGCACACAGTATTAGAAAATCAGTGAGCCAGGCTACGCAAACCTTCTGTTATCTGCCAATCTCAAATGGGATACATGGACAAGTGCAGACATCTGTGGTAAGCTTAGCCAGCAACTAAGCACCAAACAGCTACTTGCTCCAACCCCTCAGCCCCAGTGGGACAGGGGAGAGAACTGGAATAAGGAAGCGAGAAGTCATAGGTCAAGGTAAAGATAGCAAATAATAAGCAAAGAAAAAGAGGAAGAAAGAAAAGAAGCAACTCAACAACAAATAAACAAGTGACATAAAATCAATCCATTAATACCCCCACAAACAGACTGATGCCTAGCCAGTCCCTAAGCAATTACTACTTCACTCCAAACCCCTCTCCCTTTTGGTCAGTTTGGGTGAGCCGTCCAGATTGCATCCCTTTTCAGCTTCATGTCCAACCGTGGCCTACTCATCAAAGGAGCCTGAATCAGAAAAAGACAAAGCCTTTAAGCTCTGTAAGGACTGTTCAGCATTTGTCAAAACACCAATGTTTCATCAGTGCTGTTTTTGACACATATTCAAAACACAACACAGTATGAGCTATGAAAAAATTTAATTCCTTCCCATCCAGTTCTAAACCCGACTCTTCAGTCTAATCACTATCTATGTAGAGAGAAATAAAAACCTGAAAATATAATTCACCTATATGTTTTCAGACTTCTGTCTTAGGTTGAGATGAAAAGTGTCAGCCAAGGAAAACTATGCAACCCATAGATTATATACCTTTTATAGGCCAGGTGGACAACAAGACATTCATGTATCTGCAATGCAATGTCCCAACCAGAATGGGCAGCAGCCTCCTGGATTACGTGAGGAAGTACATTGTCAGCATGTTGAGATGATTGGTTCAAGCACTGGTGAGAAATGTCTGGAATTCTGTGGCCAGTTCTGGGCTCCCCAGTACAAGAAAGACATGGACTCATTGGAGTGAGTCCAGCGCAGTGACACAAAGAGTAAAGGAACTGTATAATCTGTCATATAACTGAAGAAAGGCTGAGAGAACTGGGACTGTTCAGCTTGGACTCTTCTTCTTGTCCACAGCCAGGACAAGAAGAAACAGGCACAAAGTAAAAACACATGAAATTCTATCTGGAAACAAGGATGTGTTCATTTTATTATGTGTTGGCTGGTTACTGGCATAGGTTTCATAAAGAGACTGTGGGGTCTCCATCCTTGGAGATAATAAAAATCCTACAGGAGACAGTCCTGGACAACCTGCTCTGGCTAGACCTTGATTGAGCAGGACAATGTAACTACATGATCTTAAGAGGTACCTTTCAAGCTCTCAATCTATTCTGCAAATTCATTTATCAGCAGGAATTCCAGAAGTCATATAATTGTTGCTTAGAAGAGCAAGATAGTAGTAGTTCATTGCAGAACATCACAATATTTTTCATAAATTAATGTTCAATTAATGTTAGTGTTTATGTAGCTGTTATTTCTGTTGTTTTCTAAAATCATATACTCTAAAACCGCATTGGAGTTGCAGGAGATGACCTCGATGGTGCTTCTCAATCTTAATTTTTCTAATTCTCTGATTCTGTCTGAGGTATATTATTTTAGGGTGCAACTAAGCTTATTTTAGCTTCGATAGCACACATCTAATATAATGTGTCTGATTTCAGCTACAATAATCTGAAATTTATTCCAGATTCCAAAATAAAGATAACTCCAAACTTCCATCCATTCGCCCCCACCCCCCCCCAAAAAAAAAAAATGTAAGGAAGGAAGAAAAAAAAAAGCAAAGAAGAAATCAAAGGGAAAAAGTGACTATAATATATTGATAAACATATATATTGATAAACAGAAATAACTCTTGATGCAACTCATTTAATGCTATTGCATACAGAAAAAGAAGAACCATAGACTGAAATCACCTTTATTCTTGTTTACATAAAGAACTAGCTATTTTAAGTGGTGCTGAAATAAGCATAACCAATTTCAGTGCCAAGTATTACAGCAGTCCATTTGGCATATTGAGTTATTGCGTGTGATACATAATCTAACAGATTTCCAAACAAACATTCTGGAAACAATTACAAGTAAGCAAGCAACCCTGAGCAAATACCACTGAAGTTTTAAATTGCATTTTGGTCACCCACGACTATTTAAAAAAAAAAAATTCTGCAGGATTTTTATGCCTAGAGCAAAGAAAAGAGGTTTTGCTGTCCTGCCAAGTGAGAGTTTAATGTTGTGAATCATTAGGAGGCATACACATTAGTTTAAAAAATAATTGTTTAGTTTATAGTCACTTGAGGCTATAGCCTCAATCAGACCTCATCTGTGGTGGGCTACAAGAACATACAATACAATATAAATAAAGTTTGTTGATATATCACTGACAGAAGCATATGTTACACTATTAACTTCCAAAACAAACATGTGAAATTGTTACCAAAGAAGGAAAAATACTGCGACATTCAAAAAATACATTCCAGATTACACTGAAAAAACTGATGTATTTGTAGGTGTAGATTTTAATTTTTACATCTATGAGATTTAATAAAATACCAAACTACAAAGTATGTGATCAACAAATAACAATCGTCACAGAACTTAACCTAATAATTTTTGCCCAAGTTTGGACATGTTCCTGGGAGGCCTAGAATGATGTCTATTGCCATTTATTCAACATGTAAACCTTCAAATATAATCAAGGTTATTAGTATGGAAAAAACTTGAAAGTGATGATTTCTTTATTGCTTTGAGTAAGGATGTCCTCTTTGCTCTTTTTAATCTATAAGGCTCAGAAAACTTTCATTGTAGTTGATGCTGTGAAGCCATGACATCAAGATCACCAAGCAGTTCAAAGTTAATTCCATAGTATAGGAAGATTAATTAGTCCCTGTATAACTTGAACAACAAATTACCAAGGGCTTGTTAACATTTATTGTCTTCATCAATATAGTTAAACTGCTCAGAAACAAGACATTTTGCTAGATTAAAGAGTATCAGCATCTTAATTTTAATTGCAAATATCCAGCAGTTCAACGAACAGGCAGTGATCAAAAAAATGATCATGTCAAAGCCATACTGGTAGAATGATTCTCAAGTATAGATCCATCTCTGCTCTTATTGTAACAATTGGATTCAGTGGGAGTAAGGCAGAATAGTCAATTGTGCTATTGCATTTTCTAAACAAGAGAATCTCTCTCTGAATTAAGAAAATACTATCAATATGTTTTCCAGTGCATCTAGGAATTGGGATATAATTGTAGCTGTTATGTAGAAGAACAAAGTATACCTACATCTCCAATGTAGATATTTTTACTCTGGTTAATTATGTAATTGATTTTGGTCTTAATGACAAACTGAGAATTTCGATCAGAGGAACTTTTTAAACCTTTCTGCCAGTGCCCACAATAGAAGCAGAAAGAGTAATACCAACCAAATTAATGAATTAACTCCCCATAAAATATTTAAATACTTTGTGAACTAATTTATTTTTGGTCTACATTAGTTTAAACAGGAAATGTCATATTTTCCTTCTGAGAGAAGCATTAACAAATGAATTACTCTATTCTGCTAATATTACAATTGCTGTAAATCTGTCTCACCTTTGTTAACAGATGGAAACACTGAACAGTGAAACAGGATTGGAAGGGACAGTAGACATATCAGACAAGTTGCCTTCACAGATGGAGGCAATCTTGTAGCAGCTACATTTAGCCTATTATGTCAGTTTATTATTTTGTAGTAATAGTTCATGAAGATTCAAATAGTAACCACTTCATTTTTTTATGCCTTACAGACCATAGAACATATTCTAATAATGTATAGCACAATTATATATATTAAAAGATAAAATCACTAATTGACGCAGCTGTTTAGTTTGCAGTTCCACCAGTATTTAATATATTATGAGAATATAACTGCAAGCAACACAATGTACTGTACACTATGAACAGATGGCATTAATTTGTTCTTTGTAAACTTCACCTTTGTATAAAGAGTATCTTGTAGACTGAGCTAGAAGTCAGAATTTTTTTTAATCCAATAGATGTATTTGTATGTAAAATACTTTAAAGCTCCTAATAACAAGCACGACTAGGTCAATGAAATGTTAATGCCATCAGGGTTCTTCACAGTTTCCTACTTTCCTTTTCCCCTTTTATCCTGTTTACACGTTCTCATTCCCATATAATAGAAGCTTTGGTCTCTGAATGTTATCACTGAGAGAGGGAAGAAGACACAGAATATTTAGATTATTTCTTTCTCCATCTTGCCAAACACATCATTCTGTTGCTCTTTATTTAAACCATTTGCTGTTACATTTGCAGGTAATCTGAATCTCTTTATAAACTCATGGAGAATTTGTATAAAGGGAGTAAACTTCAAAGATGAACAAAAATTGGATTGCTGAAGTAATTTTTTTTTTCTATCTTTCTATCTGCATGCACTATAATCCCACCATTCAGAAACAAAAAGCGGAAAGCTCTTTGTCCCTTCCAAAAAAATGCAAGTCACTGAAAAACAGTCTGGCAGTAAACGGACCTTTAGAATCATAGGATATCTTGAGTTGGAAAGGGCCCACAAAGATCACTGAGTCCAATTCCTGGCTCCACACTGTCCAGATATTGCATGAACTCTGGCATTCTTGGTGCCACAATCATTTCATTGGGGAGCCCATTGTGATTGATCACTCTCTCAGTGAATAAACTTTTCCTGCTAATTCAACCAAAATCTCCCCTGTTACAGCTTCACGCTGTTGCATTAAGTTCTATCACTGGTCACCAAAGAGCACCTGCCCCACTGCTCCCCTTGTGAGAAGGTGTAGACCGTGATGTGGTCTCTCCTCAGTCTCCTATTCTCTGGGCTGAAAAACCAAGAGACTTCAGCCATTCTTCATATGTCTTCCCCTCTAACCCCCTTCATCATATTTGTAGCCCTCCTTGTTATGCTCTCCAATAGTTTAAAGTCTTTTTTGTACTGTGGCACCCAAACTTGGACACAATGCCCAAGCTAAGGCTGCATCTTCATCTCACACTTGCTCACACAGTCACTCTCAAGGTGAGTGCATTGTATTGTAATCACCTCCCTCAACCAGCTAGCAGTGCTCTGCTTGATGCACCCCAGAATACAGTTGGCTTTCTGATTGCCTGGACACACCATTTATTTATGCGCACCTTGCTATTGGTCAAGTCCCCCCCAAGTCCCTTTCAGTGGGGCTGTTTTACAGTGTCTCATTCCCCAGCCTATATGTACAGCCAGGGTTGCCCCCTTCCAGCTTCAGAATCCAGCACTTGCTCTCATTAAAATTCATGCAGATGCTGACTGCCTCATTTTCTAATTTGTCTAGATCTCCACAAGGCTTCTCCACCAGAGAGGAGTCAACAATAGTTGAGAGTCAACAGCTCCTATTAATTTAGTATCAGCAAGCTTGCTCAAAGCACTTTCTAGTCCTACTCCAAAGTGATATATGTTTCGCCCTACTGAATGAGCTCCAGTACTGACCCAAAACAGACACTACAGTGGAGAAATACTCCCTCCTTTGAAATAGGAATATCTTCTGTTCATTTCAGTGAGCATAAATGTATAGAGGATAAGTGACATAATCTGGCATTTTTGTGAACTCTCATTCTAGTATATGGATGTTCTTTTCTACATTTACTCAGCACAGCAGAAAGAAGTCTCTTGGCACTTAAATACCTACAAATAAATAATGTTTCTGTACACCCTCTATGTTATCGGCTAAAGGGAAATCTCATTCAAGCTAATTTGCCTAGTCCATCCTCTTTGTAACCCTGTGAGATGCGCAGGCTTAGGGTACACTGAAGAGCAGAACTTCAAGGTGCTCATTGTTCAGCAGCTGCTGGAAGCTGTTTGAAGTAATGTCATTCCTTTTCTCTCATCACTTCTCTGGCTTACATTTAAACCTTTTGTCAAGCAACACTTTTACATCTAAGACTGTTTATGAAGTAACAGTTCATCTTGGACATGCCATAGTTTAGCTTAATTTAAGAAAATTATCCTACAAGACTTCTTGCAAGTGTGGTAGAAATTCTTACAACAAATATTTCCTGTTGCTTCAGCAATGGCAACGACAACAAACAACTCTTTCAGATCCATTTCTCTTTTTGCAGTTTATAATGTATTTATTTTGAATTTTTGTGCAGTAAACATGTCTTGGGAGGAGGAGGGAGTACACTAAAAGCGAAACAGCTTCTTAGAGCATAGAGTCATATGACGAATCAAAAGAACAGCATTCAAAGTACCAGTTTCGTACTCCTCTTTTTTACTGAAGAATTAGATGTTAAAATGACCGCTCCCCCTCCCCCCCCCCCAAAAAAAAAATTAAAATGAAATTAAAATAATCTAATAATCTGAGGAGGATTAAAAATACTCCTCCCAAGACCGAGGAGCTGTCTGAAATTTGATGAGTGCATGCTCAGCCCTGAACTCTACAATTTTTTTTTTTTTTTTTTTTTTTTTTTTTACTATGAGGTGACAAAAGACAGGTCTAAATTAAATACAGCGTACACTGATGTGCAAACTTGACACAGGAAACAGCAGTAGCGTACAGTGCCTTGCTCAAAAAGGTAATAATCATTTCTGCTTCTGAAACACAAAGTTCTTACCAATGCAAGCATTTTGTGTTACATGATTTACCTAAATAAACTCCAGATACATCTTAGAAGATGAGCAGCCATTACAAGTGGAAAATTTCTCCAGCCAAAAAACGGAAAGAGACACCTATCTTTATGGTTGGAAAATTAAACAGCATCTTCATAAGAACATTATACAACTCTCAAGGAAGACCTCACCACTCTCAAAGAATAATGGCCTGAATTTCTTATTCAAGATGTTCAAGCCCCCCAAATGTAACACAGATTCAAGTGGTTGAACATCTATGATTCTTGTAACTTCAAACACTGGGCTGCACAAGAAAGAATGAGATGGAAGCCAAGTGTATCCCAGAGCTGGTAGGTATGTCACCAAGCAGGGCCTGGCCACAATGGATAGAGAAGAGTTCTAGAGGCCAGAGTGATCCTCCCCCTTTACTCTGGCTTGGTGAGGCCACATCTGGAGTGCTGTGTAAAGTTGTAAGCTCCTCAGTTCAAGAAAAACAGGACACTCCCAGAAAGAGTCCAGTGGAGCATCATAAACATGATGAGGGGTGTAGAGCATCTCTCAAAGAAAGGAAGGCTTTTTGATGTTTATAAATATCTAAGAAGTGAGCATCAAGACTCTTTTCAGTGATGCCCAGCAACAGAACAAGGGGAAATGGGCACAAATTGGAACACGGGAAGTTCAAAACATGAGGAAAAAGTTCTTTGATGGTTACAGAGCACTGGAAGAGGCCACCCAGAGAAGTTGTGGAGTATCCTTCTCTGGAGATATTCAAGACCCATCTGGTCACTTTCCTGTATAACCTCCTGTAAAGAACTTCCAAAGAGTCAGACTAGAAGATCTCCAGAGCCCACTTCCACCTTCTATAATTCTGTGATTCTATGAGCACCTATGACATCACTGGAGCAATAACTGATGGCTGTGGCTGGGCTGAAATGAGGCTCAGTGGCCACAGGAATGCTTGGGGGATACGTTGGATAGGGACAATCAGATCTGTAAGTACAGAAGATATTGCAGGAAAATATCTACTAAGTAGTAGATATGGGTTTTTCAGAATGTGTTTAGTCACTATTTGCTGAAAATCGAGTTATGCTTGCATTACATCATCTTTTTAGCTTGGCTTTATATCATGGCATAATAATACAATATTAAAAAAAAATCATACACATTCAGTCCTAGATACTGCTGATCACTTAGTGTTGTAAGACTTAAATAGTTTTCAAAAGTGAACTACTACCTTTTCTCTAGAGGAAATGGAGAACAGCTAGACCTCTAAAGTCCAGGGTCAGAGTCTGCTACCAAAACAGTACAACAACCTACGGAAATTAAATTTGGACTCTATGCTATAAGACAGTGTTTTCTCAGGCCTAAATTTGTGTAAGGCTTTCCTTGTGTGAAGTAAAATCAATCCCGTAACAGCAAAAAGGAAAAAAAAAGTATAGTTTACGCATTCGCATTGTGATATGAATGAAAACCAAGGCAAATCTTGGTCTGAACATTTACTACCCATATGGTAGAATTCTATGATTTGCAATGATTAAGCTCACAAGATCATGAGTAATTCCAGCTGTTCCCTGGAAACTATAAGATAAATTCTGGAGGGTTTTGTATTTTCAGAAAATCTTCCTTGCTTAATTTTTACATACTATGTTTTGTCCTGAAAATTAAAAAACAAGGTTTAATTAGCCAGCTCAATTACTCAGTACAGATGGAAAGTGGTTCCAGATGTCAATATTGTATTAGTCATTATTATTACAATTGATTTTCTAATACTGTTTTACTTTTCCTATGCAATTATGTTCTTACATGTTTTCATTTCTTTTACTTGCAATTGATGTCGTCTTGATCCCAGGACCACAGTGAAAACAAGCATGACTCTCTTGATTTTTCATATCTCTTCCTGTGAGCAGTATAGGTCCCTTGTATCACAGAATCACAGAATCACAGAATTGTAGGGGTTGGAAGGGACCTCCAGAGATCATCGAGTCCAACCCCCCTGTAGATGCTCTTTCAGACAAAAATGTGGTGCAACATAAGAAATGAGGGCCTATGGCGCTTCTTTCTTTTCCCCAATTCATTTTGGGTCTCAAAAAGCTTGAAACAAGGATGAGAAAACAGCACTTTAGCTTCCTTTTACTTAGTGCCCACATAACCATGTCCTCTTCTAGACTTCTTTCATAACAATTGCTACTTGTACAATTGTAAATCGTTTCAGAGATTTGTGGTAATCTTATCTATGATGTCTGTTAAGTACATGAATAGTAAGAAATGTGAAAAGTGTTAAATACTTAAAATAGGCAGGTAATAGAAAGAAGTGGTATCTGATGGAAGTATCAGGACAGGGCTATTCTGTTTAAGAATTAAAATGGCACATTGGAGGCTGCATTTCTAAAGATGTACTTAATTGAAGCAATTCCTAAATTGAAGCAATATTCTCTGGGCATTAGAAGAAATTATCTTAAAAAAAATTAGTGTACATATTCATTTACATATACTCTGTAATATGAATACATGCTTTAAAAAAAAAACAACAAAAAAACAAGTAGAAAGCACGGTGAGAATGTTTATGAAATACCCATCTTCTGGAGTCCTCTTTGAATGTAAATGCATCCACTCTGACACATTCTGAACATTTCCATAGATGGATATTTTGAAGTTTTATTCTTTATCATAACAAAACTTTAAATTAGATCTACCCACTCAGTGTGTCTTATCACCTTTTTCAGTGGTCTGACGTCATACCTTTTATGTTTTTCACTACAAACAACAAAACGTGATATTTCTCCTACTCTGTAATGGTGGCCTAAGAAATTGTTTTTGTCTTTTGCTTACAACCAGGTGTTCATCCTAATTACTGTTAACTACATTTTTTTTTTTTTTTTTTTTT
Organism: Centrocercus urophasianus; assembly: GCF_019232065.1. Lineage (NCBI taxonomy): Eukaryota > Metazoa > Chordata > Aves > Galliformes > Phasianidae > Centrocercus > Centrocercus urophasianus. The sequence goes on along the minus strand of NW_024884475.1, from coordinate 15,048,834 downwards.
TTTTTTTTTAGACTGAGTCATTAAATTGCTTTAGACTTTTTAAACGCAGTGGGCTCTCATCAAACAAATGGTAAGAGAAAACAGTCACAAGGTTTATAATTAAGCAATCAAAAAAAAATGTTTAAAATGTTTTAATAACTTACATCAAATGTCTAACATAGTGATAAGTTATGAGATCTATCAACAGGAAAAAAAAGATTAATTCATGACCAAATTTCTGAGTGTTATTTAATATCCTATTAATCAAAATGATACCCTGGCACCTCAGTAAAATCTTACAACCTTCTCCTCACAGTAGATTAGTTTCCACAAGTCTTTATTTGATGTAGTTTAAACATAATTTGACATCGACATTTCTGTAGAACACATTACGGAGAAATTCACATCATTCATTTCTATCAGTCTTATTACACTACCTTGGAAATCCGTAATTAAAAAAAAAAGTGTCATGACTAAATACACGTCATCTACTGCTTAGCTGACTCTTGAAATTGCTTCTTGCTTGATTTCCCTTCTCCCGCAGATGTTTTTCTGTTCCCAAACTCCAACATCCATAGCATTTACTCCCTCTTATTTTGTGCTGATCACCTTTTCCAATTTTATGTCATACACATTTTTGTCTGCATAGTAGAACACACCCATTTTCTATTAATTTGAATGGGTTTTGTTATTATTTCAAGTAGAGGTAGTTCAGTCCTAGTCTTTAAATCATAAATAGCTAGAACCATACAAACTTAGTCCTCCTTGAAGAAGGATACTTGACTTAGACTATGACTCCCTGTACAGGTTTATTAGATTCATCGACATGCACTTTCGATAGACCTTGTTTCTATTTTCAGCTGAGTTTTCAAAAACTTTACTCAGGTGGACACATAGTATAACACGTCATATTTGAATACTTCCAGACACTGAGAGAAAAAGTTTGTTTTGCTTCCTTGTTTTTTCATTGTCAAAAATTGTTTTGGACACCATTCACTACCGTAAGGAAGATATTTCTACCATGTCTGGCACAGCACAGCTCATAGATTCCCTTGACTGGAAGTATTGACCTGTTTTCAAAACCTAAACACAGAAATAGATGGATAAAGTATAGTGGAGAAATTCCTATCTTCTCTGGCTGTTAATTCAAACCTTCTTTGCCTTTTTTCTTTATAGCCTCTATGGAATACCTCACTTTCGCTTTTCAGTCAAAAAATTTCAAGTACCTTCTTTTGGTAGATTCCATTCATTCCTAAATGTTTAATTATTCTATTCACAGTTTCTTTCTTTTTTTTCCCCCTTGAGAAATTTGTACTTCCTGTGCTCTTTTTCCTCCTTTTTCCTTTTGCAGTTCACGAGCAAGCAGCCTGCATCCCTGGTCTCTTTCATTTTCATATCCTTCTATGTTCCCTGTGCCTCCATAACCACAAAGAAGAATACAAAGTGTGTAACAGGATAATAGATCTTCAAATGCAGAATGTAAGTAAAGTTTTGCATGAAAATACACATGAAACCATGCAGCAGTCTGCTAGAGGCTCTCAGACACTGAGCCCCACTCCACAGAACTGATTTTTCATTAGAACACTGAAGGTAAAAAAAAAAAAACAAAAAAAAACCACACACACACACACACACCAAAACCACAAAAATATACATTAGTTCTAATGTGACAGATTGGTCTACAGAGTTCCAATTTCTGCCCTCAGTATAAAGAAATCCTTAAAAGTTTCTTCTTTGTATGAAGCATCTCAATAGGTTTGATCTTAGCAGCAACATTTATGCACATTTAAGATACTGTGCAAGATTCCTGACTTGAGGAAAAAAAAAGCCTCCTTTTCCTGTCCAGCAGAGGCCAGTTGGTAGTATTCATAGCCTAAAAGTGGGCACTGCTGCCAGAACACAGAGAAAGAATATTTTTGGAACATCCTTCTTAATCTCACAGGTCTAACTATGGCTACAGCAGTATTCAAGAAGTTTTATACTGTGAGGTTCCCTTTAAGCTCCACAAGGGCATAACTACACATCAAGAGGGTATGAGGAAGTGAAAAGTAAGACTAAGACTTGGAATATCATGAAAAAAAAAAAAAAAAGGTGAACATAAAGAAAAGGATATTTTCAGCCTTAGAACACTTTAGTAGAATGGATTATGGGTTCCTGGATTTTCATTCATATAATAGAGAAACTATTAAATTAAAATTTCAGTTATACAAACAGAATTACTTAGGACTGAGGAATGCATTCCTACCTACAGACACAGGGGCCGAGTGGGACATCTTGTGATGCTTGCAATAACAGAATAATAGATAGGGATAATAGAAATCCTGGAAGAATGATCTGGGAAAACTGACTATGAAGCTGGGATTAGAGAGTAAAACAAGCATGGGACCTAAACTGGAAAATAAATTTGAGACCCAAATTGTTGGGGAAAATGTAGGAAAAATGATTTGAATTACTAGTAATTTTGAAGAACAAAGAAGTATTGATTGCTGATACGCTTCTATGAAGTCTTTCTTTTTCTTTTTTTGTACAGAATTGTAAAATCAAAACTTAAAAGAAAATTGTACCCACAACATGAAACAACATGAAATACTTCTGTACATTGGGCACTTGTTTCACTTTCCTCCCTACTGTATTTCCTTGACATTAGGGTAATTTGTCTTTTCCTTAATAAATAATAGAGTAAAACACTGCAGTGACTTGCAGCAAGCATGGTGAAAATACTTCATGTCTTTGATTCATTTTCTTTCTAATGCCCTTTAACCCATGTACAAAAATAATTTTTTATTGCCTTCATATTCTTTCCTTATGGAATTCATCAGCCTAAGATGGTAAGGGAAAAAGAAAATATTTCAGTTGTTGATAAAGTGCTGATTACTAGCTTTATTGGTTAATTTATTGGTTAATTAACTGTTTACTAACTATTTATTAACTGTTTATTTAAGGTACTGTGTTGAGAAATCTGGATAGTGGACTTATCTAATCAGAGATCAAAATTAATGTTTAGTTATAAAAAATTGCAGGTCTACTGTTAATACTAAATACTCAAATCATGAGAGTGATTGAGGACTAAACAGACAAGTAATACTTGAATGATGGAAGAATAGAATAAAGTTATCTGCATTATGCAGTAGGAAATTCAGAAAATAAATGAAGGCTATAGAGGTTATAAAGAAAAAACACAAATGAGAAAGAACAGAAACAGTTCCATGATTACTTAGTGTTCTGCTTACACATATTTGTTCATGAACTTTTGTTCTGGGTTGTGATGAAGTTTCCCCAGAGTTAATAATTGTAAGAGAAAGAATAATAAAGGGGACAGAAACACGGCAAATGGAGATCGATAGCTAATACATATCAATTAATAAGTAAGAATCAGTATGTAGGCTAGTCTTAAAGAAAAGTTTTAAGGAAATATTTAAAGGAAATTATAAAAGAACGAAGTACTTTTCCATACTTTCTGAGTATGAGAGATAAAATATGAAGGTGTGTAAAAAGTAAAAGCAGTATTTGTTAATTAAGTATTGGCAACAATGTTGAAAGAAAGGCAGAGATCACTGATATAAGAAGTTGTTAATTACACTGTAAAGCTGTTAAGTACTGATGTAGTAGCTCCACGTCCATAATTACAGGAAATAAGATTTAAGAAGTTTTAAAGAACAAATTAAACTTTGTAATGTTTGAAGTGATGGAAGAATCAGGGAAGTACAGAACTTGCTCTGAAAATAATACTCCTATTTATTTACGTGGAAACTGCAACAGCTAAAAGGTGCAAAATAACTTTGATAGAGCAAACCCTCAGCTATAAAATACTGTTTTTCAACAGTCACCAACATTAGCTATGTATTTTCACCAGTGATGAACGGGAGTCTGCATGCCATGCTCTTAAAAATCTTCATGGCCACTCAGAGCATGACTTGTCTTTCAAGTTGCTTTTGCCACTGCTAAACAAATCAGCCACCACCTCATTGGGTTCATATTCACTGTTTGGACTCCATAAACATTTATCAAACATCAATGGATGTCAATAAGTGTAATTTTTTTCCTGCATGGAGGAATTAAGTGACACACCTTCGCTTCTTGGCACTTCTGTGTCAGATACCATTGAGTCAGATTGCCCTCTGCTACCATCTGTCACGCAGCAACAGAACGTATATACGCATAATGAACCACTGCTGTTTGCATGTGCACTCTTGGAGTTAAAACATCCTTAAGCAAAATAAGATCTTTTCTATCTTTGATATAAAAAGACTCTTCTCAATTCTGCCTCCTATCCTGACATATTATTTTTTCATCTCCTGTTACTGTTACATTTTCAGCTCTCAACAGTTGTAGTTCATCTACAATACTTAACACAAAATTAACTATTTCAGGTCTCTAACACTGTGCATCTTTCCATTTTGTCCTTGTCCTCAGTGTTCTGAAAATCTACCCCAGAAATACTTTCTATAAATATTCAAATATTAGTAAATATAAAAACATTTTTCATCTGTCTCTTTCAAAGTGTTAGTTAGCTAACAATTCAGCATTACCAACAGATAGGAGCACACATATGAATTTAAGGATGTGGTTTTATGATTAACATAGAGGTGGATATAGTTCAGAACAATAAGCCACTTACTTCCCTATAATGTTGTAGCACAAACAGTAATAACATCAGGCACCACAAACACCGGAAATATAGGAGATGTAACACTGTTGATACAGCCTGCCTTGCAGTTCCATTTTTGTTTGTGCTAAGACAGCACTCCAGTCTGGACAGTCTCATAATTTTGTGATGCAGATAGTTTTGTACTAGAAAGTAGATTTAAAAATTATGAGATCAATCACTGGGAACAGTCCAAAGAAGAACTGAGAAAATTAAAAAAAAAAAAAAAAAAAAAAAAAAAAACCCAAAACACTGCTTCTTCCCCCCTCTCTGAGTTCCCTTTCTTGAAAGTATCTTGACAGAAATCAAAGGCTGACATCTTGTCTTCTCAACATCAGCAGTGAGGGTTTCATCTCAGATGAGTCTTTACATTGTGTATATGAACTACACACCCTCAGCTCACTTTGCAGTCAGAAAGGAGAAACTGGTCATTAAGAGTGAAAGTCTTCTGACTTTTTTGGCATTTACAGCAGGAGGTGATGAATTTAATAAAAAAAAAAATAAATAAATAAAAAAATTCCTATTTATCTTCAGTTACCATGAAGGGTTTTCAGGGTTACAGCCTTACATTAAATATTTTTGTTATGGATAACCATATTTAGGTCAGGTAAATGTATATGGCAATCACTTAAAATTGGCAAAATAAAATATCACAGGAGGATTATTTGGCCATATTTCTGCAGCAATTTTCCGCATAGAGTTTTAGAGATTTTTCTCCTTCTGTTAAAAAAAACCAAACAAATATACAAACAAAAACTATTCACCTGTTTTAATGAACATGTTGGAAAGACATCAGATTGGTGTAGCAGCTGGAATTACCAGTTCTACAGTTCAATAGCTGGAACAAGTTTTAGAAGTTATCAATAGAACTATTAATACAATACTACTTCCTTCTAAAACATTTTAACCATTCACCTTCATATGCTGCTTATATGAGTTACAACATTTTATAAGAAATTTCTGGCATGGAAACATTCCAGTGCATCTCCTACAAACACAATGTAATTATTTTCCTGAAGCACATAACTTTATTTAATTTTCAATATTTGGTTTTAGCTGACTGAAAAACAGTCTTGCATTGACTGAAAAGGTAGACGAGCTTTTCAGGTGAAACAGTGACCAAAAGTTTGTTTCAAACTATTTCACAGGGAATGGAAATCCTAAGATATCTTCTAGAGAAGAACAAAGTAGAGAAAAGGCGGCCAGCATCAAACAAGTCGAATATCATAGAGAAGTGTTCTATACAGGGGCTGCTCCAAAAGCAATGCCATGTTCTGAAGGGACATGCAGATTTTTATGAGTTCCATGTAGGCCCTTGTTCACTGTGCACAAAAATGCATAGTTAATAGTGGTGACTATGTTGAAAAAAATTCAGTGTTTTAGAGACAAGAATTTTCTCTATCAAATAATTCTGTGCTATTTGTAGCTGTTACAGTTTCCACAGAAATAAATAGGAGGCATTACTTCTGGAGCAACTGACATCTTCCTCTAAAATATTCTAGAAAGAAGCCTGAATTTCAGCGGAGGAAGTTTAAATAAAAAGAGTGGTACTGTGCAATTCTGATATTCTGATAGCAGAATATCTGATATCAGAATCTCTGATGTCACAGTGATAGGCGTAAGTTTCAGGAGCCTATCCACACTAGGTCTTTTCTTCATCTTAGCTTAGTTCTCAGGACTGTCTTTAGAGAAAGTGATTTTCTTTAAAATATTTATGTATCTCTTCATCACTGTCTTTCATCATCTTCTCTTCGGGAGGGCTACAAGGGACCCATCCAAGGCAGAATCAAAGAAAACTCCTGGAGTTCTTTTTAGCTGGAAAGTAAATCTTGAACCTAGAGCCAGACTTCTCTGTAACAATGCTTTGGGTACAGATGAAGAGAAATTTGGCATCTCTCTCTGAAGTCCCCTTGTTAATATCTTCAGGCTGTGTGGACAACAGCCAAATGGAACTTTCACCTATAGTCATTATCTTCAATGTGTGCATTTGTGCTCCTTCTGCTAGAGAAATCCTGGATATTTGTATGCAGCACTTTCTGAGTAGCAACTATAAAGAGCCACATGTATAAATAAACATTTTTTTTTTTAATTCTCTTTATGCATAGATAAAGGCAAGGCTCCAATTGAAAAGAAACTTAAGGAACAGCCTTCCCTTTGTTACAATGAAGAAATTTGTTTGATACACAAGGAAAAGACAGATGGGAATGGGAGTTACCCTTGTAAAATGTTTATATTTGTGATCTGTACATATATGTTTTTGTTATATTTGTAATGTATTTTGTTAGGCAAGTATACAGGACCTCCTTGACGATAAAAACAGTAATTCACATTTTGAGCTTTCTCAGAGCATGCAATGAGCAGCAACAAGCAATCTGTACTAACCTTATGGAAATCCACAGAACACATTAATCCTTTCAAACGAAGATGTAGAACATAATTGTTTTCTTTACAGTAGTGAAAATACTCAGTGCTCTAAGATTGAAGTTTCTTCTTATATATTTATCTGTATGTCATTGTTTCAAAAAATACTCAAGAATACCAACAATTTGTACTGCATATTTCACCTTATATTTGTATATCAGAAAATTTTTGAAAGAGGTGTAATTTATCTTTTCATGAGGTGTAAGACCACAGAAAAGTTTCTACAAAGCAATTTGGAAAAGATGTCATAATTTTAGTACTTGCGTAAGGCAACAGAATATCATAAAATGTGTGACCAAGACACCTGGGAAGAAAACAAAACACCATATTTTGGAAGTACTATAAACAGAAGGTAATTTGGTGTTTGCAGAACTATGTATGCAGAAAATGGTCTGTTTGAATTTGCACTCTGAAATATATTTGAAGCTAAATAAGATAACGTGATGTCTTCTTAGAATTAATTATAATATGCTTTTTAATTTTCTAACACTTTCCTCATTTTCAGTCTTTCTTAAAAATAGTATAAAAAGCAGTAACTAAAAAGATGCATGTATAAGAAATAAAAATAGACAGACAATACTGCAAGATCAAGAGAAAATTCAAGAGGATGAATACATTTCTAGAGCAGAATGCCTTCAACAGTGTCCATGACTTCATGTTTCTTAATTTTGGCAGTAGAATAAAGTCCTTAGCAGAAGATCATTTTAATGTCCAGACACATGACACTTCAGAGTTCTTATCATAACTTCTCCTTTTATGTCTATGCGATTTATAGTATTTGCAGATGGAAGTAATTTAATACCATGGTGATCTTCCATCTAGCCTGTTTCCTTTCAATGATCCTATGTTTACTATAGGAAAACACCAACAAGGTGTTGGATTGCTCAGGGAAAAAATCAGAACTATTTAAAGCAAAAAAGATTTTATCCAACTGAATAATAATTCTTCTTCCCCAAAACAAATGAGTATTTTTCCTAAAGCATGGGGATAGAGGGAGTGCTTTTGGAGGAGACAGTGCCAGTTCGGCTTTGCTGCAAGGGATGCATTCAAAATAAAAGAAAAAAATACAGCAATAGTAAGAACCACAGGTTTTATGTTTGAAATGGAAAGATTTCTAGTTGGAAAAGAGTTGATTACATATTTCATATCATGACCTCACATTCAACCAGCCCTTCCTCACACGCACCCTAAAAACATCCCACTGTGGTTCCTGGCAATCATGAAAGATTGGTTCAAAGTTGCAAACTAAGCATATGTCCTGGGAACTTGGACAGAAAAAAAAACAGAAATAGGATCTCTGAATCCTCTTACCAATGCTGGAGCTGTAGACTGCAGGCTAAAGGGAGTCACTCTCAGTATTATATTATGCAGACTTCGAAACTTATTCAATTCTTACAGGACATCTCTAGAGAGATTTATCAGTTATAAGAGAGTAGAAAAAGTGTAGAAAGTGTTGGTAGGCTTTTTTTTTTTTTTTTTTTTTTTTTTTAAATGAAAGTAACTACAGTCCCACATTTAACATTAATGTAAATTTTTGGTAAATAGTAGAATCACAGACTCAACAAAGCTGGAAAAGAACTACAAGATCCAGACCAATTGTCCACCTACCACCAATATTTCCCACTAAACCACATCCCTTAGTACAACATCTAAACATTTCTTGAATGCATCCAGAGCAGTGACTTCCCTAACTTCCCAGGTAGCCATTCCAGTGACTGACCACTCTTCTGGAGAAGTTTTTCTAACATCCAACTTAAATCTCCCCTACTGCAACTTCAGACCATTCTCTCTAGACCTATCACTACTTACATGAGGTAAGAGGCTCACATCCACCTTGTCACAGTCTACTTTCAGGTCACTGTACAGAGCGATACTGTCTCCCCTGTGCCTTCTGTTCTCCAAACTGAACAATCCCAGTTCCCTCAGCTGGTTCCCATAAGGCTTGCACTCCAGAACTTCAGCAGCTCCACTGCCCTTTTCTGAAGATGTTCCAGGGCCTCAATGTCATTCTTATAGTAAGGGGCCCAAAACTGAACACAGTACTTGAGGTGTGGCATCACCAGTGCTGAGTACAGAGAGTGCTCACTTCCCTGCTCCTGCTGGCAACATTATTCTTGATACAAGCCAGGATGAGATTGGCCTTCTAGGCCACACTGCTGGCTCATGCTCATTTTGCTTACTAAGTGCAGTGACATCCAAAGATACGTTCTCCCAAAATCCAAGTAGAAAAAGCAAAGAACAAATGTCATCCAAAATCAAAGATTTTTTTGGAATGTTTTTTGGAAAAAGTCACCATTTGGAAAGAAATTTTCTTTGAGCAAAATAGTTAATCAGAAAAAAAATTATTTTCATCTTTTGAAGACCAAGACTTTTTGACTGTTTTAAAGTTCATATAGATCTATACAGATGCAGATATAACATGTAAATTTAAAATAGAGTAAAAAATTGTACGTAAAGAAATCCATAAAGAATGAAATCTAAGGAGTAGTATTCAACAAAATGCAGACTTTCTTTTAAGAGGTTGTGTTACCTTCCAACTTATTTCATGTCTCAATAATGTAGCTTTATGTACAAAGAAAGAGCTAGATTGTTTTAACTACTTTTCTGTTTAACACCAAGGGAAACTACAAGACATGACATAAAAGCATGGAAAATATAATTGGATTTTACAAATCTCTTCCTTCATACAGCATGAGGAAGTATAGAAGCAGCCCTTTTCCTAAGTTTATCTTTTCTCCAGCAATACTTTTGTGTTCATCAGATAAGTAATATATATGCTTAATAATTCAAATTAGTGCAGAATTACACATTGAGCTGAAGAGGCATCTGCTCTGAAGAAAGTGAAATCCACAAAACTTCATTTCCAACAGCTGACAAGATAGTGGCCAGGTAAACCCAGAATAGCTTCTCTATTTTTCCTACAATGCAAAGAAACCATGTGTAGCTTCTTTTAAAATAATTAAAGAATTTAAAATGAACGCTTTCTCTGGATATCCACTGCACTGCACTGCACTGACAAAGGTAAGTTCAAGCTTTATCTTGTGAGGGTGTTCAGCAATCATTCAGTAAGTAAGCACTGGGCTTATTACAAAACTACCTTGCCACATGTTCAACTTTTCTACAAGGGGAGTAATATCTCACAGTAGGACACTTAAGCTGTCTGGCTACACTGGGCAGATGTGCAAATCAAAACAAGTATTTCATAATCCCATCATTTGTGGGCATCCAGAATTCAGGGACATTCATGCCTGAACTACATCTCTGTTATGACAGTGACAAGGACAGAGAGCTCAGAAAACTCCTGTTGTAGACACATACATATTTAAATGTTCACATAGCTAAAGGCTGTGAAAGACTGAAAACTGCCTGATGCATCACAGCCATAACTTCCACAGATGATAAAACCATACTTCTTGTAATTGTTCTAGAAAGGTCAAAAGGAAACACTAAGACTTTTTTTTTTTTTTTTTTTTTTTTCTGTGAAAGATTAAAGCCTTCCAGTTTACTTTTTCTATTTTCTCCTTGTCTTCCCTTCCACAGTTGTAAATCAACACCATTATTCTTAGACAAATTAAATTATATTATATTAAAGTGATGGTAAGGCCCTCGTAATTCAGTTGTAGCCTTTTCTCTAAAATTTATTGGCACTTCTATCTCAAGTTGAGATGAGAATTGCATTCCACTTCCTGCTCTTAGTGATACACTCTGAGATGTATAATGATAGTAGCACAGATCTTATATTTTGACAGAAGACTTAGAAAGTGATGAAAAATGTTTTAGTGTGACTTGTGCAAAATTCCTGACCAGTGACTTCTGCTATGCTTCATTATACTTCCATGCTCTATGAAATTCCAGTATGAAAGAAGTTATGAAGAGGAAATAATTAACCTAAAACAATTCTGGTAATTTATGTTATATAGGATTTACATCAAAATAAGCAACCTTCATTATAATAAAAACCCAGAACACCAATCAAAGCTATATAGCTCATCGTGTACCATGTTTTGAGCAAACTGTATCTAAATGATTCACCTTACTTACACAACTGTGTATATGAGTTTATAGTAATGAATATGAATCAGAGTTGAATACTAGCCTTAGTTTTCTCCTTTGAATGCATCCTTACTGAACAATTCAAGCACGGATTAAATGTAACTACTGTTTAGATACTGGTACGCTTCACAGTAATTCTATGCTATGTAACCCCCCTGGCTTTCCATATTCTCAGTTTACTATAAATACAATACCTGACAAAGAGAAGACCCAGCATCCTCAGTATAGATTAAGTTTGGTGGATTCAATGCAACTATGGTGCTATCATCCATAAATACAAATAGGAACGCACAATGAAGAGAAAGAAATCACTTCCTTATAATACTTCCTTGATATTTTATAAACTTATTTAAAATTGTCATCCTAATGAAATGTTTAACTGTTCTTGTTATTGGCATATCTTCAGCTTTGCACTAAATTTGGCCACTCTGAAACAAAATTTTCTTCTAGTATAATATTTAATATTAGTCTGTAGAGATAGAAATAAAATTATCTGCCCAGCTGAAAATAATAATAAAATAAAGCAAAACAACAATAACAGGAACCCTTAAACAATTATTCTAATTAGCTGCCCTTTAATGGATGCTCCACTAGCTGTCTTTCTTGACCTGAAAATCCCACAACTTGACACAATACTCCAGATGCGGCCTCACCAGGGCAGAGTAAAGCATGACCTGCTGGCCATATTCTTTTTAATGCATCCAATGATGCTCTTGTTCGTGGCTACAAGGGCACGCCCTGCTGACCCATGGTCAACATGCCAACCAAGAGAACAAAGTCCTTCTCTGTAGAGCTCCATTCCAGAAGGTCAGCCCCTAACCTATACTGATGCATCACTCTCACTATAATCCAGTGACAAAACTTGAAAAGGATGCTGCAATGATCAGTACTAAGAAATAAATTTCATGACTCAGAACAATGCTAAACCAAAGTAAACTAAAATTACAAACGTCTTCAGCAAAATTTTTTTAATTTTAGTTTTTAAAATATATTTAATTCTTAATATTTTGTTTCAGATGAGAATTTACATCAAAATTTCATGCAATGACTCCTCCCCCTTAAAAAAATCAGCATGTTGCAAGGAATTCCCAACAGAAAAAAATGAGACTATGGCATCTAGAACACACACATATCAAAGTCAGATTTGGCTCACAACAGAAAGCAATTGACTCCCAGAGGCAATATTTCTATTTTAAACATGATTAAGTTGTTCAAAATTTGTTAATAAATCTGAACTAAAAATATGTGCCTTAAGAAAGAATGTCTGCTTCAGTTAAAAGCTTAAAATATCTCGTAATTTCTAGAAGAGTTTGGAGAAGCAGAGATATTTATATTTTCCTGTGGTACTGCACGCTTAAGGTCACGCAATTTTTTCTGTGACTAGTTAGGCAGAACTCCAGCTGGTAAAAAAGACACAGTTCTACTCAAAAGTCTGTCCTTCAGAACTGTCAAAAAGAGGAAATACACTTCATTTTTTAAGTCATATCTCGTTAAAGAATGTCCTGTCACTGTTAAGAGGACAGTTTATTGGATTCTGGAGCAGAAAGGATGAAAAAGAAATATGATAAACTGTTACAATTACACTTGAACTGTTGAGGTGATTGTGAAAGTTTTGATTTAGACACAGAAGAAAAACAGCGATATGTGTATGTTGCCATTGAGTACTAACTTGGAAAATCCAATCAGACTTTTTCAAAAGCTATTCACTTGCTGTATTCCCTTTGGATTGAAAGCCTGCATACTTTACATCCCAGTGGGAGGTCATCCTCAATGTGGAAAGAGGCCTTGAGTCAACATCAGACAGAGACCTTTCCAAGGTGTGAGAAAATCTAGATTTCCAGCAGAGTTTGAAAGGCAAAGAGGACAATGTGAATGCTTAGTCATGGCATCTAGTGCCACTTGAACTCATAAGTATGACATAGAGCACTTTTAAGATCCAAGCTCCTCACCAACAGCTGAACACGAGGCAGGATGCACTGGAGTATCCCAGGTACCATAAACAGACAAAACTACTTTAACAGTTGTCCTCCTCTACTTGAGCCCTATCCTTCTGTCCCACTGCAGCACAAATCTCTTCTGCCACATCCTACCTCCAGGAGATTGACCCTTCTCTCCTCTGCGTACATGAGCCTAATGTTAAGCTAAACTAGTCAGAATTGCAAAGTAAAATTACAAGTCTGTTCACTTCACTATTTAGGTGGTTCTGTGCATGCAACCAATTAACAAGTTTTCTCACATGTATGTCATACCACTTTAATACATGATATTTGCTTGTTTCCATTTGTCTTAGCATGAGAAAATTAACATCATAAATACACTTCCTAACTAACTAAATTTTATTTTACTCTTTAACATATGAAAGCATTCCATTAAAATATTTTGCACTTCAAAAGTTCAGCACTTCATTAAACCGTCCTTTCCAACTGTAATGCAGTGGAAAACAGAGCAATGACAGCTGAACAGCAAGGTCCCAGGCCACAGTCAGATTTACTCAAATAGGCACAGAAATTAAAAATAAACCTGCTTACCTTTAAAAGGCATCAAACCTCCAGCAAGATAACTGTGTATCCACAGCAAACCTCCAAATGAGGTCTGGGAATGGGTGGAGCTTGGTTCCACTCTTTCTGATTACTCAGCTTCATTGCATGCACCTGAGCTCTCCTGGGTTGGCCTTGCCTTCCCACCAGGTGCTCAATCATTGGTTCAAACTGTGACTTACCATTTCTGCTACATCCACACTTCTGCGCCAAAACTAAATAGAAAGGAAAGAGACTCTAATTCAATAAACATGTCTTCTAGAAATTAGTAAGACAGAGCTTCCCTCAGACAAAAATCAGTTGTGTAAGGTTTTCTTCTGAGCAAGGGAGAATCATTCCACCACCAGATCTTCTCTTTAGTTGTTGACATGTCACGTTACATAGGAAATCAAGTTTTGTTACCAACAAAGCTTGTTGACATTTCTATAGTAAAAAATGAAAAGCCTGTTGTCAGAACTGAACTTCAGTCATGTTTTATGTGTTCAAGTAGTTTGGATGGCTTTCTTTTTTTTTTTTTTTCAGAACGTTAGTTTGTTCTGGTGGTAAATTTATGAAGATTTAATTTCCATGAACTTCTAAGTGTACACCTAAATTCATAGGCTCTCACTGGATTAAAGGATATACCTTATGTTGGTGAATTAGGGATTGAAAAGAAGAGCTTTTTTCTTTCTTAGATGCACAAATGCACCAATAGTCCTGTTACCTGACAAATTCAAGAGCATAAGGTCTGCTGCATTATGTCTGTCTGTCTAACTCAGTGGTGAATGTGTATTACGGGTCTCCATCTGTGTCTACTCTCCACAGGATGTGTTTGTACTGATCCAAATCAGAAGTCTTGATAACAAGCTTCAGCAGATTTTGCTCTGAGTGCTGAAGATCCTTCTCCAGTCTCTTGTATGATGATCGAAATAACAGCTGTCACAATCAGCATGGAGTCTCAGCACATCTCCACAAAACAGCTAACACTTCTGACAGAATTCTAGAGGCACCAGTTTCTGAGATGTTCTACATGCCCTATGCAAAAATTGACAGGAGAATTTGGGAAAGTTCACCTGCATGTGAATTTTGGGGTCCCACCAGATTATTCACCTACCTTCTCACTCAAAGTACACCCTTTGACCCTTGTGCTAAGATGGCATATCTGCTTCCAGGCTTATACTTTCAATTTGCTCTTGTACATCTTGATTTCATATAAAGAATTCCAGCTATTTTCCTCTGCTGGACAGAACTCAGTAAGCAATCTCTCTTCAGATACACTGTCTTCCACGATTTCCTCTTTGGCTTCATGTTTGGACAATTTATCAAAATACTTTTAAGTTACTTTAAAATGTTCAAATCTATTGTCTTTCTGCACATTTGGGTCTCTCTTACCAGCACTTTTCCAGACAGATTATCAGCAGCTGTGCCTCAGTTGTACACAGCTAAACTTGGGGAATAACCTTTCTGTCTCTTTCTGTCAGAATTGTGACTTTTTCTGTGCACATTCCACAGTCTCTCTGCCTTCACTATTAATGTTGTTTCCCTGAAGTCAAGGCAACTCAGAGTTCAAAGAGATGATGTTCCTCTGTATTTGGAATAGGTTATACCAAAACTTATGGAAATTTTTTGTGATGACCATCTGCTGCTTCCAAACATGAGAATAAAATGTAGAATCTTGTTACCAATTAGTAACTGTAGGGAACTCAAAATTTCGTATGATACAATATAGGGAATTGCCAAGGATGGCCCATCTTTGTGATATTTCTTCGAATATTCAGCTCCATTGGGTCTGGCTGCATTCTGAGTAATATTCCTACGACAGTTTACATGTCAAAAGCTTTGAAATTCTTTTCAGATGCAAGGTAGAAATGACAATAGTATCATACAGTATTTTCCTTCTGAAAAAAAAATCTGCTTTTCTTTTTGTTAAAAGTATCAGAATAGTCATTCTGATATTTATTGTACCTAATTGTGCTAGAGTGAGCATATTATTCTAAAGCACTAAGCTAAAGGTTACCAAGGAAGAAAAAAGCATTTTTAAAAAATATTCTTGTCAGTGCCTGGATAATTGCTATGGTAGTAACACACTGAATCCACTATAAATTAGAAATGAAGAAATGTAGGCGTTTTTTGTTTTGTTTTTCTGTTGCAGATAAGACAAACTGGCATTAAATTACTAATGTGGTGCCATGGTTACTTCTATTACTCAGATTGCCTTAATGAACAAACATGTTGATTTCGCTTTAACCTCTTCCTACTCTCCTACCATTGTAATTGGATTTTGAAGAAGGTGGAAGTTGAGATTTTGTGTTTTTTTTCTGATTTTAGTTCTCATACTTAAATCATTTACACAGCTCACAGAGCATGTCAGCATTACAGAAATTATAGCAAGAATTGTTTTCCAATTATGTAAACAGTTGAATATATATAAGTTATATGGAGCAAAAAAGTAGTGATTGGAGGGTATAAACTAAAATCACTGTAACCTATTTTGATTTTCAGAAAGCCTTTTGCATTGTCCTACAGAGTAAAAAGCTATTTTTTATCATTCCAGTGGTATCAAATTGATAAATTAAGACAAGAATCAAATTCACAAACTAAGAACATATTATTAATTTCCGATATGCAAAATGAGTAACATTACGAAATGTAATGTTCCTCTCCTAAGTATAATCATGTTGTTATACTGAGCAGTCTTCAAGCAAAGATGATGAATATTATAATAAAAAAAAATCAAAACTATTTGAACTTTAAAAGAAACTATGCAGTTTCTGAGCATTTTGTCACCAGTTTAAGAAAGCTTTCAGCATTTGCTTAATGTTAAGTCCCTGAGTGGTCCTATTGCAAAAATCCTGAACATAATTCTATTATCTGTTAGATGTTGTTAAAACTAAGGGGATTTTTTCTTTATCAAAACTTGTGAGCATTTTTTTCACATTAATGTGATTGTCTATATTTTAATTTCTTTGAAGTCTCTTTTTAAGAACACAACTGACTTGAGTGTTTCCTCAAAAGTTCTTAACATCAAAAGTTATAGGAGTTAATTCATTCTTCCAAATCCCCTATTTTATGAAGGAAAGAATGCTGATAACATTATCAACAAAAGCCACACTTTGAAACTGTTTTCCAGAGTAGATTGTAGGAAAAGCATACATCATGCAAAAAGTATCATTGTTTATTTGGTGGGCTCTGCAGCACTGCTGTTCTGTCACAGGCCTAATTCTGGTCTCGTTTGCAGAAACATAACTCCATTAACATAAATACAAATAGAACCTCTGGCATCACCATGAACAAAAACAGCTAAAAGATAAACATAAAGAAGGTGCTGAAAACTAGGGAGATATCCATTGTTACCTCATGAAAAATATTGGTTCTGAAGGATAACTTTCATCATTTACAAACCATGATTGTATACTAAGAGTCAGATTGAGTGGAAAGGTTTTATTTTGTAAAGTACTGCTCAGTTTAAGTGGTAATACACATGTATTGAAAGTCTGAAAGATTTTGTATATTCACTTCCTTCATCCCTTTCAGTAAGTCAGTAAAATTACATATCCTGTATCCTGCCACAAATGCTGAGCTTACCCCTATGCAATGACATGAGTTTCACTTGGGTATGTCTACTAACTACCATTAGTCCATTTATCTACAGTACAGATACATGAAGAGAAGCGAGGGCAAACATAGAGCTTAATCTCCTGAGCAGCATTATCAAAAAGAGTTTTGCTGTTCATGACAGAAAGATATGACCTAGAGTAGTTCCCAGGAGCTAGTGCCCTTGGAATTACTAAGTACTCTGTGTAAGTATAACAGGGGATGCAAAAGTTGCTGACATGAACCCACTCATTGCCAAGGATTTTGTTGCTCTTATTAAATGGGACACAAGTTTTGCATAGATCATAGTGAATATAGTAGTGGTGATATACTTTTGGTTTCCTAACAAGAAAAAGTGTGTGTGCAGTCCAAATGTTCTAAGAGAATACATCCCTTAGTGTAT
Organism: Centrocercus urophasianus; assembly: GCF_019232065.1. NCBI lineage: Eukaryota > Metazoa > Chordata > Aves > Galliformes > Phasianidae > Centrocercus > Centrocercus urophasianus. The sequence continues at coordinate 15,031,223 of NW_024884475.1, read as the reverse complement.
ATCACTGCTAAGATAGTATTTGAAACAAACGGGTGCTGAATTTAGAAAACTCAGAGGCTAAGTTCCACACGTGTGGGAAACAGGACTATAAAAAAAAACTTATTCTCCAGGAAACTGAATTAGTTTCCTTTGAAGTTTCACTTAATGTCAGCTTGAGGGTATGTTTTTTTGTTACGTTTTTTATGTCCTTTGAATGCAACTGCTTTCTCCTAACACTAAGAACTTTACATTTCAGTTGAGGGCCATTATTTTCATCAAGTAGTCATGTGTGTTACCATATAGCATGTATTGTGTCCACTGATAAGGGCTTAAGAATTACAGCACTTTAGATCTCTCTCTGCCTTGTTTTTTTTGTTTTTTTGTTTTTTTTGCCTCAGCATTCATAGTGCAGTGTTACACACTTAGTTATGACCATTCTGCTACTTGCAGCCATTTGCTTTACAAAATTCTTTCTATTGGTATATGCCTCTGTTACTTATATTAATAAGTAGGCTTTCAGTAAATTATAAAGATTGGCTATACAGTATTTAGCACTTCTCAGGTATGAGAAAAAAATGGCAGATAGAAATAGGAAATAGAACTTCAAATTTTTTCTTTCTTACTGCTTTTTTCTCTAACATTCAAGTGCTAGAGCCATGATTAAGGTCCATTTACAATAAGGGTACTGGGGTATAAGTTCTTTAAAACATATGGTGCAGACATTCCTCCTATTCACATGATCACTTAGTGATTGCCTATGCTTTCCAAAGAACAAATACTGTGAAACATTGAAAGACCTGCATATTCTTGTAGAAATGTTTTATCCACTTATAGAAATCTGTTACAATAGTTCACTTTATGCAGCTGACTTTTTCATATACATAACAGATACATAACTCCCAATGCGGGAGAATGGATGGAAACCAGTGAAGGTGACTGCTTGTAATCCTGATTTTAATATTTCATGTTATATAGCCTGTTACTGAGCTAAGAGTAAATTCACAGCAGCTGAACTAAGTACCCAAACAACTTTGACATTTTATGCAAATAATGCTAGAAACTTGTTAACATTTTCAAGATTTGGGGTGACAGTGTGAGAAATGTTGAAATATTACTGGAGAACATTTATATGTAGGAAATATTATTTTTTGTTTTATTTTGTATTGGTTTTGTTTTTGCTTTACTGGTATTTGACAACAATTTAACATGCTAGAAGGGAAGGGATGATATCCAGAGGGACCTGCACAGGCTTGAGAGGTTGGCCTGTGCCAACCATAAAGTCCAAAAAGGCCAAGTGCGAGGTCCTGGGTCAGGGCACAAACACAGGTTGGGTGGAGAATGGCTTGAGAGCAGCCCTGAGGAGAACAATTTGGGGCTGTCAATTGATGAAAGATTCAACACGAGCTGGCAGTGTGTGCTTGCAGCCCTGATGGCCAACTGTACCCAGAGTTGCATCAAGAGAATTGTCACCAGCAGGTTGAGGGAGGTGATTCTGCCCCTCTACTTTGCTCTCATGAGACCCCACTTGGAGTACTGCATCCAGTTCTGGAGCCCTCAGCACAAGAAGGACATGGAGTTGTTGGAGCAAGTCCAGAGGAGGGCCACAAAGATGACCAAAAGACTGGAACACCTCCCCTATGAGGACAGGCTGAGAGAACCGGGGCTCTTCAGCCTGTAGAAGAGAAGGCTCCGAGGAGACCTTATGGTGGCCTTCCAGTACCTGAAGGGGGCCTACAGGAAAACTGGGGAGGGACATTTTATAAGGTAGCAACAGGACAAGGGAAATGGCTTTAAACCGGAAGAGGATAGATTTAGACTAAATATTAGGAAAAAATTCTTTACTGTGAGGGTGGTGAGAGACTGGAACAGGTCACCCAGGCAGGCTGTGAATGCTCCATAGAAGCATTCAAGGCTAGACTGGATGGGTCTTTGAGCAACCTGGTCTAGTGGGAGGTGTACCTGCCTATAAGAGGGGGGAGGAACTAGATGACTGTAAGGGTTCCTACCAACCCAAAGCATTCTATGATTATATGAACTCAAAATTTACTTTTTTTTTTTTTTTTTTTTAATTTGGAAAATCATATTCGGAATAATATTTAACAAAAGTAAAAAAAAAATAAAATAGTTCAACCTTCCTTTTCTACTGGAACAGCTTCCTGCAACATGATCTTTATTGTTCCTTTGCCAGGCGATGGATGCTCATAGAATCTCTCCTTCAGCACACATCTGAATTCCGAGAATTCATAAAGTAGCATTCCATTATTACCTTTGTATTCTAAGCATCCTATAATCTTATATCTTTGAACTTTTTCTCTAGGTAATGCCTTGAGATTGTTTGTTAATGTTGATGCAGTGAAAAGAATTTTATCAGAGATCCCATCAACAATTCATCTTCTTTTCTTGTGTCTGCATGACACCTGAGGAAGACCATAGGACTGTAATCAGAATAACATTAGAATTATCATGAGAGTGTGTTTGATGTTTACCACTTGGTCTTCTCTTTTCACTTCTTTCTACAGGAATGAAATTAAGTTTGTGTTATTTCCTGGCTTATATATTGTCATGAGAATCTGGAATCAAATCTTCAAGGCTCAGGTGCTAGTGCTAACAAGCAACATGACAAAAGGAATACATTAAATTTATTCATGAATTTTGGCTGGTGCTCTAGGGGAGACAGAATATGCATGAGCCAAAATCTCTTGCAATCTTTTTTTTGGTAGAATACTCCTGATTTTGTTTTTGTGATTATTCTTGTACACTTCTATCCACTGTTTTTGAAGTTATAACTGCTTAATTATGCAAAAGGTCTCCTACAGGTAATAACTAACCAAAATCGTCTATTGGCTTGACTTTCCAAAATCATTTTGGTGCTAATTTCTATCAAAAGAGGAGAAATATCTAATCATTTTTTAAATAGCAATCTGCAGTATATTTTAATGCCTATTCCTAGTCATCTGAAATTTTCTTCAGTATTGTCAGAATAACCTTGGCAACCATTTTACATAGAATAGTAGATATTCAGTTCCAACTTAAAATATATTTGTGGCAACCAGTAGAAGTCCAGAGCTTAACTAAAACCCAGCAAAGCTATCCCAATTTATGTCAGCTGAACATCTAGTTTAAAACAGGAAAATAAATGAATAAATGCATAAATAAATAAAGAGGGAGAGAGGAAGAAAAAGAAGGGAAAGAAAAGAGAAAGAGAAAAAGGGGAAAAGAGAAAAAGAAAGAGAATATATATTAGAGAAGTCAGCCCTTGTGGAATTATTTCCTGAATAGGGTAAGCATTTCCTGCATCAAAGTAACTGAATGTTAGTCATCCAGCAACTGTGAAAACTAAGTGCATTCAGATACATTAGTTTAACTGATTTCTCTATAAAAACAGGACACTCTAATATCCATCATTTTTCTCTCTGTCTTCTCTGATAATATAATACATGTATACGAAGAAAGTTCTCTGCTCAGGACAATGACATTTTCCTTTGAACTCAAAGACTAAATGTATGTTCTTTGTCCTTTTACAACATATATAACATGTACAAGACTGAGGAACCTGGTTCTTCAAAGGTTTCCCATAGGATATCTGATGATAACTGTAGGAGATGCAAAAAACCAAGGTGCCATACTGATAAGTGAGTTTTAGACATGTTTGCTTGCACTGAATTTCTGGCTACTGTTCATAACTCAAATAACTGATGTTTAGTTCATGTAAGGAGTTATGGCATGAGAATTTTAGGCTTGCAGTTAAAAGTATTTTTATCAACAAAATTAATTAATTGCTTTCAGCTAAAAAAAAAATAATCTGAAGATTCTTTTTTCATTTAAAACTTCTGTTTATTTGCTTTCGGTTAAAATTATTTAAAAAAATTGCAGAGTCCTACATGATACATTTACATCCTTAGCATGGACAGAAGATGTGTAAAGTGTGCCATAACAGAGCATGAATAAAGTACACATGTATGCTTGAGAAATGTTTTGATGTTTGCTCAGTTAGAGAACATTAAAAAAAAAAAAAAAAAAAAAAAAAGATTGTATATCAACCACCAAGAATAAAATTTAAAAAAAGAAACACCACTATCTACAAAACTGCTACACAATTGGTGTGTTACTTGCATTTAATTAACACATTTGAAGATCACTATGCAGAAAAATACATTTCCCAAATAAAGTGCTCTAAATCTGTTAATCAACACTGATCAATACAGTTTTTTTTTTTTTTTTTTAATATTGATATTTGATATATATGCAGATATTTTTGCAAATATCCCTTTCGTTGTCAGGGAAAGCTAATAATTTATTGAGGACATAAATCAGTATGGATCTTCCCTTGCACTGCTACCTTTAATAGAAAATATTAAAATAACATATTAACTGTCAGTGAAAACACGTGCTTGCTGTAGTTTATTTGATTAGTACCTTTCTTTTCACATTCTCTTTGCCGTCACCTTAAAGAAATCAATAATTTGCAACACGTTTTTAAACAAGTTCATCAACTGCATATTGTTTCATTTGCTCTCTGATACAACGTTATCACAAAACATACCTCTGTAAATAAATCTCTTCTGGTAAAGATTTATTCTTAGCAGCTAAATGCCTTGATTTTTAAGCGTAATGGATTTCATTAGGATCCCGCAGATCAAATAAATCGGATTTGAGTTATGACAGATACAGAATCTTGAGGAAAAACAGTAACAACAAAAACAAAAAGACAACAGAATGTGTTCTGCTACTGTAATGTAAACCTCTCAGTCACTTGGAAAGATTAATAGAGGACTGTTAACCTTGTATCCCATGGCACTCTTCCATCACTGCAAGAGCTCTGAAAACAACAAATTAAAAACCAATGGGTAATATTCTGAGACCCTTAGAATTTCCTTCAGTTTTTAATTAAGTAATCTTCCATTGCCAAAAGGAGATTATCCTAGAAAGGCATGAGCACATCTCCTGATAGATAGCCCTTCCCAAAGACAATGTAATGAAGAATAAGAGGATAATTAAAAACTTCTGGGTTCTGTGACACAGTAAGATATCACCTTGATAAAAAATTGAACCAGACCTAAGTGATTTAATTCTCTCTAACATATATATCCTAATGATCACGTAAGCTAAGGAAATACTTGTGCATTCCCTACAGAGATATTGGCTTAGATGATCATATTGAATACATACTTGCAGAGATCATCAGCTGATGCTGCTTTCTGTCATACTACTTATGTTCAAGGATTTTTAAAACTAACTCAGATTTGTCTACATCAGATATCTGAGCTGTAGGTGACGTAGACAGGCAGTTAAAGAATGGATCATCTGTGAAAATCAAGAGCAGAGGAAGCCATTTCTAATCAATTTCAGAGCATCCTTCCCCTGGCAAACTGTAGCATGAGAGATACTGAAAATATCTCTCTAGGTTGAGAACAGTAATGAGATGTGAAATCATCTACATGGATGCTAGATTTTAACTGCATCCATGTAGTAGCATTTAATTCATGCTTTTAGTATAGTTTTCACTGGATTGTTCCATGGATGATAAATCAGGAAGAAATATGCTGGTGAAGAGAGTTTTAATTGCAACAAAAAGTCAATGTCTGAGGAGAAAAAAAAATCTTGGGAAAAGAGGAATCTGAATAAGTGAGAATTTGGACCAAGAAACAGCTGGGATCTGGCACAGTAAAAAGATTCTAGACTCTCAACAGTGAAAGGACTAAAAAATATTTTGCAAAACAGACATTATGAAGAAGTGGGATGAAAAATAAATGAGTGTGAAGCAGGAAGGGAAAATCATACATCTTCTAACTAACTACTGTAGTCTTTGCTTCTCCCTATGTCATTGTTTCTATGTTTGAGTCTCTCTGGTCCACAGAGAATTAACTTCATGGTGCTTATAACGTAGTCAGAGCTTCCCCTGTTGTCTTTATCTGCTTCCTTTTCATTGGAGCACTGTCCTTCTCGTGTTTGAAATACTTTAAGCTAATTTGAATTTTACATTTCCAGATAGTTTAAGTTTCTCAAAAGAAGTTCAATACTTCACATGACTTAGAGGCATCCTTTATTTTAAGGATATTGTTTCTGAAATATTCTTCTTCTGAAGCTGTAGAAGCTTAATCATGTTATGACTGAAGTCAAGACTTGTGAACTCCTGATAATTGGTGTAGGTAACTTGGAACATGCTTCTATTAGTTTCTGAACTACTGATAAATCTTGTTGGTGCTCCAGGATCAGTGTAGATTCTGGGCAGAGGACAAGTAAAAAATTAATCAGACAATTTCCACCATATATGAATCGAATAATTTTATTTTGAGCATCTAAGGAAACTGTTGGAATGCTAGCATCTTGAAAATTTTACTTCTGTAGGTTTGAAAGAGTAAATGATTAAATTATTTTTAAAACATATAGCAAATCATGGATTTTGTCCTCCAAATTTTCATTAATTTCTGCTGGAATAACTAGCACCTTGCTTTCATGAGAAAGCAGAACAAATTTCCTCTGGCCAGTAATCTCATGAGACTTTAAGAGGACTAATATTGTCAGGAATAGATTCTGAACATCTACAATCCAGAAAATTATCTAAAAAGATGTTTATGTTTCTTGTCCAAACTCTTCTTGTCAAGAAGAGTTGAAGAAAACTCTTTCTTCTAAGCCCCAAAGTCTTACTCAAACCAGCATCCTGGGACAAAACAAATTTCTGAGACCATTCATTCATATGTGTTTTTAATGACATCCGCTACCAAGTTCTAGGCTTGTACAGCCCAATGTGTTTTCTCTGTAAAAATGTCACGAAACTGTAGCATGTCTATCAGACTAGAAACCAAAGAGCTTATGATTGAATACATGTCTTTGGTTTTATCTAGGTATACCAATTTATTATTTGCAACTAACTTCACAGCTGGGCAAATCATTTGTTGTACCAGAGATTTAAATATCTGCAAAACTGGGTCCAGAAAGAGAAGTCATACTTCAGAGATACACTGAAGTAATCTTGAGGTAATCTTTTCAAAGAAGAAAAAAGATAAAAAGTAATTGCAAGTGATGTTTGAGACTTCTGTTTTGTCTGTCTTAGGCTTTTCCTTAGGTTTCCTCAAAAATTTTTGCTTGCATCATTAATTAATTCATCTTTCATAGGAACACTGCTCTCTTTCTGGGTATAATTCACTGCAGAACTGTTACTTAAAAACTTCCCTCTTCCCCTTCTTCTGCAACAGTTATGTATATCTGTATGTATATATCTATTATATATATGTAAGTTTAGTTACTTTAGCAGGTTAGCCACCGTTTAAGAAATCCTAACTGGCTAAGGAAAAAAAAATATTTTTTCAGAAAACTAGGCTAGCTTTGTTTGCTTGTTTATTTTTGCCATTTTTGCATGTGTTTGTTGATAGAGATTGCCTAGAATGACTGAAATGGCAACCTGAACATTTTTCTGATTTATTCTTGCCTCCTTGTAACATCATCTCTGATACACAGGAAGTGTCAGAGAACTGTTAGTAAATTTTTTTTATGAATGGCTGAATTCTGCTATGGTCTATCAATCCTTAAATGCTACATCTGCAGGGAATAAATTGACCTCTGCTATTATTTTATAACCTTCAGTCAAGCTGAACTTAACAACCTAGCCAGTTATTTCTACATCCCAGAGGGGGAGGGGAAAGAAAGCAACTTAGAGACCTTCCATGAAAAAGCTTTTTTAATGGTATGGAGATGCCTTATATTACTCTACCTTGTTTTTATGCAGACACTACTGCAATCCGCATCTTTTATTACTTAATAGCCTTGAATAGAGTGCTTGGCTCCCAAAACTTTCTGTGAACCCACCTGTGAAATCATAGCAGTACAGCAGAGCATCAGACTCAATAGATAACAGAGCTGCCATACAAGAGGATTTTTGTCCATCCATCTCAGTAGAGCCCTAAACAAAGCTGTCTATGAAAGGATTATACATTGAGCCATGATCAGAGACAGAGCTTGCCGCATATTCACAAAGATGTCCAGAGAACTACCCAAATGGTGAACAGCATAGCTATAACTCTCACCACTTTCTGGCCTTTGGCTTTTCAGTCATAGCACTTGAAAGAAGGACATTACTGGCAAAGCTTAAACATGGGAGCTTCCAACAGATACAGATTTCCCATCTGAAAAGCATAATAGACACTGGAATGGCCCTGCCATGCACAGTTCTCCATTTGGCTACTCAACACACATGAATATTCCTGTCACCACCAGACTGCCTGAAAAACAGTGGCTCACGCTTCTTAGTCCTGCCAATTCCTTCCCCCCCCCTTTCTTACCATAGTTTCACACGCGTTGCTTCAGAGAGCAGCAATGTCTGAGTTACTAGTGTTGTCCTCTTCCAGTATGTTAGGAAAAAAAAGGAAAAATAGGAAAAAAAAAAAAAAGAAAAAGAAAAGAAGTCTGTAAATCATATGTGAGCTTCCTATTTCATCATTCCTGAATATAAAATATTCAGAAAGCTGTTCTCATACTCTGAAACTTTGCCCACAGTCATAACCTTGGTTACATTTCCTGCATGCTATCAAAGAAGAAAGGCGACTCCTTCAAGCTGGACCAGCTACTGCTCAGCCTTTGTTCTTGCACAGCAGGCTCGTGACTTAGTGAATTCTAGGTTGTTCCAGCAATGCATAGTTTTAGGACAGATATGGAAAGGAAAAGTCTTTATAGATTAAGTGCCTTCTTACTTGAAAAAAGGCCTTGCTGCCATCTTGCTTCTTTTACATCCTTGATCTCTTCTGTGAATTAATCCACACATAAGCTGGTCAAGGTCTACAGCATGGATAGTTACCTTTTAAGTAAGAGGTAGATCTCTGAAGGTGATCTGGTCAGAGGTAGAAAGGGGAGGCATTGCACACATTTTTTTTTACATGCTGCAACTTCAGGAGCAGCTGAACCTTTGCTTTCAGCTCTTTCAGAAACATGATTACCAGCTTGTTAGGGGCAGCTGGTCTACTTACTGCCTACCCAGTATCTACCATGGTGAAGAGATATTTGCAGAGAGAGCAATAACTGTCAAATAGATAGAAATTAAATTCTGGAGGAAAGCAGAGTGCGGGAACCATCTGATTCTTTCAATGCTGGCAGTTAAGAATGAACACACATGCATTTTCCTGATAGTTATTACAGCAACTCCTACAGTTTTTTTTTTCTCAACATCCTCAGATTTAGAAATTTTGAGTCTGGTAACCTTGGGGAGCAGACACACAGAGGACGGTGCCAATTACTTCACAGTCAGTATGTCAGCGCCTGCATTTTCTCTGCCCAAAGAGCCTATACTCTTTCCCCTTGTTCTTTTTAAGAACATAATCAGGTGACTTCTAAAGTACTGATCTCCCTCTACTTTCTACCAGGTTTTCCTGCCCTATCAAGCTGCCATGTTGGATAAAAAGAAGAGGCAGGAGGGAGATAGACAACACCTTACAGACTTGCTCTTCCCCAGAGAAGGGAAAAGATTAATTGCCTCTGAAAAAAAATCAGAGAATTTCATTAGAAGCTTAGTGATAATTACGATAATTCTATTTAGCCTAGATAACTGAACAAGAACTTTTTCAGAGATGCTTCCAAATATTTCTAAAATCACATCAAGTATGTGTACACAGCTGAGATGACTTGGGTTGCAATTGGAAGGGAAAATTATAAGGGTAGTAAGGGCCAAGGCCCAGGCCAGTATTCCCTCAGGAATGTTTGTTGGACTCCTGTCCATGCATGCTCAATACTGACTGCAACGTTAATCTGGACTTCTGAAGAAGTTTGTGGCGTTTCTGAGATTCCTGTTGGCTAGTGCCAGATGTTGTTAGCACAGCAGAAATCTTAATTTGGTAGACAGATGACTTAAGCCTGACTTCATTAGAGAAGGCCTCTGATAGGGCTGTTGACAGGGAGAAGACCTGTGGTACCTAGAGCAAATGCTGAGAAGAGGTCAACAATAGTGTCTAGTTCTGGTGCTTAGTTTCTGCCTAAATATCAGGAAGCACTTCTTTACTGTGGATGATAAAGCACTGGCACGGGTTGTCAAGAGTCTGTGAAATTTCCTTGCTCTGAGATTTTCAAGAGCCACCTGGATATGGACCTGAGCACTCTGTTCCGGGTTTCCCTGTTTGAGCAGGGGTTGCACCAGACAAACCCAGACATTCCTTCCAACCTTAACTGTTCTGAGATTCTGTGTTTCTCAGTATGGATGTAACCTTCCTTCTTCCTGTGTCCTGGTCTGCTCAATGGATGTTCTTCTCTGCAATACCTGTGGCTTTCTGAATGACTGAAAAGTGCAACCAGCTTAGGAGAGTTTCTAAAGAGATGAGAGTTTTCATGCTTTTTCAAAAGTGAAGCTCTAAAACTTTGGCCATAATTAATTACAAGAATTTATATGGCATTACAAACACAAGTTAATGCTAGTCAGTGATGGACAATACTATCAATAGGGATAATGTTGTTTAGAAACTAAATGCAATTCAGTCCTGACAGATAGTCAATTATAATGTCAATTATAACCATTTCAAAATGTCAAACATAAGTAAAGAAAAAACAAGCATAACAGTCATCATTCTTGAAAACTGCATGGCATTTTTAAGGAGAGCTATTGCCTTTTTAAAATTTCAGCTACATTAACATACAGAATAGCCACTCAATCACAAAGCTTGCTGGTTTGTGAATATTATTGATGGCTTTTAACTGTGGAGGTGTTTGTCTAGCTGGAGCAAATCTTAGAACATTCTCCCCTGGTTAGTTGCTCCATGCTATATTCTGGAAGCATAGTCTGAAATTGAACTCACTAGGAGTAATCATCATCTATGCTTTCACTTAACTTAAACAGAAAAAAAGTCCTTTCCATATTTCAGTTAAAGTCATTCAGTAATTTTACATAATAATGGATTCCTTTTATACTTGCTCTTTGGTTTCTTCTTCTGCAATTTACTGCATTACTAAGAACAGAATCTACTGAAAAGTGGAGTGTTAATTCACTGTTCATTGCTGGTGTGTTAATTCATGTTTTCAGCAAAACATGAAGGTGTCATTTATGAATGTGACACAAAGTTAGCCATGTTCCCATTTGCAAGCACATTGACATAAAGCAGACAAACACATAGATGATAATTCACCCGAAGATACAGACTGAGCAAGCAACACCTTTTACCAATATTATGCTGTACTTTGCAAGATAATGCATTTCCTGTAGCCAATTCACAAATGTGGATGAGAGAAGAATGAGATTAATATAAATGAAAAGGGCCCCTGGCTTGTTGTAACACATTGTTTTAAAGATGAAGGTGAGATGAAATGGACTATCTTCTTCCTATTAACATAAATGCTTTGCTTTTAAGGAGTTTACAATGGTCACAACGCATTACAACAGAATGAAGATTGTTTTTGTCTTGGACTTATAAATGTCTAAAAAGAAAAGATGTGGCTAAAATGGAACTTGCACTGAAGTTCAGTATCTAAGCCAAATACCATGGTCTGAAAGTTGTAGCTTTACATGCCTTACTTTTTACACTTTTAATTTCCTAAGCACTCTGTTTTTGTCAGAGGCAAACAACATGATGTTTACCTCTACCCAGATTGCTCATGTTCTGATCTGGATTCCTCCTCTAGATTCTTCTTTTGAGAATTTCATTGCAGCAGGTACATACTGCTTTCTGGTATTTGTATGAGCCTACAGCTTTCATATGCTGTTATATTCAGCACTTACACAGATGTGGAAGATCCAGGTCACGTCTCCTTTTGTTACCTTAAAGGACTAAACCCCCTTGCAACACTCCCTGGAGGAAAGTCCTCCTTGACATGCAACAGTGGCTTCTACAGTGTAGTTCTCTAGACCCATTTTTTAAGTTGGGCCCAGTGCAGAAAGGAATTCAAAATGTGTTGATTGAAAGGAAAGGACAGGAATACTCTTTTACACAGCCTTCAGGTTACTGTATCCGCTGTGATGGAAGTAAGGAATTTTACATTCTGCTTAAGGACCAGCAATATATTCATGTATTCTTTCCTCAGTTAGAGAGATTTTCTCTGCCTACTAAGCTGCCTGCAAGGAATGTGCTAGTTCTTGTGTTGTTTCTGCTTCTGTTGACTTACGGATGTGACTAAAGAAATATCTTCCAGAATATGACAGAGATTAGTGTGAATACTTCAGGCAGAAGGGGAAATAGAATTCAACCAGAGCTAACCATACCAAGTTGCTCTGAAAACTAAGCAGAAACAATTGTGACATTCTAAAGAAAATAATTTCATACTCTTTCTAGTAACATTTACTATTCTATATAGGTCATTTCAAAAGTAATGTCTCTTACTTATTTCCATAGAAACTACAACAGATACAAAGAACACAATAGCACTATTTCATAGAGGAAATTCTGAGCTACAAAACACTAGTTTTCAACATGGTCACCACCATTAGCTATGCATTTTCACCAGCAATGAACAAGAATCTGCATGCTTTGTTCATAAGAATCTTCATGATTATCCAGAATGTGGCATGTCTTCATGTTGCTCCTGCCACTGCTGAATTACACCACCTACTACCTCACTGTGCTCACACCCCATTAACGTTCAGAAAGTGAGTGGAAGTTGATGAATGAAAATGGGCACCATTAGGAATTTAATGACACGTTTGCTTCATACACACTTGCATCTCTGACACCATTCTGCCAGACTGTGTCTCTGCTACCATCTGTTGCACAACAACAAAATGTATTGGAATACTTGGGAAACGTTCAACCTCTTCTGCCATACTATTGTCCAGCCCTGATGTTGTGGGCCAACATAATAAAACAGAAAGTATTACAGTATTTCAGTGTAGTTTGATGTCATCCTAGGCCTTTCAGCAAACCAAGCCCTGCTGAAAAAGACCTGGGTGTACCCAGGATGGGAAGCTGGACATGAGCCAACAATGTGCCCTTGCAACCCAGAAAGCCAACCGTATCCTGGGTTGCATCAAAAGATGCATGACCAGCAGGTCGACTGATCCTGCCCCTCTACTCTGTGTTGGTGAGGCCTCACCTGGAGTACTGTATGCGGATGTGCAGTCCTCAGTATGGGAGAGACATGGACATGTTGGTGCACGTCCAGAAAAAGACCACAAAAATGATCCATGGAACGAAGCACCTCTCCAATGAGGACACATTGAGAGAGCTGAGGCTATTCATTCTGGAGAAGTGAAGGCTGTGAAGTGACCTGATGGCCTTTCAGTATCTGAAGGGGATTTTCAGGAAAGAAGGGGACAGTCTCTTCAGCAAGGTCTGTGGTGATAGAACAAGGGAAAATGACTTCAAGCTAAAAGAGGGTGGATTTAGGTTTGATATAAGGAAAAAATCTTTTACAGTGAGAGTGGTGAGGCACTGGAACAGGTTACCTACTGTTGTGGTTTATGCCCTGTCCCTGGAGAGTTTCAAGGTGAGGCTAGATCAGGCCCTGGGCAAACTGATTGTGATGTCCCTGTTCATTGCAGGGGAGTTGGACTAGATGGCCTTCAGAGGTCCCTTCCAACTCAAAGCATTCTATGCTTCCATGATTCTATTATTATGAAAAGTACCTCACTGACCTCCTAGCACTAACATCCAGACCTCCACCAAATCCATTCACATGCATATTCTCACTATCAATCCACAGTTTACAGTGGCAAATGACACCTGTAGGATGGACATGTTGCCTTAGTTAGCCAAAGGAATCAGCCACACTAAATAGTTACTTATTTATTTAACATTTGGAAATCTTCAGGTCCGTGTTGTCCGTAGGTTGGATTAAAGGTAGAGACACAGAAGGGTTAGAAGGGTATCACTATGTTGTTGTACTTTAAAAAAGTGACTTTGCTCTACTTTTAGGATAGTAGAGATCTTGCCTGTAGCAGAAAGATCCAGGTTGCTAGGGAAAAGTGAACAAAAGTATTCCCCTACAACCCTGAGAGAATTATGTGAATCCCACAGAGAAGTGGATTTAAGACCCACCTGACTGCTCAGCACTTCTCTGTTGCTCAACAGCAGGTTGATCTCCTGCTTACTTGGTATTTTAGATCCTGTTTCTGAAATGATTAACTCTTCAGACAACTGTAGAGAGAAGCTTAAACTAAATTCTCTTGTAGTCCTGAGGCTCAAATATCCTTTCAGTATATCCCTTACTTTATGTGCTATAGTATTCTAAAGAAAAATGTCTTCATGATGTACAGTGGATCCTTTGCCCAGGAATCCATGAAGTACCTAAGATGCTGAAGGGTATAAATTTCATCACTTTCAGTGATCTATGCATACTGACAGCAGAATAAAATTTTCTAAACTGAATTGCTGTCTACCATTGGCAACTTACTTTTATCACTGAAAAGAATCATATTCCTAAAATATCTGCGATCCCTGAAAATCAGCACAATAACAGCTCATATGAGTAAGTAAAAGAGGTAGAAAATAAAGAGACATAGTATTTCTCTGTCTTATATGTTTAAAGATCGACCTCCCTTGTAAGAATGGAAACTCTTTATCAAAGATTTGACTGATTTCCTCTTTGGATTTTACGGAAAGAAAGTAATATCATAAACTTTAAACTTTGAGGGTCCCTGTAGACTGTTTTCACACATTCTTCTTTATAAAATTTAAACTCTGCACTAACATAAGTTGACATATCTAGCTAGATGAAATTGACTTAAACTCCCACTTTACAGCCAGAATGGTAGATCTGACTAACACTTCCAGTGCAAATTATCTTCATATTGGCTATCATGACAAGGCCTTTTTCCTGCACAGCTGTTATAATTTTTATTAAACTATTACAGTGCCCCCGATCATCTACCTAGGATATCACTGATAAATCCATGACTAAAAAATAAATATATGTACTTTTTCAAAATACAGCAATTATGAAGATGCATTGCCAATATCTGAAGATTAATGGCAAACTTGATCCTCAGTTTCTAAAGTATGAAGAAATGAAGAAATGTATGCTACATTACGGGATGTGAATGACCCAGGCACTCTGTATTGGTTGTTGAAATTAAAATGTATATCACTTTTTTTTTTTTTTTACTTTTTTTTTTTAATTGCAGTTGATAAGGAGATAAAAAAGTTAATATTTTTCATCATCTTAATGGTCTCCTCTAGATCAATAATCTATCATGTCTAACATTCACATAGCACACCTACAGATTTTATCTTTCTCAAGCTTAACTACTTTGGATGAATTCAGTAAAGATTTCTGCATACAGATTTTTTGAATCGTTTTTTTTAGTCCCCTTGTTTAAATATACTCACTGATATTATCTTGACTTCTAGTGGACACTTATCCACATTGCAAAATTTGGCATTGTAACATTGACTGGCAGCCTGATGAAGAAAAGCCCAGAGCAAGAACAGCAGGAGCATTGGAAGGTCAGGATTTGTACTGACTGAGCTGTGCTGAAGAGCTTGTACAGCACATTTGCATAATTTGCTGTGGAAATTACTCAGTTCTCACAAATATTTTGAAAGGAGAAAGGATTTCTGGATATTAATGGATTTACAAGAAATATTTGCTAATCTCATGCTTTGAGATTTAACTTGTTCACAAAACACTTGTTGAATAAAAGGATTTTGCTTACTGAACCCAAGAAACAGACTTTGAATAAAAATGTATTTTTCTTTTAGGTGTTCCCACCATTTAAAAATAAGCTGAATGGGCCACATTCCCAACCACAATCACATTGTGTGCAATTCTATTTCAAAATATGGACTTTTTTCAATAATCATTTTATTAAAAGTTGGAAGAAAAAGGTCAGAAGGAAAGAAAAATAGGAAGAACAAGAGAGAGGGCAAGCTAGCTTACAGATTTATGCTGCCATAGCGACTGTTGCTGAAATCCAAGGTAGATAAAGTTAACACAGTGATTTACTGCCTGCACTCTTCAGAAATCAGAATCTGAACTGATGTAGGGAATAGTGAAGGAGTGGGAAAGGATGGTCATTAAATTGGGGAATCTCTTCCTGTGAGATAATAAAAATGGCAAAACTCAACTTTAAAAAATGCTAAAGAAAACTATGGTACAGAGGTGTACCAGAGATATTTAATGTAATGGCCTGGATGCAAACACTAACTCAAGGAGTTCTTAAATGAATGATTACTTGAAGTATTAGCAGCAGTCATAGGGAGTAGTTTTATTTCCTGCTTGTAATGCATTTTCCCTAATCATTTGCTCCTGGGCACTGTAAGAGAAAGAATACTAGGAATGGATCTTTGATCTGACTTAATATTCTAGTTCTTATGCTTTCTTTTTCTTATTACTCCAAAATCAAAGAACTTCCTAGTTAAGCCAGTTCTGGTTTCCTGTTGTTTTGTGAATGTATCTGCAGATATCTTTCAGGTCGTTTGTATTATAGCAGGTTAATATATCCAATGGAATATACTCAAATTTATTTCAAGATGGGGAGAAAATCATCCTCAAAAGATCAGAATGAGTACCAGGCAAAAATGTTATTAATTCAAGGGGAATTTTCAAATTATTTGGTATATTTTGTCATGTTCTATCCTCAGTTCCCATTTCTCATTCACAGAGAGAAAATAGGATAAAGATTTATACATACACAAAGTGATAGAATTAAGTCAATCCTAATGGGACTCAATAGTTTAGCATCAACCTATCCAAGCATAAGGAAGCTCTTTACTAAATGGAGTGTGATCCTAGAACTTGTTCTGCAACAGATCTTGGATTCTGTCTTGGGAAGGATGGAATAACCGTTGTGTTGGTAGTGGCACAGGAGATGCGGTACTGGAAGGTTATGGGCACTGTTTCAATCTTTGTGGTAACTTGTAATGTAAACCTTCCTCTACAGTTAGACAATCTCTCCCGTGTGCTGCTTCAGGCTCAAACATTTTTTTTCTCTCTTGTTACAACTTCTCCATACATATTTAGAGAAGCAACTTGAAATTTCAACCTAGGAGAAACAAATGAGCTGCAATTCTAATTAGCTTCTGTACAGACTCTCAGAAAAATCTTCTGTAACATTCACTCCTAAGTCTAGTCTTTGTTTATATAGAGTAATCACTGAAAAGAACTAATTACAAATCATTGCAAAATAACATGTAGGAAATCAGAAAAAATAAAAGAGAAATAGAGTTACACCAAAGATGTTATATGAGAAGTATAGCCTTAAAAGCCTGTCTTCCTTAGACAATAGCATTCTACATTTGTCCATTTATTGAGGACTGTGACTGTTTCTGTGTTGTTGACATTCAAAAAAAGCTTTTTCTCCAAGGTTGGAATTTTCACCTTGTTCTACAGACTTGAGAGTAGCCTGACCAGATGATCCTAGCAGGCACCTCTCACCTAATCAATCCCCTAGCACTAAAGCAGCTGTGGCAGTTAATGGCACATTGGTCTCCCCTGGTTTTTCCTGAGAAACACACTACTCTCATCTTCCAAAACTGGGAAAGGAAATGTAAGAGTCTGTTACATAGGAAGACAGAATCGTGGCCCTCAATCCTTACACAACTATGTTTCAGCAAAGAGGCAGAGAAAGCTTTTTGTTTATTTATTTTTATATACTTTACGTACAAACACACAAAACCCCCTAAAAGTTGTTTTTCTGGGGTAAGTCAGAGAGAAACAGAGCTACAGGGCACCTGTAGTGTCAACAGATGAAATCCTTCTGTTTATTTGCAAATGGAGGAGTATAGTTTTGACTACTTGACCTTTTGGATTCTGGATCAGAGAGTTTGATAAACAATCATCAAAAGCAGAAAGTGCCTCTGAGAACACATGGTGAAAACTACTGGTGAGACATAATACATTTATTTAATTGTCATGGCTTTAATGGATATCTGGTCTGGAAACCATAGCTTGAAGAGATGCCAAAAGGAGAGAAGTATATTTATTTAAAATATTTATATGTGACAGAGGTTCACTGCAGCCTTGATATTCTTCTGTGGAAGTGGAAGGGCAAACTATAAATTACATATTCTAATCCTGTCACTCTGAAAAACTGTAATCCCCTTCTAGCTCTACTGCTTTAGAATAGAGTAACAATGAGGACAAGGCATTCCTTGATGAAAGTGTGTCATATTATGCAACGGGAAAAGAAGGTTGCCTATCAGACAAATTCGTTTTAAGATCAACTACTGAAAATGTCCAAAGTACAGAAATTAAATAGAAAACTGTTGGATTTCAGGATTTTCTTTAAATTGATTTGGAATTGCACCCGGTTACCTCTCATGACTTTTTTCCCTAAGACTTTCAACAGTTTGAAGCAAAAGTAAGTAACTATTTTTCTGATATTACAAATCAATTTTCAAATAAACACATATCTAATTTAATAACCTCTGTTTTGGAGAAAAAAATAGCTCAGAAAATTAAAAAAAAATTGTCAATTTATCATTCCTACAGTAATGAAATTGTGATAAAATTCAGAAAGTTTGCAAATCATAGTATTCAAATGATACAATTTGCAAGATAATCTTCATTAAAAAAACACTGTTCAGCTTTATTCATAACTGTCTATTCAAGAGATCTGAAAGCCAGACATGAAGTAGATCATGGCTGGTATACCATATAAAAACAGACTATGCTTGGCTGTCTCTTTTACAAATGCAAAAATGAGATTTATATTTGCAACTGCTTTTATCTCTCCAATTTCTTGTATATATATTACATATTAAAACGAGTATTTCACATCTTATATTACTATGAGATTTTGTCTTGCTATTTTGTTCTTTGTTTTTCTCAATGTAACATGTAAGCAAGCATGTGACTCATAATACAGTTAGCATTTTGAAATGCTATATTATGAGTACTCATTCTTGATTCTGATGCGTTTGATTGTATGCATAGTAGAAATGCTTTTTCTTTCTTTCTTTGTGGAGGCTACAGTGATGAGGCAAGAGATTGTATGTTGGCTGTGGAATGCTTTTTGCATCTTTTAAACAATGGTGATATGCATTACTGGAAGAGTTGTCATTTCCAGTTGTAATTGATTTCCATGGCTGCCAGGGTATAACATGTAAGATCATGACAGCAGGAAAATATGGGAACAGGCAAGTCACCACTGTGCTTAATCCAGGATTGTCTGTTCATCATATTTTAAAGTTTAAGTTGCACTTGTCAGTTGAGATCATGGGCTGTCTACCCACCCCCAACCCTTTCTCTTAGAGAAAATATTGGCATAGTGCAGTGAATTTACTGGAGGGCATTATTTCCCCTCAGAGTTATGAGGATTGCAGGAAAGAGTCCCTTAATCATTTCTGTTGGGGATTAAATAAAAGAGATGTTTCCATGTATCTCAAATACACTTAAAAGAGATGTGGGTGTGGATGATTGGCATTATTCCCATTAATGACATGTCAGGAAGTTTCCTGCTTTGTTCCAAAACTCATCCTGTTTACAAGACATTCTTAGATATCCAAACTCAACCCATAATTTTCAGCCAGAGTCAGGCTGACACAGTTTTTCCAAAACAAGCATTTCTAATCTGTTTGACTCCCTGCTACATTAAATATCATCCTTGTGTGTTAGCAAGTCAGTAACATCCATCCGCTTGGGATGGGCCAAACTGACTGGTTTCATTTGTACATGACTAACAATAGTGAGCTCTACATGCAAAGAAGATTAAAGAAGGTGCAATCTATTCCTATAAATTTTCTGTAGTGATATGGGTTCTTACTAGGTAGATCAGGAAGCTTTCCAGCCAGAACTCAGGCACTTCTAGCAACTTAGCAGAGAAAGGCAGAAGACGACAGATAAGTACTGTGAAGCATTCTATTTCAGTAATTTTACACAAAAATTCTCTAATGGAGCAAAAGAAAGAATGATTAAAAAAGGTGATCCACCCAGGGCTGCAATGCTTATGAGATATTTATACCTTTAAATAATGTTTTAAACAACTCACATCTCTGATCAAGGCAAAGGAAATGGAAAAGAATGGTGGTTGATTTCTTAGCAATGGAAGGTTGTCCTTCCAAAATATTACACACAAGAAATGGAAATGAAAAGAAACCCCAAGGACTGTGCAGTCCCACTCTGCTAACTCATATTTCTGTGTGCCCCCACTGCTTTTATCTTTCTCTCTGCTTACAAACAGATACCCAACAGAAAGATATTCAAGGCATAAACCAATGCTTTACATAGTAACTCAAAATAAAATTTTAAAAATATTAAATTCAGATGATAATGTAAATAACAACTGAGTTTGCAATGAAATCAGAGAAACAGTAAAAATCCAGAAGCACAGAGATGAAATAGGAAATACTAATCTGCACAGGAGCCAAGGAAAGGAAGGACAAGTGCTAGTAGAAAGTTTCTGCTGGCTATAAAGGGAAGAAATAAGCTTAACATTTGAAATTTTTTTATTTAGTTCATTTGAATTTGTCAGCAGTTTACAGGCCTATTTAGCCTGGTTCTGTGAATAAAGGGGGAACTCATGGGGAAGCGGGGAAAGGAAAAAGGTAGGGATATGGACCTAAAAACAAAAATAGTGACAATCTGAGGATGAAAGGTGATTTACTAAATATAATATCAGAATTCAAGATAACGCAATGTAATACAATTAAAATTGAGACTAATAAAACAAATAAGAGAGATTGTCCAGAAATCAAAGGCCTTACTGTAATGCTGAAGGTGAGACACTGCAGAAAGTAAAATGGGACATCTCCTAAACTGTGAACAGTTTTATCTTTCCCTTTGAATGCAAAATAGAAACAGAACAGTGAACAGTCCTTTGGGATATATATTTCTTCTTCTCTTCTGAGACAGGTATACCTGGAACTATTGACAATCCATGGAATGGAAACATTAACTCTTCAACTCCCCATGTACTACATGATGCTATGATGTGGAATACCAATAACAAAAATCATAAAACCATGACAAAATGTATAATTTTCAACATTTACATGAAGTGCTTTAAAAAAAAACAGATATGCTAAAAATAAAGCAATTTTAAACTACTGTTGACTCATTAAACAGTGTTGTACTGTGCTCAAGAACTGTCATTTTTACAGTAATCTAATCCATGTTTTTTAATCTCACCCTTAACTCAAGTCCCGGGGGAAGGGGGAAGGTGTGGAGAGAGGAAGACGCTTGCAAGATTCACCAAACAAACAAAATAAAGACTAGAAACAAGTTCCTGAGAACAAGAGCTGAAGATACCAAACAGATATTCCTCTTCTGGTCTCCTCCAATGGAAGTGCAAAAATCACATCAAAAGAGACACAGTCTCCCGCACAAGATTTTAGAGTTACTGTGTCTGCAAAATTTAAAATGCACATGCTTAACTGCAACTAGAAAAATATCTGGCTTCTGGTGAAAAATAGGTAAATTGGCTGAAGGGCCTTGGTGGGAAATATGGTCTGCAGCTTCCAAAGGAAAGCAAGAGATCATCTAGTCCAATGATCCTCCCATTGCCATTGCTACCACAAGCTACTAAACCACCTCTCTCATAGCTCCTCATCCAGACACCTCTTGAATACTGCCAGGGACGGTGACTCCACCACCTCCCTGGGCAGCCATTCCAGCGCTTGACCATTCTCTGAGACAAAAAGTTCTTCCTTATGTCTGACCCAAACCTCCTCTGCTACAACTTGCAGCTGTTTCCTCGGTCCTGCTACTTGCCAGGAAGAAGAGGCCAAACCTCTCCTCATCACAACCTCCCTTCAGGAAGTTGTAAAGTGCAATGAGGTCTCCCCTGAGCCTCCTCTTCTCCAGACTAAACAATCCCAGCTCCCTCAGCCTCTCCTCATAAGACTTGTGCTGCAAACCCCTCACCAGTTGCCCTTCTCTGGACATATTTCAGGGCCTCAATATCTTTCCTGTAGTGAGGAGCCCAAAACTGAACACAGTACTCAAGATGTGGCCTCATCAGTGCTGAGTGCAGGGGGATGATTACCTCACTGCTCCTGCTGGCCATTCTAATTCTAATGCAGGCAGCATGCCATTGGCCCTCTTGGCCACCTGGGCACACTATCAGCTCATTTTCAGCTGAGCCTCAACCAACACCTCCAAGTCCTTTGCCTCTTCACAGTCATCCAACCACTCTTCCCCAGTCCGATAGCACTGCATGGGATTATTGTACCCAAAGTGCAGGACCCAGCACTTGGCCTTGTTGAACCTCATCCCATTCACCTCAGCCCAGTGATACAGCTTATCTAGATCCCTCTGAAGAGCCTCCCTACGCTCAGGCAGATCAACACTACCTCCCACCTTGGTGTCATCTGCAAATTTACTGAGGGTACACTCAATCCCTTCATCTAGGTCATCAATAAAGATATTAAACAACATGGGCCCCAGTACAGACCCCTGGGGGACACCACTTGTAACGGGTCACCAGCTGGACTTAACTCCATTGACCACAACCTGTTGGGCACTCTAGCCAGTTCCTTACCCAAAGAAGAGTATGTCTGTCTAAGCCACAGGCAGCCAGTTTCCCCAGAAGAATCCTGTGAGAGACCGCATCAAAGGCTTTGCTGAAGTCTAGCTAGACTACATCAACAGCCTTTCTCTCATCTACCAGGCTGGTCACCCAGTGATAGAAGGAGATGAGCTTGGTCAAGCACAATCTGCTTTTCATGAACCTGTGCTGGCTGGTTATTTGCACAGAAAACACAAGGAGAGAGTGGAGAGGAATTAGAGGGAGGGGGAAAGAGAGGACCAATTACCACCTTCTCCCTGCTGGCCATCACTCTTGATGCAGCCCAGGATACAGTTGGCCTTATAGGCTGCAGTGTACACTTCTGGCTTCAGCTTACTGCCAACAAGGACACCCAGGTCTTCCTCTGCAATGAAGTATATGTCTGGAAAGGGTTATAAATATGGAATCCTATGTTAGTATCGTTAATCTTCAGGAACTTTGAACTTTTTGTTCTTCAGCATGATGCTCTTTTTCTTCCTAACAAAGGTTAAGGTAAGCCACAGTAACCGATGTAGACAAATTGTTGTATGGATATAACACTTGGCAACATGTTTTTTTATCATCGGATTATAATGATAACTTTTAAAAAGTCCTCAAAGCCTTAATATGATCAGGCAAGCCATCAACTTTCAAATCACCCTGGATATTGATTTCAAGTTTCAAACCAATCCATGTTTCAAGACTAATTTAGGAACTATTACACTTGAAAAACAACAAATTGGGTAGAAGTACCCCTAAGCCCCCGTTTGCTTATTTAACTAGGCACTCATGCATTCCTGCCAAATCTGGTTTTCATGAAAGTCAATTTATTTGTTCATTATGTGACATTTGAAACCATTCAAGCAATTGTGAGGTGGGATTAATGTCTGTGCAGTAGTATTTCATGATTGAAATGTTTTGGCCATTTTTGGAGGAAACTTAAGACATGAAGATAGGGCATGAAAATGCACAGAAATATCAAAGCCGCCTTATTGATAACATTGTAATTTTGTTGTGTTGATACATTGTAAGGATTCCTGGCGGGTGTGGTCCTGATGTACTTAGAACTGGAGGATCTGAAAGACTGAAATGTAAGCCATTTTCAAAGAAAATTATCTGATAACATTAGCTCTGTTCCCCTGCCAAACAAAATTCCATTAACCAGCTGAAATGGGACTTAATAACAATCATGTAAACCAATTAGCCTCAATTTATAACTCCATTAGGAGCTTTATTCATCACCACATGGCTTTATAGATCTGTGCTTCCTTCTGACATTTGGCAGATTAAATAACAAATAAGGCCTGGGGTACAAAACAAGAATGTAAATGCAGATTACCTAAGTAATACTTTCATTTCTGAAAAGAGATAAATTTGAAATCTCATACTTGTTACACATTCCACAGAGTTATTCTAGACTTAAAAAGTAAAACGTCTATACCTAAAAGCATATACTGTAGCTGGATTAATATTTTCACAATGTATGAGATCAGAGGGAAACCTAAAATCACCTGAACCTTTATCTGAACTACAGGTCACTCACTCTGCTACCAATACACTTATCCTTTCAACATTAGTAAGATCAAGACATTTTAGTCTTCAGCAGAATAATCATTTTTCGCTTTACGTGTCAAGACAACCATCACCATTCCCCCTTGGAATTGATAACCAGGGTTATCCCACTTAATAGTTTGTGATCCACACCACGTTAGAAGGTGAAAAATTACACTTTATGTACTCCTGCTAAACTATTTTCAAGACCTAGTCAAGACCTAGTTTGATCTGGTGATTAATTTGATTCTGACCATATAATTTAGATACCTAGAAGTAGATTTACTGGAACTGGCTTGGCCAGTTTTCTTTCTATTCACTTTTCAATCTATACCAAATATACAGTATTCCACAGCAGAAAATAAGAAAGAGGTAGAGAAACTGAGAGAAGATTTCTTCTTGGATGGTCAGTTGTTGCCCTTGTTGCCTTGAAGCACAACAGTTATTTGCAGTTACTTTCTAAATACAGATATTAAGAGTGGTTTGAATAGAAGTCAGAACATACTATTTACTTATCCCTCTGAGCATATACATAGCAATAGTGGATCAGAGACTCAGAACCAGGCCAAATGCTCAGCTGAATGCTGAGACCTTTAAGATCAAATCCAAAAGAGGTTTTTCTTCAGCCCAGCGATCATTTCTTTGATGGTTCTCAGTATATATATTTTTTATTGAATTAGAAAACAAAAACTGCACAATTCCACATAGTATTTTGGCACAGTTGTTAGCAATGCTTTAAATAGAATCAAATTATTTTCCCAGTGGTGCATTTTTGAACTGAGAATCCATTTGAGTGTTTACCTACAATGATTTATAAGTCATTTCCTAACCCATTATTCTTCAGAAGAGTTAGTCTGTAGACAAAGACTGCCTCTTTCAATTTCAGATAATGTGCCATATTGCATTTGAACAAGTTATTTTTGGTTCTGTTGGACTATGATTAACTGAGCAAAGGACACCATCTGTTACAACATGACAACAACATGTAGTGAAATATTGGTGGGAAGGTTCAACTTCTACTGCCATACTACCAACATCCAGCTGTGATGCCAAAGGCCAACATAATAAAACAGGAGGCATTACTTTCAGAGCAGCCTTCATAGAGTCTAGTATAAAAACGAGGCACTTAAATTAGGCAAATATTTTCTTCCCATTTCAGCTGCACAAGAGTAATAAATGATAAGCAAAGAGCAGACAGTGAAAGAATCCCAAAAATTATTTTACACTGTAATTAAATTTGTACCAGAATTGGTATGATATGGCACGATTAACTTGTTCCTGCCAGTTCCGTCACCCTCTCATGTTCTTCTCCATAAGCAATTTTATCAAAGTAAAGCCTTTTAATCAAAGTAGATAGTTTTACTCTAAAAGAGCTATTCTTTAGATCTTTTAATTACTGCATAGAACCTCGCATTAACTTCAGTACCTCAAATCTGATTCTTAAGAACAAGTAAGGACTGACAAGAGATCATGACAGAGTTTTTCCTGATTTATGATACAACCACACACTTGTAGAAGAACTTCATGCATTCATCCTCAATTTAATTCCTGTCTGATGAGGAACAAATATTCTAAGCTAAATCCCAGCTCCTTCTCCTCACAGCTCCTATTCAGTCCTCAGTTCAAACTATGATGAATTGATGTCATAGTTGCATTAATTTGTAAACATTGCATTTCTGAATGTGAATTCAGGAATACAGTTCATATTGTTATTCAAATCTGAAATGTTCACTTTACTTTTGACTGCTTTTTTGCAATATTAATTTTAATGAGTAATTACTAATCTTTTGAAGTAACATAAGGTTACAACCTTAATTAGCACATTTCCTGGACTTTGTCAAGAAAAAAACAAGACAGTTTTGGCAAATTACCAGTTACTGTAATCAATAGCAGCTTGAACAGAGTAAGCTGCAAACACAGTATTTTTTTTCTGATTATCACCTAAATTATAGATACAAATAATGATATCCTTGAAGTGAAAACTGCTCTTTGGGCTTGATCCCAAAGTGAGTGACATCAATTAAAACACTCTTTTGCTTTACATCATGCTTTTGAATAGGCCTAATGGCATCAATTAGAGACTCATTTCCCCTATATTATGCATGGGAGCAAGTCTAAAATTATAAAAATGTAATTACTCCAGCTTTAATTTGACAATATTGAGAGAAATATAAGACCTAACATGTTATCAAGCACTTTGCATTTCTGGATCTAAGAAACAGGTGGGCACATCCCAACCATTCATCAGCCAGTGAAAGAAGTGGTCTAATAATTTTTATTTTTCCCTTACACAGTAAAAAGAAAACAAAAGGAATTAATATGAAGTGAGAATTATTAAACGCTGTTTTACAGATAAATCAGAGGCCTAATCAAACAATGGATTTTAGTTTGATTGTATGTTTAACTGGACTGGTGACAAAAACTGTATAGTTTAAAAGGGCTCACCACTGATTATTGCTTGGCACTGACCAGTGATCTGAGAATTACACATCTCACAATTTGACATTTATATGCTGATAATGTGGTAAAACTTCATGTCTCATTTCAAGACGAATTATCACAGTGCTTTCCTTTATAATACCATTACAATTCCTGACAAAGTTGGTAATGTCCTTGTCTCGAGGTGACTCATTTCCTTCTTGTCTGACGATGGAAATAGGCTATGTAGACAAAGTACCAGGAAACAGATTTTAAAACACTGATGTAACCACATGGGATACTGTGTTTGTAAACCACTTTTTTCCAGTTTCACATTCTTTCAAAAAAACATGCTCATGTAATGTGGTGTCTTTAGGTCTTCCCTGAATTTCAGTAATTGCCTCTCCCTGACAGACAGAAGGGAGTTTCTTTCAGACACCTGAACACAACTCTGCAAACCACAGGTGTTCAGTATGCACTTGTTACATAAACATTTTTCCTTAAAAATTTGAAATTGATAGCACTAGCTCATATGAAAACAGCCCCTAAAGAAGCAAAGAAATGAGTCAGCATGTAGAATGTCAAGAAAGCCTTTTGCCTTGTTTCTTCAGCTCAGATACCAAAGATGAGAAAGAAATGAGAGAGAGAACATCAGTTACAGGAATCAGCTAGTGACAGGGATTTCAGCAGCCTGTGGGGATATTTAAGGAAAAAATCATGAGCTGCACCATAAAGGCTATTATTGGTTGTTCTCACTGAAGTTAAACGAATGAAGTTATGTCTTAATCTCATGCCTTGATTGTTAGCTTTCTTCCTGTGCATCTAGGAATGTGCCTCGTAGAACAGCTAAGCCACATCTGATAGACCATAGACTTAAAATCTTTAAATTTTTGACCACTTGTCAAAAATAGTTTACCTGCAAAACAAATGGGTTTTGCACTTAGCTGCATTCAAAATAACGCAAGGGTGAAATGACTTGCACAGGAATATTTCCTTATTCTTGTGGTGAATATTATCTCATTCCCCTGAATCAGCGTGCACCCAGGCTGTGAGCCAGCACCCATTGAAGCATGTGGACTTCCTCCATGGGAACTATTTTTCTGGGCTCTTGGAATGTTCCTACCTCATTCCTGTGGTGGGTGTAAACATAAATAATGCAGCAATAATCACGGAGAAATCAAGTCAACGCTGAAATACTTCCTAAAGGTGACACAAAGAAAAGTCAAATTAAAGAATGACAAACGAATAAAAGATTTTGGTTAGCAAAGCCAAGAAAGGAGTTTACTTAGTTTACAAAATAAAACGTGTAAATCCATAATCTCGTGAAATGAAGAAAAAAAGCTAAAGAAGGAAAAGGAATACCTTGAAAGAATAAAAAATGATTAAAAGGGAAAGAAAATGAAAAGAAGGAAAGGAAAAAATAACTAAAAGTAAAAATTTTCAACTCAAAAATTATCATTTTGAAGTTATTTTTCTAAAGTCAATCTTTGTTCAAAAAAATAATACTTTAACTATAGCAATATAACTGTCTTAATATAAGTGTGTTAAACAAGCACTAGATCTTAGCCTCTCCTGAGTTACTCTTTATACCCATTTTCCAGGGGTGCACATGAGAGACAGGAGAATATGCCAGGTGGGCAGTGGCTGTAAGAATGATACAGCAACACTAGCAGTGGCTGGCCAAGCCGGATATTACTGTCAGTGATATGACACTGGATATCACTAAAAATTCTACTGTATTGCTTGGTGGGGTGCATGTTTTGGTTTTTCACACATCATAGCAGGATTTCAGAGGAGCAGCCAGTTCCTCCTAGGATCTGTTACTACTGGAATGCTCTTCATACTTGTAAACAATAAAACATTCCTAAAGCTAAACAATCACTGTTAAAAAAATAAATTATGTGACTGGAAAACCTGAAATGCTTTCTGTTTTGGCAGTTCAAGCTGTCTGAAATGTTTGCAACAAAACAGATTATAAACTTGGCATTCAGAAAAGGGTAAAACAAACACTCATGAATGTTTAAGAAAGCCTGAAAGGTATTTATCATTTTAAAATCCAAACTATATGGCCACATAATTTTGTATTGTTTTGACTCAAAACCATGTGGAACTTCATAATTGTTACTGAATTTGATAAACTCATCAAACTTAAACATATAAATTGAACCTGAATGCTTTGCGGAATAATTAATTCTCTGAAGTCTAAAATTAAAAGGTGCTTAAAAGAGCTTGACATAGGAAGAGCTATACATTAATGGGCTTTAAATGCAGAAAGTACAAAACTTGCCCTATATCCTCAAAGTTCCTCCATTTCTTCTGGGGAGAAATGTAAATGCTACCATAATAAAAATAAGAATTTTGATTTCTTATTCTGTGCTTAGCGATACTTCACACAGCAGAACATAGATACATACAGATATACATGATATAACATACAGATATTTATGTTAGACTTGCCAGTCTAAAACAAACATACCTTACTAACATTACCTAAACATAGAAATTAATATCTAGTGTATTTATGCTGTACAAATACTTGTAATGCATAGACAAAAAAGGCTTTTATAATCCTAAGTGAATTCTTCTCAAAAACAGTGCTAAATCTACTTAATTTAAACAGTTGGGATGCGGTTTTTTATTTATTTATTTATTTTATTAAGCCTTCTCTTTTGGGGAGAAGGAAGAGCTAAAAATAGCACTGTACAACTGTATCCATTGTAATTAAGGGCTCCATTTTATTACTATTTATTTTAATATTAATCTTTATAATTATTTCTTTGTATGAACCTAGCCTGTTGAAATGACATATCTTCTCACTCTTTCCTACTTATTCTTTTAGTAACTTAAATCTTATATTTTCTAGTTTTCCAATATTTTGTGTTTTGTTTTTATCCCCTTTTTATTTTGTCACTGTTTTAAAGACACTGTCTCAGTGAGATATCCATAAAGAAACTTACTATTTTCTAATTCAAAATTTAATCAAATTCAATAATTTAGGTTTCATCAATGTCAGAGAAGCTTAGTATTTCCTTCCAGTGAACACTGCTGATAATAACTTTATCTTCTTAGCTCTGCTAATTGAGTAAATATCAAGGTATCCTGATTTTTCCAATCCTTCTTACCTTAGTTTTTATACCTCAGCAATGACTTTCATTAATTCATTTCTCAGTTTCTTACAGGTAAACAACCAGTTGCTCTTGCAGCTGTAACTACCCCATTGGTACCTTTATGTTGGTTGTGTTTTTTTGTTTTTTGTTTTTTTTTTTTTTCCTATTGAAACTTAGTTATCAACATGTTCTTCCTATATCTTAATATTTCTGAAGTGCAGATAGTTTATCCATCATTTTTGTGAAAATTAGCTAGAAATATAAGCCTTGAGCAATTTTGACAGGATCTAAAACTGTATTAACACACTGTAACAACTTACACTAATTACCTAGGACAGCTTTTATTTCCTTCTCAATGAACTCTTTTAGCTCACTGAACAAAAATTACTTCCCTTTAGTTTTTATACTTTTCTGCAAACCTTTCTTCCCTCCAAAAGTAGTTGCTTCCTTATGAAGTGAACGTTATTCACCTTAGCACAACTTCTTTGTTTCATAGAGGTATTCACCTCACACTACTGTACTCGATAGTAAAAGCATAGGAATCCCCATGACTTTCAGGTGAATTAGAGAGAAGACTATGCGACTCATAGCAACATCTCACTAGTGCTTTCACAATATCATTCCTTAACTCAATAAATAAATAAATACCTGTGTTGTTGATTAAAAGAAGGACACACAGAGACCAGCTAGAAGCAAAGAACAGCTGCCTTTATGATGTGGCAGCAGGGGTGGGGCAGGGACAGGATAAGTGCCTGAATGAGGCCAGGTGTTATTCCACACTGCATGGCACCATGTAGAAAGCTACAATTAAGCTATAGGAGAAGGTTATGGGCAGTTGCTATTGGAGTTTGTTGCTGGGTGTTGGTTGGCAGGTGATAAGGGCTTATCTTGCTGGTAGTTCAACTGTATGGTTGTTGATAGCTGGCTGTTGATCAGCAGATGATGAGTAATTGCATTGCAGCTATATATATTGTTATTTTCTGCTTTAGTAAATAACTTTTATTTTGGTTGAGAAGTTCTACTTCGTTCCCAATTCTCTTCCTTCTTCTATTTGAAGGGGAATGAGCAAAAGCTGCCTTCCAAGTTAAGCCATAACCTTATAGCATAAAAACATTCAAGAGTATAGTCACGTAGTACCAAAAGGTGTGTGAGGTCAGGGCTTTCTACATTATACAGCATTCTGTAGAGTTAAATTAAGGTACTGCTCGAGTGAATGATGTAATACAGATGTATCTGACAAAGAAAGATGTCTGTGTTCATCTTTGAGTTTGGTATTGTTGCTGACTTCTGGCTTTACATATTTTAATGCTGGTATAAAAGGCTATGCTAATGCATCTGTTCTGTATGTCAATCCAAAATCAAAGTAAGCAAAAGGCTATTTGGCTTTGTAAAATACACTGCTAACAATTATCTGTGGAAAAAAAAAGAAATTGGCAATGAGAACACTGTTAGTACACAATGTAAATAGTATGTTAAAAGGTAAAAAATAAAAATTAAAAAAAAATCATATGCCTTCAAAATGACAGAAAGCAGAAAGTATATTGAGGGTTAAACAACATCTGCAGATTGTAAAATTAAGATTAATATATTAGCTTATAGAAGATTCAACCATCATCATGCTTTAAATATAGAGACTAATTAAACTGCCATGCTCTTATAAATGTGAGAGCTGGAGAAACAATCCAACTCAGAATGTATAAAAATTGAAAATAAAAGATATTTAAAGGCAGTAATGGAAAACCATTTTAAAGAGTTCAGCAGTTCCCAGCTTCCATTTTTGTTCCATAAAGATAAGGAACATATCAGGAATATTTGCAAGAAAAGAAGGTATTATATCCCTCAGGAATGAACATGAGCAGATAAAAAGGGTGCCTGAAAGCTGTTTGCTTGAGGGATTCTTAGGCAACATTCGTGCCCTAAAACAGTTCTGACAACATATGTGTTCTAGCTTGTAGTACACCAAACCTTCACAGTCACAATGTAAAACAAAGCAGGACGGATTCAGAATCGCCTTGTTCTCATCAACACTTAAGCACAAGCATGATTAATAAAACTGTTGTAACTGCAGTGTTTTCGTACTCTCATCTCTGACAATGTCACATGCTAAATACTTGCAAAAAATGCTCAAGGCCTTATTAGTAACTCATCATCTTGCTGAATGCTGACACTAAAAGCAATCTTGTTGCTTAACTGACTTCGTGCCCCTCAAACATACCATCCTACACCCTGCCCCTTTTCTCTTAGGCCTTCTATTGCTGATAAAAATATTTTTCTAGATTTCTCTGGTTACTTTCTTTGGATTTTTATTCGAGTCACTTTTTTAGCTTTATCCCTAGCTCTATTCTGGACCTTCAATACTTTATTCTTTTTCAGTGACTGCTGGGTCCTTTTCTATTCTTCCTCATCATTTATCCCTCTGCTAATATTTGTTTCAGTTCTTCAATACAGTATTATTAACTAATTTATTGTTCTAGATTTAAGTATAGATGAGAGTTTTAGAATTTCGAATTGGATATTAATTGAGAAAGAAACATTCTTTGTGAACTTAATGTGCTTGCGACTTAGTCTTTCCTTCTCCAAAGATGTTAGTTAAGGCACAGCTATTTGCCAAATTGCTGTGGTTAGCCTCAGGTTATTGAAAAGACTTGAAGTGTCCTCTTTGCCACCTAGTTACAAAATATTGTCTACTGCTTAAATGAGCAAATTCTTTTTTTTTTTTTTTTTTTTTTTTTTTCACTAAGGAAATTGAAGAAAAAGAATATATTATGAGCCAAATTCCTCATTTATGTACCAAAGTATTTTTCAGATACTGCATCTTATTGATATCTTTATGCCACCCAATTGCCTACATAAGCCAAAATTAAAGTTAAGTAAACCAACAAGTTTGTGATGGCAGCAGGAGAGGAAAAATTTTGCCACTGCTAAATACCAGTTTCTTTTACAGAGATTTTACAGACATTTGGAACAGCTACCAAGCAAGTGGCTGCATCATTCATATTGAGTGCACAGGGATAGGCAAACAGGACCTCACAGACTAGTGAGACTTTCAAGAAAAGGTTTTTAAGCTTTAATAATAGAGACTTGGGGCCCCATTAGAAAATGATTTTTTTCAGTGTTATTCTATGGAAAATCAGCTGATCTTCCATGAGGAACTGAAAATTTGGCTTCCCAAACATTCAGATTTTCATATATACTAATCTGGCTACTCTATGTTTTTACTGCTCAATGATGGTGATTAGGGAATAGTAATGCCATCTGCATATAATAAGAAATGACTTTAATCTTTCCTCAAGTTCAAAATTTTTAGTTGTTTTTGTCAACGTTTATGAACTACGAGGTTCTGGCAGGGGCTGCATCAGGAATACCACAAAATATATCTGTTCTCACAGTATTGCCAGACTAGTTTTCAAGCCAAAGAAGCTTGGCTAAGTTCAAATAAATTTTGCATGACTGTTCTAATTTATGGGTAAGATGAGTAAGAAGAACAAACAA
Organism: Centrocercus urophasianus; assembly: GCF_019232065.1. NCBI lineage: Eukaryota > Metazoa > Chordata > Aves > Galliformes > Phasianidae > Centrocercus > Centrocercus urophasianus. Next base: position 14,998,349 of record NW_024884475.1, on the reverse strand, counting down.
CACTGTTTAAACTCAAGTTCACCCACCCTATGTAGCTTTTATTACATCTTGTTTCTTGATACTGTAATATACTAGAAAGCAAGATAAGTAGAGAGAAGTTGAGAGATCTGTATTATTTTCCCATTTAAAACTGACTTTGCAAAATTATACAGATAGGTACTTTGGATTACCCAACCCAGAAGGAATATGTAGGGGGAGAAATAACTTTTCCTTGCTACAGTTTTCTTGCAGACACATGGGAATAATTAAATGATAAGCATTATGGTGTTGTATGCAATTCATATTGGCAATGGAGGATACAGTTATGAAGTACAGCACATCTTGCTATATTTTATTAGTATTATGACATGATACTCAACAACAACTGTGCTTTCTTCTTAGTATCAAAACAGAATAACAGCTTTAATCCTACTGCTTTCTTTAAAAACAAACAAAAAAAAAAAAAAGCAAAAAAAACCCAAACCAAAACAAACAAAAAAACAAACGTGATGACACACATTTTTGTTGTACGATGCAACAGAGTTGTTGCTCAACCATACCACAATTTGTAGGTGCAGAGAGCAGGAAATAATCAGTGGGTCCCAGCGCATACTCAAGATAGCACTCTGCCTATTAAGGCCTTCCGTGCAATTTTAGAGACTTAGCTAGATAATTGCAATCATCCACCGTGTATTATGCTTGTAAAATGGATAATGTATAAATGTATAATGTAATGTAAAATGTATAAAGCAATCTCTTTTCCAAATCAAGAACTGAGACTGTTCACATGGATTTACTTTGCAAACTCTGTATATAGAGAGGTCTATGTTTAGTGCTATCTCAAAATTTTTCTTAAGCAAGGGGAATGCTCAAATAGCTATGAAAACTGCTTGATGGGATAATCAACTGCAGCATGTGAAAAGGCCTGAATCTCAAAGAAGACCAGAGAGAAACCTGTTCCTCCCTGTTTGGCTACTGAATGTTAATGTTGGCTTGAAGCAAATGACTCATGCCCTTCAACTATGGAATCTTCTAAAATTGCATCTGAGCCACACCAACCAAAAAGTCCCCTTTGTCTGGGCCTTGAACCATATTTCGTTTTCCTGTAACAGCACACTCAGTCACCACTGTTTCCACCTCTAGGTTAACCATACTGGCTGTACTACCAAGTGAATTTGAGGTGATCCAGTTCCCATCATATTTTCAGCCCAGGCGCTCTCTTCCTATATCAGTACTTGAAGTTTTCCAAATTACATATAGGAAGAAATCACAGGGTTTATTTTCTAGTCTCATAGAAAATGTTCATTGTGGTTACATTTTAGTGTGTGTACTTCTGTCACAACAAAATTGGAAAAAATGCTAAAATAAATGTAAGGTCAAATATAAACCAGTTTAATTATTAACAAAAGAGGAAAATGTCAAAATAAAAGCAAGTAAACAAAACTTTCAGTATGGTTCTGTGGTTCAGACAGGACATGGGGAGTTGTTTTTGGCACTGTTGTGTTGTTTTTTTTTTAAGGTTTTTTTTCTGAGCTCTTGGTTGGGAAACATATCTCAGCTATGCATTTAAGTCACAACACATTGCAGAGGATGCAGAGACGAGTCATTTCTTCAGCTTCAGTCTTGGATTAAAGTAACCACATATGCTGGGTTTGCGAGGTCAATTTCAGGCTTTTTTTTCTCAAATTTCAGTGTCCTAGGAATGCCCGAAAATATCTTGTTTTTCCATTTCATCAGTGAAAACATTTGGATTTTACTAAAAACCAAAGCACTTACTTAAGATGTATTGCTACTTTGAGAATTAGATTGAGACAAGATTACCTAAAGCTAGTTAATGAATTATGGGTACTCGTTTTTATAAGAGCCATTTTTTCCTTCTTTTCCAGAGCATATTTCGGCATCTTTGAAGGATTTGAAGTGGGAAATCAAATAGCTTTGGCTAATTTCTAAGATCTTGGCATTGTTTTCACCAACTGCAATCATCTGTGAGGAATAAATAGTCAATGCAGTGAGCACGTCCTGGCCTTCAAAGATAACGTTCAAGTAGGTTGTTCCAAAAGCAATGCCTCTTATTTATTTTAATGGTAACAACAATAGATACAAAGAGCACGATAACACTATTTGATAGAATTCTCAGCTAAAAAACCACTGTTTTTCAACAGACACCACCATTCGCTATGCATTTTTGCTAGCAATGTACAAGAAACTGCATACCATACTTGTAGAAACCTGTATGGCTGTCCAGAGCATGACTTGTCTTTCACATAACAGTTGCCACTGCTGAAACCCACCACCCACTGCCTCACTGTGTTCACATCCACTGTTTGGTCTACATAAACATTGAGCAATCATCAACGAATGTCAATGGGTACCATTTTCTCCACATGAAAGTATTAAATTCCACACCTTTGCTTCATGTGCACTTCTACGTCAGATGACGTTATGTCAGCCTGCCCCTCTGCTGCCATCTGTCACACAGGAACAAAATGTAACAGAATATTGGTGGTATAGTTCAACCTTTGCTGCCGTAACACCAACATCTACCTCTGATGTAATGTGCCAACATAATAAAATAGGAAGCATTATTTATGAAGCAGCTTTCATATATCTGTATTCTCTTGAATCTATTATTTTTTCCCACAAGATGAACATATGAGAGTCACTCATTCAGTGCATCTTGGAAAAATAAACTGCTATCATTGAGTGCTGCTTTTTTCATTGCAGCAGTGCCTAGAGACCCTAATCAGAAATCAGCATGGGATATAACAGGTGGCTACTAACAGATGGGGAAAATACTGAGTAACAGCAAGACAATTAAGCTTGAAGGTTTCCTATGTAGGACGTAATTCAGTGTAAGCTGAGCTTGTGATAAATGCTAATATATTTTTTAAGGAAATTAGGAATTGATGGTTACCAAGTTAAGGTCATGCCAGTGTGACTTTTCTGATGCGCCTACACTTAGATTTGGCTCCACTTCCCCTCTCTGCATGAGTGTCTGTAGAACATGCAAGAACTAACCTGACTGCTTACACATTTGCACAGTTTGTCACAGCTTAACTACTAACAGCCCTTTGGCTGAGCCATGGAAACAGCCCATTTGTACTGTTTTCACTTGAGATGGAAGTGGGATGCTATGATATGACTCAGCATAATATATATTTTTTTCTGACTTAGAATAAGTTAAATTATTTCATCGTTTCTGTTGACTGACCGAGCAAAACCACAGATTATTAAGGTTATTCATTGCATGGAAATTTGGTAGACAACAGAATCATAATCATTAAGTTTGAACCCTTATTTCAACTGAGTTCAGAAAAGATTGACTTAATATTCCTTTATGCTCGGTCACTTTATTTTTAATCGATAAACATCAGCTGTTAACTATCTTACCTCATTCTACTCATCCTATTCTACTTTTTCTCATACTACTCCAAATCACTTCTACCTAAAACACTCCACATAATATATGATTAAGATCAGGGTTTTTTTTCTTCTCTGGCTGTTCTGTGGTCTGGTGATCTTCATTCTGTCTCTCTCAGTAGATCAGAATATTTAATACAAGAAAGATCTAACACAAAGTTAAAAAAGGCAAGTAGGACAGGGAAAATTAAACTAGACCAGAGAGTATGTCTTGTCAGGTCTGCCTCTGGAAAAGGGAAAGCAAGCATTTTCAAGGGGAAACAGCAAAAGCAGAGCAATTCTTTTAATTACTTAGATATGATTACCAGTGATAAATATTGTAAGCCAAAATTAGTTTGCTTTCACTGAAAGTAAACTTTAAAGTCTAGTAAGCATTCTCATATATAACAATAAACAATGAACATTTTCCAAAAAATTCTGAAAATCTGACAAATACGTTTTGAAGTCCTTATATGGGAGACTTCAGAGAAACTGAGAATTAATTCAAGGTCATGGGGCAGTATAGGCATTCATCAATGTTAAAATGGTTAGATGCTCAAGTACATACCAAAGTAATTTAAATTATATTGCTTGGTTTTGTTTACAGTTGTTCATTTTGCTTCTTATTTCCCTACTTCCAAGCTTCTTGGAAGTCTTAAATCATATTATATTGTGTTTTTCTCTATTAGAAAAGGAGAAGTAGTAGGGAGGTGGTATGTTCCATTCTGTTTACATCTGTATTTTGGATGTCACTCACAGTACTGAATATCAAACTGTGATATTTTTGCAGCAGCATCTGGCTTTTCACAGATCTCCAGATGCTGCTGTATTGGTGGGTTTGGAATTTTTTCTGGGTCAGTTATTTTGAGACATGAATTGTCTCACTATTTTGTCCTCTCAGAAGCTGTTTTCTTTTGATATAAGCTATGATACTTGAGATTTATACATACCATACTGAATTGTTTTATATTATAAAAAGTATTTAAGAAGGCACATAAAGTGATGCGGTGTATACAACCAATTCAAAATCCTTTTTTCTTAGAGAGATAGCCCATTGTACTCTTGGAACATTCCAGAAAATAGGGATCTATAACTATTAAACAGCAGCAGCAATATGCTAAAACAGGAATGAGACTTAAAGAGGAACTAGTGTAAAAGCCACTGTGGTAATGCTGCTGGCAAAATACTGCTAAACTTAGTAAGAGAAAAACAGATGATGCTTTAAAATGCCAAAACAAACAAACAAAAAAACAAACACAACATAACGTAAAATAAGTTGTTTAGACTCATCTGTAAATTCAGTTCTAAGCAAAGGGCTGTGAGCAATCACATTTCCTAAGAAAAAGGACACTTGGAATAAAGGAAGTAAAATTTATTCAGAGTGTTAATTGTTATAAGTAGTACTTACTAGTATTGGTTAAAAATTCAGAATACTAGAATTGTCTCAGAAACTTGTGCTTGCAAAACAGTTACTTCAGTCAAAGATATACGAGGAAATCCCCAAATGTCAACATGAGCTTCTAGTTCACAAATTTAAATAAAAAATGCTTCAGAAGTTCATTACAGTGATCAACAGAGGTCTATTTTCATGCTTTTAACTGTTTTGAATTCTGTCATATCGTTGGCCCATAGCATGTACTTGCACGTATGTGCTTCCATCCATGCATGTATATATGCCATTTGATTATATTCATTTACAGCTTGGAATTTACTGTTTACTTCACAGAAGATTGCAGGTGAAAGGAGACATATTGGCTTATGGAAATTAGTGGAAGAATATCCAAATTATGCAGCAACCGAGCAACCTGAATTTCAAAAATAGCCTTTAACCACACCAAAAGCATAATTCAAGTCACAATCCTTGAATTTGCCAATCACATATTATTGCCCAAGAAGGAAACAGTTCAGGACAAATGAAACAAGAAAGATATTTCCAGAATACCAGACAGAAATAGTACTGCAAAAAAATTTATACTCACGGTTTAATCAATAGCCATTAAAAATACTGGACAGACTCCTACAGTTTTCTAATGGGCTTTGGGTTGGGACATCAATGACAACCCAATCATTATTTTTAATGTAATAATGTATTTTTAACAGACTTGAAGATTACAATCAGATGTTTTGCCTTTTGCTTGGGGGATTAAAAAATAAAAAGTAACAGTTTCTTTTTCTCTTCTCCTTCTCACAGCCTGTCACTTTATTTCATTTGCATAATACTGCCATCACACAGACAGGAGAATTTAAGATCATGTTTTATATTAAGAAAATTCTTTAATTTCAAAGAGTAAAGCAGCTGCCTGTCTGTTGATGGATTAAAATTCATACTTAATAAAAACATCAGGGAGCATGGAAGCACAAAATTGTTCAGAAAATAATGTAAAAATATACATGAAGTACTTAGAAAATGGTACAATGACTGTTAATTTTGTTATTTTAATTTACATCAAATGGCCAAGTTTTTATGATAACATAAATTGAAACTTATTCCTAATGTCAGAAACCAACAGTCTATGAACGAAGTAATTCTTTTGAAATAATTTGTAAAGGCACTCACAGACACAGCTTTAGGAGGCAAGCTGATAGTTTCACTTCTGGATTACTACCTTTACAGGAATTATCTGAAAGAAGAAAGTAGGTGTAAAATTGTTACTTCTAAGCAGAAAACTACTCTACATGCAAACACCAAACATGCCTCAGAGTTGTACTTTCAGAAAACCACCAACACATATACTTCAGGCTAAGAATGTATTCCAGGTATCTGTGGTCACTGAGACATAGGCTTCCAATCAATGCCTTCACTGAATGGTGTGGGAGAAAAATGAGCAGAATGTGACATGTTATGTCACAAGTAGAAGAAAGCTATAGAACTAATGGTAATCTACAGAATTTGAAGTAAAAAAAAAAAAACCACAAAAATCTGAGCATGTACATTAAGAAAAAACAGTAGAGCACATATGATAACATATTTGTTCTGTACATGTAAATTCTGACAAACATACTAGTATCTCTTATCCCTATGTCTGTACTTAATTATGTTTTACAAAATGAGCAATAACAAGATTTCTAAAAGGAAAAAGAGAGGCCAGTCAAAGTCCAATGTGTCAGATACTTAAGAAAATTACACAGTAATTAAAAAAAATATGTTTATCTTCTAGAATTTGCACAAAACTAGCTTGTTATTAGAGGTGATGTTGAAGTAATTACACAAGCATTTAAAACATCTAAATTAAGACGTGATTATCAAAAGTTTCCCTTTCTTTTTACCTGCTACTTCCAATGCTAAACTAACAAGCAAAATACTTCACCTTGATTTGCCTTAATTTTCCCGTCTGCATGAGAAGTCCTGTGCTATTCATAACCCTGGAAAGTCCTTTATGATCAGCTGATGACAAGATGTTAGATAGCTGCTAGACATTCTCAGTATGGCTTCCCCCGTGTGATATTCACTACGGAGAACATCTGTAGTCTTAATCACAATGATAAATGCAACATTTTGAGGTGCTGAGCAAAAGAAGCGCTATATACAATACAATCAGTATTCATTTGTATTCCAGTGACACCCACAATGTGCTAGCCAGTGTTTCTACACGCGCACACACACACAAAGACAGTCAGGCAGGCCCTGACGATCACATTTCCAGGAAATGATAGAAGTGCTCTAATGACACATCAGCAATTCAGAGCAAGGGTGACAACAGATACATGCTGTTAGGCATAATATATCCTAAGCATGCTTCATCCACTCAGAAATAAGATTAGAAAAACAGTTTCATTTATGGGGATGCAAAAGAACTGTGTTTAATTGTAAGTGCTTGTAAACATGCAATTGTTAATACAATTAAACGCTAATTAATAATACTGATCTCTAAATAGCCTAGTCAGAAGTCTCCATTATATGAGCTACCACATAAATATATAATTGAAGATAACGAAGTTTTAAAAACTTACCTGGTAAGTGAAGCTAATGGAGGAGATGCAGTAGTGAGGGTATAGTGACACAGCTTTCTTTTTCATGTTTTCTATGCTTTCTTGTTTTAGATGAACTGCATCATGAGTTTGCAAATAGAAAGCTCTTTTGCTAGAGTGAGGCAAAGAGAAAGATTGGTAGCGTTATCTCAACTGTTGTCAGTTTACAGACAGTGTTTTGTGAACCCTTCAGTACTAGTGATTTTTATAGAGGACTGTAAAGGCTCCTTGTTAAAGTTTACTTTCTATTGCTCATAGTTATTGTCTTTAAATCAAGTGCACGTTCTGCCTAAGGGGAAAACAGGCCTTGTGTATATAGTGTCTAACATCCTCTTCATTACTAATTAGAGATTTGATTATCTCCAAACAATACAGAGTAAAGTGTGACTTCCAAGCACAGGAAGGTTTTTGTTGTTTTTTTAATGAAATATTAATAGACCCTGGGGGAAAAAAAAAAAAAAAAAAGGAAAAAAAAAAAGGCAAACATTTTTTATTGCTTAATGAAGCAATCAAAATGACACAGGAGCTCCAATTTCTCAACACCAATTGCAAAACTTTCTCTTAGTATTGATGGAAGCATGAGGAGGAAGAACAACTGGAATTCTTAATGTTGGAAAGCTCTGAGGAGAAACAGAGTAGTATCTGGGGGAGAAAAGGTTGTCAAAAAGTATGAAACGCTCATCTTTGAAAATATACTTTGAAAAGAAAACGAGAAGGGAAAACAGACTTCAGTAAAGTAGATTTGCTATGTGAGAGAAAAGAACGCTGTTATAGAGATTTGTAAACTCTTTCTTAACCCTATTTTGTATATAATTCCTCCACTAGGAATTCCCAGTTTTACTCTCTTGCATTTACAAAACATCAAGTGGCCTGTTAACTATGATTAAAAAAAAAAGTAAAAAAAAAATTACAGCTGCAAATACTTTTGTTGCTTTTAATGTAACACTTCCTTTTCTCTCCTCCCCCCCCTTCCATTTTGTATAGCACAAAGAGTTTCCATTAGGCCTAATGTTGACTTTGTGACATTGATTTTTTTTTTTTTTCCCTGATCTAACTGTATTTAGATGCAGAATATAGCTAGTATTTTATTTTTACCTTAAAACATAAAAAATAAAATTCTAGCTACAGAGGTTTTCGTTGCTGGTGCTGGTTGTTTTTTGTTTGTTTGTTTGTTTTGTTTTTCCTTTCCATTTTTATTGAAACTTTCTACTTCCCTATTCCCAGTTAAAAAAAAAAAAAAAAAAACCCACAACTGAGTTCTTGCATGGGAAACTTGCAGTGGTTTACCACTGACCCTGAAGTAAATGGATTTCACTATTGATTTAACTGAAGTCAGCTTTAACCTTTATACATAAACTATTACACACTCTCAATGGGTAATTTATCCTCTTTTGTGCCCATTAAGGTGTGAATCTGTTACATTTCTATGGAGAGCAGTGAGTTTTAACTTTGGAATTGACCACTTAAAACTTAATCATGAGTAAGTTAGTAGAAGTCCCTTGAACTTTTTGTAATAATGATCTCTTTTCCTCTGTTTGTAAAAAGAAGAGTGAAAGGATTCTGATCATCACTTGACACTAATAAGATCTTTTTTAAGTTATTACTGGGTAAAGTTGATACAAAAATTTATAAGGAAAAAAACAGTCTAAAAATGAACTAAAATGCACTCCATGTTATTATTCCACAACCACAATTTTTCTTTTGTCTATCATATGAAATACCCTGCAGCCATTGAATATACAGTAAAGGCAATTTATAGACTGCCATTAAAATAGCAGCACTAAAATGGTTATCTGTACAAGTTAAACATGCTTTCTGGGAAAGAAAAATTGCAGCTATTTTCCTGTGAAAGAACTAAAAATATTTAGAAACAAAATAGTATAGCATAGCTTTCATTGATTATACATGTATAAAGAAAGCAATGATACCAGGTAAAAGACTTATAAGATTCCGCTGTTTTATTTTTGAAACGCAATCTTTTTCCTTTGCTATATTATGTTACTTTTTCATTATTTTTGATTGAAAAAATAAATGCAACTCTTCACTTGAGTGCAGTCCAGAGTCCACTGAAAAGGAAACCATCCATTGAATTCTGTAGGCGTTATCCTGGATCAACCCTTAGCAACACATTGGTTTTAAGTTTTTCTCAGATTTTGTACTGCCAAATGGAAAACTAAATCCATCCTCAATCAGAAAAAAAAACAACAAAACATTTTTTAACATATGTAACGAATCAAATAAAAACAGGAAGAAAAAAAAATATCTGGAAACTAATGATTTCTTATTGCCAAAATTCAAATTCCAATCCTGACTCGTTTTTGTTTCCAAGATAGAAGACCTAAGTCTACGTCACCATTTTCTTAGTAGAAGACCTTTTCTAATTTCCTGTCCATTGTCTTATTTTGTCTAATGTTTGCTGATTATTTTTTCATCTTTGAAGAAATGTTGCTATATAGAGAGGCTTATTAGTACACCAAATTTGTAAGCAATAATGCTGATGCTGCCACTGTAAACACAGTTTAATCATCTTTACGTTGTTTTCACATTGAGTCCAGTGCGTTTAGGGCATCTTTGTCTTTGTATATCGATTGCTTACCTGGATTTGTATGTAAGTTATGGTGAATAGAAACCAAAGCAAAGAGCAATGGACTAAACCTAAAATGAGTAGAAGTTAGTTTTATTGCTATTAATATGAATTACAGGCTTAATAAAAGTTGCAATAGTTACTTCCTGTGGTGTATGGATGGAAGCCAAATACTGGAGTGAAAGCAAAGCAAGTATTTTAACACCTGGCTTGTTTAGAAGACTCATTCAAAGCTTCACTTGCATTTACTTGTGAACAGCTACCTTAAATGAATCATTAATCTGAAATCAATTTGCTGAAACAAAATGAGCACACTCACACACAAAATTAAAAGGTATTAGAAGAATGCCTGAAGTAAAAGGTGCCTTTTCACTCTCTCTCCTACTGGAGATGAATCACTGGCCAAAGAAGAACTGAGTGTAAATCTTATATAATAAGCTACATATAATGAGAAATCAAGGTATCATTTTGTTTTATCCCTTGGCAACCTGGTGTAGTTCTTCTCTGTACAGCATTGACTCAGTGTTGATGGAAGAAAGTCTACTGTCCTAGATCACTGCTTCCATGAGAAGAGAGGGTTTCTCTTGCATTTTATAAAAATTCTGGGACGCATTATGAGTTTTGAATAATTTTACCCATTTCCTTTTACTTGTTTCTTCACCATGTAAACATCAAATCTGGAGTATTTTCATGTCATTTCCTCAAAAAGCTTCAATCAGACTTTCTTTTTAGTGTAACGTCAGTATTTTTGCACTTTGCTAAAACATCTTTGGCTTCACATTATATTTAAGTCACGGCCATAAACCCAATGACCTCTGACCTATGATACCACTGGTTTCTAGATAAATTCCTACCTTGTCTGTCCTGTGTGTAGATTTAAAGTTTGTTAGTACAGGTGAAATTGCTTAATGTCTAGAGTAAAATAACAAATCCTCACATGAAAAGTACTATGAAGTCAAAGAGTGTAAAAATTAACAGTAGTTTGTAAGCTGTGTTGTTAACCAAGTTTCTGAAGACTGTAGTCTAAACATCCCTTTTCCTGCACAGTTTTATCCACATCTCTTCATCTGGCCAGGAACTGCTTCATGCTGTATATAGATATAATAACTTGCTCTTTATAGAATTTTCTCAAGAAGTTTGGAAAAGAAAAAAGGCTTGTGTATGCTGTCCAGTAACTGCATTTCATCTTGAAATAGCATAGTGATTTTTCATCTGCAAATAATGAAAGATATAAGGATGTTAAACAAAAGAAAAAGAGGTGAAAACATCAGCAATGCACTGGATATGTGTCTACTTACATTTTCAGAGTGATTGTTGATGGGAGCAGACCAGGGTGCATTGATAATGACAGTCCTTGCTGATCTTCGCAGAAAGTAGAATGAATCGTAGAATCACTGAATGGCTTGGATCTCAGAGTGAGCAAGGCTGCCAGCCCCCAGATCAGGCTGCCCAGGAACCCATCAAGCCTGTCTTGAACACCTCCAGAGATGGGGCATCACTAGCTTGTCTGGGTAGCCTGTGCCAGTAACTCACCACATTCAGAGGAAATAATTTACTCCTACCAACTAACCTAAACCACGCTTCTTTCAGCTTAAATCCATTCCCCCATGTCCTATCACTATCTGCCTGGTAAAATGCTGGTCCTCCTACTGCTTGTAAGCTCCTTTCAAATACTGGAAGGTCACAATGAGATCTCCCCAGAGCCTTCTCTTCTCCAAGCTAACCGTAACTCCCTCAGCCTTCAATCGCAGGGAAGGCTAGCTCAAGGCTGGTGAGTATAATTTCAAAGGTTACTTATTGTTTTTACAGCTAATAAGAGAAGTAATTCTTTGGAAATCTTACACATACACCAATTTCTGTTAAGCATATCACCATATTTTAACTGATTTTCAATGAAATTTTTTTATTATTATTTTTTTAAGTAGGAGTTTGATTTTCCTGTTCTAAGCCTTTTTCTGCTTGGAAAAATACTTAAGACAATCCCATGAAAAAGTACCAGGACAGAGTTTTTGGAGATATAGGTCCAGGTTAGATGACCTTAGACAGATGCATGAAAATCCTATTTTGGGCAAAACAAGACCCTCTGAAATAAACAGAAGGAATACATCTGATCTTAATCCTGGACTCCGTCTCAAAAGAGAACCCAACAAAAATGAATCAGTATAATAAAGCATTTTGTAACATGTAATTCTGCCATTTTATGTGATCCTCCTAATAGCTATAGCTTTTATTTTAATATTACTATGAACAAACCTTTTTTTTTTTTTTTTTGTCTGTTAATAAAAGCCCTTACAGAATTGATTATTAAGCAAAATTTACTTTAGAGTAAAACTATCCACAAGTTTTCCTGCCAAATTCAGAAATAACTTATGTAGTGACAGTTGTAAGGTAGTCCTATAAAAAGAAGACATCAGAAAAAAAAAAGTTTTCAAGAAAGAAGTCTTAACAATATTGTGTGGTTCGCTTTCTTAACAAGACTGTCCTATAAGGTGGACTTGTTAGTAAAAAGCATTGCCAGATGTTTGACGCTCTATTGAAACATTTCTTCCTTACTTAGACACAGTCATGAAAAGAAAGATTAACAACAAATATAAAACTAATTTCTTTTTGAAAATGCCTTTAAAGGATATTGCAGTATAGATCACAGAATCATAGAATTGTGGAGTCTGGGAGCAGAGTCTAGTCCAACCGCACTTCTAAAGCAGGTTCTCTAAAGTAGGTTGCAGAGCAAAACATCCAGGCAGATCTTGAATATCTCCAGTGAAGGAGACTCCACAACCAAGACAGTATAAATACAAATAAATAACATACTAAACCACAGACTTCACTAATTTGAAATGCTGGAAAGCACGATCATTCAAGAGGAGATTTCCACTTAAGTAAGCAAGAGTTGGAAGGCAAGGAAATACAAAATTAATGTCATACAGACAACATACATCTGCTGTCATAGTTCTGTAGTCCAAGCGAAGTTGAAATAGCCTGCTACTCCTTTTCAATTATGAATTTAATTTTTTAACCTTACAGCCTGCATGAAAAAAAGGACTTCTGCCTTGTTTTCCAGGTTAAATACTGAATATTGACTTTCATCTTAGCTGAATAATAAGCTGGGAAAAATAAACATAATGCAATATATTCCTAGCAAGTTTCCAGAAGCAAAATAAAAGCCTAATATCTTCCGTGATCAAGAGGTGTTAGGTAACTGAACAACGTGCAGGCCCAATTTCACTTCTTTGTGAAGTCCTCCTCCCATCTGAAATGGTACACCAGCATAACGAATGAGAGTTATAGTAAGATCATTACAGTTTGTCTTTGCTGCTCCTTCCTAACACTTTTTCCCAGCTCCAGCATGGGTTCGCTCCCATACCCATGAACTGCTCCAGTGCACGTCCTTCCCACAGGTTGTAATTCGCCAAGAACTTTTCCATTGTGTGCCCATGTCTAAGAGTCTAGTCCTTCGGGAATGGAGTGGCTCAGCATGAATTCCCCATGGGCCACAGTTCAAGTCAGATGACCTTCTCCTGTGTGGGCCCTTCACAGGCTGTGACTTCTTTAAGGGAATGTCCACCTGCTCCAGCATGGGTTAATGTTGCAGGACAGATATTCGCTCCAACATGCTCCTTCATGAACTGTGGGAGGACAATCTTCAGAGCGATGCAGAGAAACATCTGCTCTGCCATCTGGAGCATCTCTTCCCTCCTTCTTGAATATTGGTATTTTCAGAGTTGTTTCTCTTGCAACTTCATTAGTCTTGTCTCTCATAGCTGTTGCGTGGTATTTTTTACCTTTTCTTAATTACATCATCTCAGAGATGAAACCAGCATTGCTAATGGGACTAGCTTCAGGCAGTGGCAGGACTGTTTTGGAGCTGTCTGGAAATAGCTCTGTCCCATGTGGAAGCAGCCCCAGATCTCTTTTTATAGAGGCCACCCTACAGCTTCCCCCTGTCAATACCTTGTCATGTAAACCCAACACACAAGAAGGCAGGACAAATGGAATTTAGTTGAACACTGATACCATATCATTATCAAAAATAAAGCATCTAAGATTTGGAATTCTCACAGGACAGCTTAGAATAAGTTAATATCTACACATAGGAAAAAAACGTATCATTTGATAGTAGTTGCACAATTCTCATACAATTTCAGAAATGACATTGTTCAAAATGAGGAAAATTAGTAAGTAGCATACTCTTTCTTAGCCTGCAAAATCCTACAGCTTACTAGATTGTGTTTGAGATGCAAGTTATACTTGAAAGCCTTTGTAATGAAGAACACTTGTTTATGTCATGTGTGTTTGATTTACTGTTTAGCTATAGTCCCAAGTGGAAACTTGTGATTTTGGATTAGCCTATAACTAGTGGTTTTGGATACGAGTTGAACAAATAAAGTTTCTCACTTTTAGAAAACTAATTAAGTACTGTAAAAAAAGAATATTTTTCCTCAGTTTTTCATTAAAAATAGAAAGACTCCAGTTCTGTCTACATATGACATGTTGTAAACATTATCCTAGTGTTGCAATAATTTAGATGGGTGCTTAGGAAGGCAAATAAAAACATCATGTTTTACTGTGGACAATAACATCTCCAATTTTTCATTTCAAATAGGTGTAGATCTTTTGTGCATGTTATTATTGCTATTATGATATTTCTATGAACATTTACAAATCTTACAGTTTATACTAACAAAACAGATTAAAAACAATTGAAATGGAAACAAAGTTGAATATAAAAGCTTCCCCTCCCTGTATACACACATTTTATGAATTGAATTTTGTTCTCACATGTCATTGTCACAATCTGCTTGGCAGAATCTTGAAGAATATCTTGACTAAGACCTCGAAACTGGTCTTAGGTTTGACTTGTTTACACAAAAGATGTAGGTATTTTATTTATTCTTTCTACCTATATTAAGTTAATTCCAGCCTTTGGACTGATGGCACATTTTACTGTAGCCAGTTGATTTAGTAAAGCTCTTTAGAAAAGTGATCTCTGTGTTTCTGGGTGCTTTTATTTCTTCCACATCAGAAATTAACTGTGAAGATGGAACACAACATGCGCTTTTTGTTAATACTGAAGGAGTAAGAGGTGAGAGAAAGAAAGATGAAATGTTGCAATCTGGAAAGATGAAAGGTACAGAAATGCATGTAAACTTTTATATACATAATCTTTCTCTCTGCATCTTAGCTCTTGCCAGTGAATATGATTTAAACCACACATTTCAAAAATCTTGCTTATTTGTCTACTTAGAATTAAGTTGTGAAGTGCTCTATTTGTGTACTTGTTTGCATTCTTTCCAACTTTCCTACTGTGGAATATTGTTTCATTGTCATGCCTGTAAAATCTTTATAGACATAGTCCGCAATACAAGCCTGTGTACCTTGCTCACACTTCAGCTTAATCCCTTTGAATTCATAGTTAAAATATATTCTTCACTGAACATAGACATAGCCTTGTTTTGATTTTAGTCAGATTCTAGCTGGGTAAGAACAGTTCTCTCCAAAATAAAGCCCAAATGTAAGGGAAGACAATAGGAAGACAAAATCTGCAATTATACAGTAACAGTGGAGAATAGTGTTCAAAATGTTAGAGGTGAGTTATTTATTGAAAACATTCTGGAACTATAAACATTCAGATCAAAAACTTATTTTTCTGTTCTGCTTATGAGAATGCTCTGAAGTGGCTGTAGGTCCTGAAATCACTGGAAAACAAATACATAACCTTAAATTCTTCCATATAGTTTATCAATCATTTTACTAACTTGCTGCAGGAAAGGTCCTTGAATGATTATGTAAGTAGTCAAAAGATAACTGAAAAGTATGTAAAAAAAATACAAAGGCAAGAGGTGACCAGTATCACTTACTCTATGCACACCCATGTTCATAGATCAGAGCTGGGTGACTACTGGCCAATAAATAGCTTGTCTCCTAAAGCAGTTTTGCACCGTATTAGTATTCTGACTATTACTGCCACCACTTCTGCTATTATTAGTACTATTTTTGGATTTCATGTGACCACTGCCACAAAATGCCTTCTGCTAGTTTGTGCTAACTAACGATAAAATTTTAATTCATAAGGGATGCAGGAAAACAATAAGGCAATTCTGGTCAAATAGAGTTTTTGAATTTGCATGGACATGTACAGCTTTTGGAATCATAATCTGAATACAAAGTACCTAACCTGGTTGTTAAGACATCATTTTAGAGAGCTTGTTTTTATTGAGATAGAAACTGAAAAAAATGACATCAAAGAACATTACCAGGAAAGCGTTTTGCTTTACATACATGGTTCTAAATACAAAAGCAAAGTGTTAAATTTACTTGTCTTAAAATATCTATATCCCTATCTACAAAGTAGATAACAGGCACAGACCTAGAAATTGAAATGTTTGGGCTACAGAAACATTTTAGAATAGGAATGTAGTAGTCTTTAATGGTGGTGAAAGCAACCAGAAATGGGTATTCATCCATACTGCATTGAAAACAAGAGTGTTCAACTGGAAGTATACATATTCCTGTTTTTTTTTTGTTTGTTTTTCTTTAAAGCAGGGTATTATTAACTGTATTAAACAAAAATCTCCATTATTCTCCAAATTATAACATATGAAAATGTAGAGAAGCTTAGCAAACAGAGCCTTTGAAGTCATAAGCAGAGGAAAGTTATAAAATATCCATGGGAAAATGACAAACTATTTACTGTACTGTATTGCTTGAACTTGCGTTACTTTTACAGGCCAGAAGGCAACAGTAATTTTTTAAAGCACTTGTTGCAGTAGCAGAACATGCTCATGCTTTCATAGCTTCCTTTTTCAGGTGGCTGCCACATGTTTGACTTCTGTGCAAAGGTGTATTATTTCGTGACTTACCTCTCTGGCATACAGTGTTTCAGAACACAGATTTCTGTTGGAAGTGGACTGTTTAACCATTCTGCAGAGTAAGTATAAATCAGCACAGCACAGGCTAAACCATGGATTATAGAACAGTGAGGAAATTATTAAAGAATCAGCTCAGATATAGATCCTGTCCACTGCTCTAACACCCTACATCCTTCTTGATTGTGAAAGATGGTATCAAAATCCATAAAGGGACAGTCCCCAAACTACTTCTCTAGAATGAAGTTTTTAATTGTAAAGATGACTTTTGAGAATCTTGGACATTCATGCGAGTGATTTAAAAGACGCATTACTAGCTAATCCCAAGCCTTTAGAACCAGTCCTAGGAATGCCAGAGTCAGCAAGTTGACTGAGTGATCTTTAGAACCAAAATAGCAACTTACCCTCTCCACACTAAATATCTCTCCTAAATTAATCTAATGGGAATCTTCTCTAAGATGTAAAAATTTCACTCAGCTTACTGATTAATTTTGCTCTTTTGGGACCTATCTGGAACTCACAAGCAAACAAGGCCAGAAAAACACCATGAGAGGCTGTTTTTTGGTATTTACCATTTGACCAGAAAGAATTATAGAAATCTCCTAGTGATGTTCACATTCAAGAGGTTTGCATAGCAAGAGAGCTTTTGAGTTCTTTCTCTGAAACAGGTTATATGCCAACTTTTTTATATTTCATCTCCAGTAGAACTAAAACTCAATTCATACCAAGAACAAAAATAAAGAAGTAAAACAAAGCTAATATTGTATGGAGATATAACGACATTAAGAAGTCCATCCTCTCAAAGTATGAGCAGGTAGAAGGCTGGAGCTTCTATTCTATTCTTTGGCAGAATAAGTCCTTTTCTTGGAAAGGACCTCTGGAGATCATTTGGTCCAACCCTGTTGCCTTTCCTTTATTTTCCACGCCTGTATTTTTTTTTTTTTACAGTTTTTTCAAAGTAACTCAAAGAAAATACTTTTTACTGAGAAATTCAAAGACAATGTATTAACAAATACTATTTGTCTTCAAATTTTCATTTCCTAACCATGCTGCTGTGTAAGTCAAGTTACTTTATATTATCCTGTTCAGAAAGAAAGAATCAGAAACTTGAGAGAAGACTCCAGTATGCACCATATTCTCTGCTGGTTTTGACCTGCTGCTCCATCAGCTTCCACCAATGGCTCCACTACTGAAGGCTGAGAACCACACACACAGAGGTCAGTTGTACTGACCTCCTCTGTAGGACAGATTTTATCTATTATGGCAGTGCAGACCCAAAAGCAGCTGCTAGTTCATGTCATCAGCACATCTAGCTCTGTATATCCTGAATTCTCCCTATAGCAATGCCATTCACTGGATATATGTGTAAGAGGTAAGATGGAGCCATCTGCTCTACGGTAATAGCTAGAATCCTTCATAACCTAATGAAAGGCTGAAGAAAATAAGGAAAATATTCTCTAATTTCCTGTCCCAAAGACAGAACTTTGTATAGGGGAGCAGTTTTTAAATCTAGAGCAAAATCCTGTTTCCATTGCTATCAATTAGCACTTTTCCTTTGATTTTAGTGAAAGCAAAACATTTCCCTAGCTGCACTCTGCGTGGAGCTGGGACTAGTTGAGAAAATTAGCCTAATTTCAATTGTGTACTTTATTGTAGAAATTCTTATCCTATGTCAAAATCAAAATGAAAATAAGTGATTTTGACATAGGATAAAAATCATTTATCCTAAGTTTAAAATAAATTAAAAGCTCTTTTGACATTACCAGTATCATCACCTGTAAGAGTCAGGAACACATGCTCTTCTTCGATAATGTTTTGTCTTTCTCATTAACAGTATTCTTCCACAGCATATTCCTGGGAGAAAAAAGATTTTCTTCATAGTAGTAATATTTCAATGGAAAAATCAATCTTTTTTTGAGTAGTCAAACTTTAACTCCCAATATGGATTTACATCACTGTCTTCCAAACACATATATGAGTGTACAATCAATGAATATACAGATGATATAGTATATTTGAAAGCTTGACTTATGCAATTATCATACTAGAGCAGGAAAGAACACTCACCCTATCCTGGGCTCACATAGGATCCAGAAGAGATCCTTCCCCACTGGCAGTCAGTTCCTAAATGGGTCTAGGAGAGGTGCAGCCAGGCTCCACCCCTTCTGGCAGCACAGGTAAATTGCCTTCACCTGTGCTCCCAGGGCTGACTCATTGCTCGCCTCAGGTGATCAATCAGAGGTTCAGGCTGTGATTCAGCAGCCCCATACAATGAGTGATTTCCTATTTACATGTGCAATTTTGTTTGTTTGAAAAAATACTTTTGGGAGGAAATTTTTTTTTAATAAATAGGCATTTGTGAAAGAAGGGCCACAGATCCTATTTATAAATAAATAAAGTGAAAATAAAACCTTAGCATCAAACTGGTTGTGGAAAATAAGGAAATAAAGCTATTATTTATCACCTTTATCAATATAAAAGGATTCTGCATTATGCTGTTATGGTTTAGCTCACCAAAGAATTTTAAATGAATTGAATTCATGCTGAAATGCTTTACTGAGTCAAGGTCTAAGCAAATAGTCTGTAATTGACAGAAAAGTAAAAGGTTAGGTAATGGAGATTGCCTTGATTTCCACACTTGGGAATTTCTTGTGAAAAGTTTACTTACAAGACATAATAGTTTTAAGTATTCAGAAGATTACTGCTTTATAAAGTTTATAATAAATTCACTTTTCAGTGTAGTGTATTAACGAGAGATTCATGTTCTCCTCATAAATCCTGTCATAATTTTTTACTTCTGATTTAAAATCCTGTGATACTTTTTGTAATAATAAATGTTTCAAAGGGACCATGAATATGGTGATCACAAAAGGATCTCATGGAATCTTCCCTAGGATAGAAAAAAGTACTTTCTGGCTAGTTAAAAAGAAGTGAACAGAATGGGTCTTTAATAACTACATCGTCTCTCTTTCCTTCTCCTGTTTATTTATTTATTTTTACAAAATATTGTGAATGATCTAGTTTCATAAAAGAGGGACTTTTTCTATGATATAAAAGAAATTTTAGCCTGTGGTGTATACAGCTTTAGTATTTAGTATATTTAGTATTTAGTAGTTTAGTATTAGGCAATTAAAGAACACATTATTTTGAAATATACTGAAATGCTTCTTCTATATAATTTTCCTTCAAATCCTTCTTCAAATGAGGCATCTTGAAAAAACCTAGCTGTTTTTCAACGTAAAATTTTGTGTTAGTTTCTCATTCCTGTAATAGCTCTGATCTTTTCAACCGTACTTATCTTCAGTCTCATATTACCCAACTAGATGCAGTAGTGTTGCTAAATTTGGCTTGGAAATAGAATGGCAAGTTGGTTTTCACTTCAAGCTGTGCTCATGAATCTCTTTCTTCAGCAGAAAAAATTTACTCAGGTTGTCCCTTCAACAGCATGTCTAACTGCCTTACAGATTTCATTTTATTTATCCCCACAGTTCTGCAGAAAGATAACAATGCAGTACACATTTGTGGTACAAAAAAATACAGCACAAAGAAACCAAAACAATCTCAAGTCATAAAATACGTTGCAGAATGCAGTGAGGGAAATTAACTCTGTCCTTCCTTATCACTGAAGACTAGCATTGGATGATTGTATCTTTTCATTTTCACTTTGCTTTCTGAATTCCATTCCTATTTTAACTCCTGAAAATTTTTAGACTTTTTCTTTCTTCTTCTTCTCAGTTACAAACTCTATCTGGCAACTTGCCCTGTCCCTGAAACCAGAACTCTTCTTCTCTCAACATGTACTTGGCTTAATCCTTTCCCTTAACTAAAAGCACCTGCCATTCCTTTCCCTTGTTCTGGATAGCATTTCTTAAGGTCTGAATACAGCTCTACTTATGAAAAAAAATGTTACTCATTTTTCAGAAGATAACAGTTTTCTTCAGTAAGAGCAGTCCGTTTGCTAAAAATCATGAGTAAGAAAGCTGTTTTTGAGGAACATCTATAGTATTCTTAAAACACAAGGAGAAGAGAAGGAATAAGGACACTGCCATGACTGGGAGAGCCATAGACTCAAAGACACTTTACACATCTGGGGTCATTTTTCTCATTAGTGTTGCAGAGGTTCCATGAATACGCATGTTGATGCAATGCAGGGAAGGATTTGCTGCCTTTTAAGTAGTCAGGCAAGAAGAAACAACAACACAAACAACAATTCTAACAGATCTAAGGGGGCAGATGGTGAAAGGCAAGTTTTCAACTCACATTTTTAAAACTGAGCAGATTAATAGTTAAACCTGTATTATTGAGAGGGAAGCATCTTCTGGCTTAGCCCAGATCTGTTGCATTTTGCTGTCCGTGTCCTAATTGGATGCACAGGGAAAACACCTACAAGTCTCCACACACTGAAATAGGAAAGTGCTCCTGGCATTTTGGAATTTCAGACTTAACTGTGTTCTTTGGGTGTCAGGGGGAAATTCTTTACAGAGAGAGTGATGAGGTACTGGAACAGGCTGCCCAGAGAGACTGTAGATGCCCCGTCCCTGGAGGTGTTCAAGGCCAGATTGGATGCAGCCTTGGGCAGCCTGGTCTAGTATTAAATGGGGAGGTTGGTGGCCCTGCATATGGCATGGGGGTTGGAGATTCATGATCCTTGAGGTCCCTTCCAATCCTGGCCATTCTGTGATTCTGTAATTCGGTGATTCTTATCAATGCACAATTTATATTTACCTAACTGTTGAAGTTTTGGAATGATAGTCTACTTTTCCATTAAGTTTCTATCCTTTAAGATCTTATGCTGTGTAAAATCTGGGCTAAAATAGATTTGCCTATGCTCAAGCCATTTTTATGTGCTTTGGAATATAGAGAAAAAATGCATATGGCAAGTCATGAAGGAACTCACATTTTCTGAATTTATCTTTTCTTGAGTAAAATTGGAATTACTGTTCTCTTAAACTGGTATAGTTGTTGAAATTATATTATGAATATATTAGTGGTTATATATTTAGGTGAAGTTTTCCAGATAACAGCAGAAGAGACCTAAAGAGACTCATAAAATCTTAGAATCATTGAATGGTTTAGGTTGGATGGGACCTTTAAGATCATCTAGTTCCAACCCCCTGCAATAGGCAGTGACACCTCCCACTGACCAGGTTACTCAAAGCCCCATCGAGCCTGACCTTGAATGCCTCCAGAGTGGGAGCAACCACAACCTGTCTGGGCATCCTGTTCCAGTGTCTGATCACCCTCACAGTAAAGAATTTCTTCCTAATACCTAGACTAAATCTACTGTCTTTCAGTTTGAACACATTTCCCCCTGTCCTGTTACTACATGACTTTCTAAGTTCCTCCCAAGCTTTCCTGTGAGCCTTCTCCAGGTACAGGAAGGCCTCTGTGAGTTTCCTTTGGAGTCTTCTCCAGGCTGAAAAGCCCCAACTCTTTCTGCCTCTCTCTGTAGAGGAGGTGCTTCAGCACTCTGAACATTTTTATGGCCCTCCTTTGGACCCACTCCAACACTTCTTGCGTTGGAGGCCCCAGAATTAGATGCAGTACTCCAGATCTGGATCTCTCTGTTATTATTTTACCAGTAAAATATCATATATTATAGATGTTCATGTATAGAACTGCCAGAAATTTTATTTATTTGAAGTGGCTTATATTTTCTTTGGTAACAATCATGGGATATTTCTATAGAAAATTCACATCTTAATTGCATGGTTCTAGGATTCAGAAACATCCTAATTATCTTCAACTAATTAGTCATCTGAGATTATTGATTAAATTTGTTTATATTGCATAGGTCCCTAAAGATTCAACCATCTTAGCTGTGTGAGTTGAAAGCAGAATATAAAATGTCATAAAATTACACATCTGAACAAATTATAGGCTTTGTTGTGATTACTAAGTGTAATTAAATATGATTTTAAACAGTAATTGTGGGTCATTATTAAATACTATGTAATAAGAAGTGCTACAGCCATTTCTTTTAAAAAGCAAGGCCACTAAGATGATCAGAAAGCTGGAGCATCTCTCCTATGAAGAAAGGAACTGGGCTTGTTTAGCTTGGAGAAGAGAAGGCTCCGGGGAGACCTCATTGTGGCCTTTCAACATTTGAAGGGAGTATATAAACAGGAGGGGGAATGGCTGGGTGGATAGTGATTGGACAAACGGGAATGGTTTAAAACTGAGACAAGGGAGTTTTAGGTTGGATATTAGGAGATAGTTTTTCACACACAGAGGGTGGTGATGCACTGGAACAGGTTGCCCAAGGAGGTTGTGGATGCCCCATTCCTGGAGGCATTCAAGGCCAGGCTAGATGTGGCTCTGGGCAGCCAGGTCTAACGGTTGGCAACCTTGAACATAGCAGGGGGATTGAAACTAAATGATCATTATGCTCCTTTCTAACCCAGGATGTGCTATGATCCTATGATTCTATGATTATTCCTAGAAATCAGAAATGTTGGAAGGGTAATAATAAGCACTTTTAGCCTACCCTGCTTTTCAAAGCTGAATACTCAGAACACTTCTGCAAAACAAGGTACATTTTTTTAGATTGATGGCTTCTTACATCCATCATAAGATTCAATAAGATCTGCCAGTCTCTTTTTTTCTGATGCTTATGAAAGATCCACCTCTTTTGCTTTTGTTTGCTTTATCAGTTCTGAGTAATTGAAATCTAGGGAGGGTGTCCAAAAGACTGAAGGACTGAAGGAAATCAGAAGAGAGAAATCAGGGCTTAAAAAAGGAATAGAAGTAGACGGGGCTATATCCACTAAACACATATGGTAGCTTATATTATGCAAATCCTAAAGGAACAAACAAATCTTACAAAAATTAACAGGGTGGCTACGAAACAGGAATCAAAACAGACTGGAAGGAAAAATCATTAGTTATGACAAAGAAGCTTATGCATATTATTATTTTTAATTATGATACCTTTTTAATAAACTAGTAATGCAGCAAAGATCCTGGAATATATGTTTTTTCAGTATTTCACAGCAAATATATAAATACAGAATTCAAAAGATCAAACTGAATAGTGTTAGTTATTCCATGGGCTGATTAACTTTTGGTGCCTAGGCATAGAGGAATTCTTCTAACACATTTACATATATTTCATATCAAATAACTGACTATATGAAATACTATAAAAGCCCAAGATACCTGTTTCCAAGTGGAACCATTAAGACTATTTGCTCAAGGCTCTCACTGCTTCCGTTGGACAGTGAACTCACTGCACCCTCATATGCTTGTTCAACCTGAATAGAAGATTTTCCATGATTTCACCTGCATGGAAAATGTTTTCTTTCTTTTTTTCATCTGTGGCCAACAGCTTCCAAACTCATTTGTTGAGCCCTGCTGGATAAATCTCTCTACTTTTTACTTCACTCTGGTGAAGATGTTCACAATGTAATTAATTATTCTGATAATTTTTCAGCAGAGATGGAAAGATAACTTGCTGCACAAATCTAATACAAATGCATGGTCATCCAGACTTGCTGTGCATATAAACTTGTCTGCAGTACACAGATACCTTTATTATACGAGTTTATTTACTGACAGAGAAACACAATTATGAGTGAACCGGGACATCCAGTGATAAAGTTTCTGAACAATGATGAAAGTGACAAAATGTCTGGAATTTCAACAACCAGCCTCAAAACAGTGCAACTCACAGGAGAATAAGAAGACAATGGTAAGATGAAAGTCAGTGAACACTGAAGAAAGTGTTGCCTATACACTTTCACAAATAATAATACTTTGATGATATTTGCAATACTTAAAATACTTTACATTAATAGATGTAAATAGATGTGCTACTGATTTTTTTTCTAATTTGCAATAAACTGTACAGAAAGGTGTCCAGAAGATCACATGACTAAGAGTTTCTGAAAAGCTTTAGTTTAATGCTGTTCAAACTTGTTTGTTTTCTACCTCTACTTAGGAAGCAGAAGTTATATTATACTAATAGCAGCAGCCAGTTGTAGCAGATTATAAAGGTGGTAAGGGAGATTGAGTGCACCCTCAGTAAGTTTGCAGAGGACACCAAACTTGGAGGGAGCACTGATCTGCCAGTTTGGAAAAAAGCATTACAGATGGACCTGGATGGACTGGATTAATGGGCAAGGGTAAACTGTATGGGTTTCAATAGGCCAAGTGTTGGGTGTTGCATTTTAGTCACAACACCCCCAGGCAACCCTGCAGGCTTGGGGTTAAGTGGCTGGAAAGCTGCCTCACAGAAAGGGACCTTGATGTACTGATGGACTGATGGCTGAACATGAGCCAGCAGTGTGCCCAGGTGGCCAGGAAGGCCAATGGCATCCTGGCTTGTATCAGGAATGGTGTGGTGAGCAGGACTGGGGAAGTAATCTTGCCCCTGTACTCAGCATTGGTGAGGCCTCACCTCGAGTACTGTGTTGAGTTTTGGGCACCTCACTACAGAAAGAACATTGAGGTGCTGGAGCAGGTCCAAAGAAGAGCAACAAGGCTTGTGAAGGCCTTGGAGAGCATGCTCTATGAGGAGAGACTGAAGGAACGGGGGCTATTTAATCTGGGGTAGAGGAGGCTGAGGGGACACCTTATTGCTCGCTTCCAATATCTGAAAGGCACTTACAGTGAGAGTGGGATTGGTTTCTTCTCACTGGTGACAGACGACAGGACAAGGGAAAATGGCCTCAAGTTGCTCTAGGGTAAGTTTAGGTTGGATATCAGGAAAAACTTCTTTAGAGAAAGCCCTGGAATAGGCTCCCCAGGGAGGTGGTTGGGTTATTATCCCTGAATGTGTTTAAAAACCATTTGGATGTGGTGCTCAGGACATGATTTAGCAGAGGATTGTTAGAGTTAGGATAGTATGGTTTGGTTGTGGTTGGACTTGATAATCTTTAAGGTCTTTTCCAACCTGAGCAATTCTATGATTCTGTGATTTTATGAAGGATACAATTTGGAAAAGCAGTTTGTCAAGAACAAGCAGAAAGAAATGTCTGCCAAAGCTAGTGAAGAAATGTATAAATGTGGGGAAAAAGTACCTTTGGAAATCCAAATATCAATGAATCAAGGAAAGTAAGGGTCTTCATTTTAACCTGTTACAGCTGACAGGCAGAATTATTGATTTCTGAATTAAGTATTAGAAGTTCAACTTCGCACAAATATGTTGTGTAGAAATAAAACTCTTTTGGAGTTGAAGATGTCCAACACCTGTGGGCCATAGGCTGTTGAGCCATGCTGTTTGTAAACTGAAGTAGGGAACTGAGCAGCCTAAATTCCATGGTGAGACTGATCCAGACCCTCCAAACATTTCTCAAGCTGCTGCTACAAATTTAAATGCCTAAATTAATCTTCTAATAAAATAATGGCATGCCAGTAAACTTGAAATCTTCTAACAGCTAATATTTCTTAGTTATTTAATTCTTCTCCTACATTGTGTATGCACTAGTAATCCCACCCCTAGCTGTTCCTGTTGGGGAAAAGGACAACTGAATTGATAAGCCAAATCCCTATCTTGATTTCTTGTCCACATAGGGATTTAATTTTACTGCTTTTCTGTTCTGCTTCTGCCTGAAGATTTGGCTAAAGAAATGTTGAGTTTGCATAATAATATTCATAGTATTTTTTTAGTAATATGTAAGCTTGCAGCTTTTACAAATAGTTCTCACCACCACAAGCATCAAGTCAATGTTAATTTGACAGTCAACAGTTTCAGAAGACAATCTTCCAAATAATACGGAGGTATGCTCATGGATTTACTTTTGAAATCTTAATTTTATTTTATTTTATTTTATTTTTTGACACAAATTATTGACTGTTAAGTAGTAAGTCTCAACTTGATAACAGTGATTAAAGTAAACTTATATGAATTTATCTACAGGGCATTCATTCAGCACAGGCAGATTATTTTAATAAACATAAAAATCCCTTTGGCTTATTTTGTCCTAAGTGAACCAGTTTAACATACACCCACCTAAAGAGATGGAGTAAATGGAGTAGTGAGGTCTCCTTTTCATTTCTTCTGGTTCACCTTCTTATCTGATAGCACTTGCCAGATATGGTAATGCTGTCATCATCACACAGCCCCTGACTCTGCATTCAGTGAATAAAAAACACAAGCTGGAATAAAAGTTTTCTCCTTGAAAGCCCATTTGAGAGTTCACTTGAGACTAACAAACAGAACTCCACTGTGTTTTCTGGCTTTGAGTATTTACAAGCTTATGAAAGAACTATGGAGATGTACAGTAGTGTATGGTTGAACCATTGCTTTTCCACTGGTAGACATAGGAGGATCTAGGAAGTTAAATTCAAGGGCTGAATAGAAGTCAGTCAAAGCTGTGTGAGGGGGCCAGGAAAGTGAAAAGCATCTGGAGCTGGGCTGGCTTCCAATGGCAAAGCAGTGGTGAATGATGATTAGAAAGACCATATAATATCCTTGCATTTGTCCAAGGATTTTGTAATAGGATATTAATTAACTCTATTGTCTCTAAAGTCTACATGTGGAAAAAAAAAACCAAAAAAAAAACAAAAAAACAACTGCTCAGGAAGCATTAGATTATTTTTCTTTACACATTGGACAGTTTCCCAGGTTCTTATTGGGTGATGACTCTTCAACTGTCTTCCAAACACCAGATCACAGAATCACAGAATGAAACACCAAAGTACTCATAAAAAGCAATATGTCAGTAACGTTGACAAAATACCCCAAACAGAAGTTACGCATGTCAGCATTCCAGTGGTGGGCAGCAGGCATCCCTGTAGTGCCATGTATTGATGCCTGGAAGCCACAAATATGATTTTTAATAAGAAGCACAGGGGCACTCACTAGCACCTCAACAGTTATGAACGTGACAAGGGACTGCCTGGGGGATACAAACCATTGACAAGGTGTCCTACCAAACCTTTTGCAATCACTAGGGAATTCGAAGATGTGGGATAACCTCTGACTTCTGATTGCCTAGAGCTATTGTACTTGCTACTGTATTGAAACGTCACAAGCATGATGTCTCAAATAATTTCCTAGCATTGCTATACCTTCTTCTTACAATGCTGCTTTGGCCCTAAAAGCATTAATTGAACTATCTCCCAGTAGTGATTAATGAAAAGTTCCTTCATAGTAACTCAATGCATTCAATTTATTTTGTAAGCACATAATCTGTTTATAGCTTCATTTGATATTAAAAAAAGTATATTTGTGACAAATATTGTACTGCAACCAAAAACACATTTCCAAGTAAGTGCATATTTGGAGAACAAAATGGAGTGAATACAGTGCTATTCATAACTTAATGCCATTGCAATGGGTTCGTAAACATACTTCTAGCATTACACTGCTGTCAGCTCAGTGGATTTGTAGGACACTGAAATGTGAGACACCAGAACACTTCAAGCATGTAGACAGGTTGCAGATGATTCACGTTTTGCTGTGTTTTAAGAAGCTTTGTCAAATTCCTTTCCATGCTACCTGGGCTCTCGTATTTTGGATTCAACTCAGAAAATGCTTTCTGTATGTCCTTGACATACTCTCTTGCTTCAAAACATGCACAGGCTAAAGCACCTGCCTAATCAGATCCAATGTTTTATGCAAGGGAAATCTTTTTTTTCTTGGTGTTCCCTGTTTTTTTCAAAGAGAAGTTTTCAGTTTTCAGGGCTTTTTTTTATTACTATTATGGGAGAATGAAAACAACAACAACAAAATGCTTGTTTTAATTCTAGCTTTGCAAATAACTCAATGTGTGTCCTTTCCATAAAAGCTACTCATGACTTTTCTAGAGTCAGAAGGAAAGGCCCTGCAGGATTATTGGTCAAAAAGCCCTTCTTAGAATACCTTTTCCAGGAAAACAAGTACTTAAGGAAATTGCTCGAATTTACAGGATGAAATTTATACTCCAAACTCAAGTGGATTTGAAATTTTCTTGAAGAAAATAAAATTAAAACTTCAGGGTATAATTAAATGGCTTTGATCAGGATGAATGGCATCCCTTGGTAATTCTACTGTTAATGAATTTCACTAATCCTTGAAGGTTTTCACAGCAGAGCTGGGTCAGCTGACTGGGTCAAGATCATTTCTAGCCATTTCTCTTCTTTCTTGCTGTATCAACTGGAAGAAACTGTATAGAAAATATAAGCTTATTTTTAACAGATATTGTTAACATTCTAAATGTTTTCAAAATTTAACAGATCTCTCCACAAATTGATACCCATTCACAATGTTTTTCGAGGGTACTAAATTCACAGTAGCAAGAAATTGAAAACAACCCTTGCTCATGTGCAATCACATCACATGACATAATGACATTCTGAAATTACTCATTAAGAAATGAAATGGCAGCACAAATATGCTATACTGTATTGTGCACGTCATAGTTGCATTTATGGTTATATAAATATATAAATATATAAATATATAAATTTATGGTTATATAAATATATCCTGAACTATTGCCTTTAAAAGTGGCAAAAAAGGCATAGAGGAGCTGTGCTTACTATTGCTAGGAAGGAATGGTTCTATCCTGATGCCCTTAAGCATATCACACGTTTAAGCAGAACAAAACAAAAAAATCTTCCACAAATATTACAGTTATACTGTGTTTTGCATACAGAAAATTACAGTTTGGAAAATATTCTTTTATGTATCATTGTTGAAATTATTATAGAAAATATTATAGAAAATTATGAAAATTGTAGAAATTATATAAAAATTATTATAGAAAAACCTTACTAGACACTAATACCTGCCAATATAATTCTCTTTTAAGAATGATTTTCTGAAAATATATTTTCAGGATTTATTGACAGAATTTTTTTATCTTCATACATAAATGAGACATGATCAAGTAATACAATTAGATAGACAGTGTATTGTAGTTCAGCTGTAGAAGTTAAAACGGAATCCAACACAACATAACAATTTGGCTGGTGGTTTCAGAGTTGCCCTCAGTTTTCTAGAATTTCACTTTAATGATCAAGAATCTAAGTTAAATTTGGATGTCATACTCTTGCATTAACTTTTAGCAAGAGATACTCAGAGTCTCTAAGATTCATCTTTTTGAATGTTAGTTTTCTTTTAGAAGGTACGTTATAAAGGATAATATGGAATGATAATTTAATCCATGCCACCTGAGCCTTGTTATAAACATTATTAACAGCGGTGTAAGTGCTGTAGAAAGCCTCTTGCCTTCTCTGCATTTCTGATAAGCTGCTCTTATTCTAAGAGAATTTATTTATACTGTACTTTAGGCTGCTCTTTTTCTAAATCTCTTACTCATAACAGTGAAAATATGGTAGTGTCTCCAGATAGGTTTGGTAATGATGTTTTGGTAAGTGGTACGCTTATTTATTAGCAAGCTTACATCTTGTTTTGCCTTTAAGTCACCTAAGAAAACTGTGAAGATGAAGTACTTTCTTCTCCCTTCTAAAAGCACAACATTGCAAGAAGATAATGTGAATTAGACTCATAAAATGAAGGCATTTGTGTATAGAGAGAGAGACATTTATATGCTAGTTCTGGTGTTAAATCTCTGAAACTCATTTCCCTGCTTTTAAAGTAGAGAAATCGGAAGCTTAGTTTCAATCTATGAGTGAACTTTCTAGCCTGCCTGGTAATAATATCTGGTAATTGTGGAAAAATATAGCTTCTACTGTCACAGACAGGAGTTACGTCTGCAGATCTCACCCATACAGGCCATATTTATTTGCATATTTATTTACATATATAACCTGACTCCTTTAAGATTCCTAACATAAATCTTTCTTAACAACTGACATACAGAATCTGAAGAAGCATTAGGAACATATGTAATGCAGATTCTTTCCTAAGCTATGAAAAATAATCACATCTTGTTAGCAGTAATGTCTATGACAAAGTTTAGTTCAGTTGCTTTTCCAAATACGTATGGTTTGTGTACACACTGCACCTTGACTGCAACTGCTTTTTCTCAGAGAAATAGAGACTTGTAAAGCAGGTATAGTTCTAGTTTATACAACACAGTGCTTTCCCACACAGTACCTGATATGGAAATGGACAGAAATGCTTGCAGCTCAAGCAGCAGCATCTCTAAGAATTTTTAGCTAATGAACATGTCCACAAAAAGTTTTGGAGTAGATGTGTGTGTCTTTACAGTATAGAAGATGTTTAAGAAAACTTTAACAATCAAGGCCAAGTTCTTCATTACTAAGCATAATGTTAAGAATAATCCTTGATAGTATGATTATCAAGAAAATATTGAGAATTTAAAACATTATATAGTTACACACACTGGAAAGAGGAAAATGGGCAAAATAACTGCTTTTTGCAAGGCCACATATCAGTCTGTATTTTTGGGAGTAGTCCCAGGGTAATTCCCTATCTGCTCTTGTGTGGCCATATGGTATTTCTTGTTCTAGGCTAAACTGTAACTGATGGTGTTGGTGTATCTCTTTCCACTATGCTTATGAAGGACATCAAAAGTGAAAATTAGGAATTCATGTTTTAACTACTATTTGTTGGGCTGTATTCTGGCAGGATATACTTTCAGTTACATAACACTGTACTCCTCCAGGTAAAATGGATACTCTTGGCCAGTCAATGAGCTTTTGTTTGCTTGTCTGAGAGAATTTAGATTTCTGCAATCAATATTTTGTGATAAAAGGCTCTAGTCTCAGCAGTGGGTTCTTTGATCTCATAATGTATTTACTGAGGCACTACTCACAGTCTGTTTCAAGCAGGATATCTGGTTGATTCAGCGGTGAAGGTGCTAAGCCTTTTGCTTGAGAAGGCTGACTTAGGGCCACTGCTATGTGACGTTAGATAAGTTAGCAATCCCCTGAGTCCTGTTTCCTCATCTCATAAAATTGGAATAAATGTTCTTTTTCTGTCTCACAGGGTGATTTGGTGGCTAAATACATAAGAAATGGTTGGAAGAGCTATAATAATAGAGGCCATGTAAGTACATAATGCTTCAGTGGGGAAATAGAAATGTTAGCATTAAGAAGTGCTCTGCTGAAGTAATGACTGTATGGAGTTAATGTACCTACTGCTTGTTTTTTTCAATGGAGGAAGATCTGTGTAATGTTACAAAGTTCTGTTTTAAATTCCATGTGCCTCAGGTTTAAGCTGTGAAATTACTATAGGCACATCTGCAGAGCATTTAACTTTAAAAATGTCACTGAATATCTGGTGTTCTAAAATAATGTTTTAAGAATTTACGTGGATGTAAAAGGATTTACACAGTGCCATTGATGTCCAAAATTTAATACCCACTTTTCATTTTGTACTACTGTTACTTTTTATTTATTTTAACTAGATTAGACAGGACTAAAAAATGCCTAAGCACTTGTATGGTAGTAGCTTGTGATTCTGTGCACTGCTGTTTCTTTCACCTTTTTTCCACCTTCCCACAACTTTTAAAATTCTAAATAGTCTGCTGTAGACAAGGGCTTTCCCAGCTGTGATCAGGTGATGATCTGACTGTTTTCTCTTTAGCTCAGCTCTCTTTTTCTCTCTAAATCTGTTTAAGCACTCTTGAGGACAAAGTCGTGGGTGCAGAGACAACACCTTATCTTTATTCCTGTTGCGCAAGGCTCTCAAGTAAAAATAAGTCATTTAAAAACAGCAGCCAATTAGGACATTGAAAGACTTCATGAATCTAAAATGTGTGCATTCACAGATGGTCAAAATCAATCCACTGGCTGTTCTTCTCTTGCCCTCTTTATGTACTGTGCTCCAAACTGCACTTAAGAAACATCTTACTCTGGTGCTAAGTAGGTGTCTAAGGGAAAGCTAATTTTGTGAACAGACAACACTGCAGCATTCTCCTTGTTGGCTCCTGTGTTGCTTGGATAAAGGAGGTGAGAACCTCTCATCTCCCCTGCCTGTCCTTCATGAGGAGCCTTTATCTTTCCAATACAACTCTCCAATCATGGGAACCAGCCCACCACAGTTCCACGATGCCAGTAAGACAATAACCTTACAGGCATGTGTGCATCTCTAACTCCTCTTGCTTATTCCTCATATTATGCACAACTGCACAGAGGAAATTACGTTGGAGCCTGTTTGCAATTGTTTTGTTGGCTGAAGTGGCTGATATTTTCATCATAAAAATAATTTTGCTTTAGAGGTTTTTTTTTAAGTAAAAAACTTTAAGAACAGTTCTAAGTTCTCAGAATGGAAAGATCTCTGGAAGTCATCTGATTCTACCCCAGTGCTTCACCACAGCCAGCTGAAGCTGGTTCTCCAGGTCCATGGCCAAATGAGTATTGAACAAGAGCTCCTTAAAGTCTCACTCTTGCAGAAAAGGTAACTTCTGAAGTAAGAAAAAGTTTTGCTTCATTTTTCATGTAGGAGAAAAAAAGTAGAAAATAATATAGGAGGAAAAATGTTTCTCAGTATTATAAATCTGTGGCTAACAAATTTGAAGACATAGAAAATTGTATATGTGCACATAGTCAAGAGTACAAAAGAATAAGAAAATAACTTTCATAATGAAAAACCTTCTGACAAGAAATCATGACAAGTTACAGAATTGTCTTCCAAAGGGGTGGACCCATTACTGAGTTGAAAGAAGATAGAAAATAAGAGAAATGAACTTGAGTTACCGGTACCTTTCTCCCCTCTGTGATAAGATAGACAGGATGATTTCATGTGTCCTTTGCATTCTGAATTCAGTTACTCCGACATGAACTGTCACCTGAGACTGGTGACTCCCTCCTCATAGCTGTGTTGTTTTCTGAAGAAACTCTCTAATGTATCCTGAATAGACTGCAACGCCTCTGAAGCAGAGAGACTGAAATTCCAAGGAACTCCACTTTCTGCTAAGGAGCTAGATTTGATTCCTAGTAATTTTTCAGCAACTCTGTGGCTCTTGAGAATTGTTTTCACCAAATCAACTTGCACTAGCAGCTCTCTATTTTGTACCATTGTCAGCATGTTGTCTAAACAGACTATTATCCCTAGCCCTTGCTCACAGAAGGCTGCTACCATGGAGCTGAGAAGAGGCCAAATGGTAGGCTGGAGAACTGCCAAAGTTCTCCTTCCCAGCAAAGTCTGGAGGAACCTTTGACATTTTTTCCACCAGCAGGATAGTAAGACATCCTTCAGGTCTAATCTCTTCATCAAGTCATCCCTCGTTGAGATGTCTCTTAGGAGACTGAGCCCTTCATCTTGCTATGTGTGTATTGGTACAGGGCTCCAGCACTCCATCTGTTCAGATTTATCACAGGTTAATATTCCTTCTTCTGTCCTTATGGGCATCAGGAGCAAATTCCTTGTAAAAGTTTGTTCTGAGAGAATTTTTACTTTTGCTTGCTTTTTTTGTAAGGGAAATTTTTTTCTTGTATCAGATATTTATTTGCCAGTGACAAAACCACTGAACTGAATATGTTCAAAGAGATCTGAGAAGTTGTAAAGTATCTGCCAGTGTTAAAACTGTAGACTTTAAATTTTGCCAGAGTTCTTGCTTTTGCGGATACAGTTTTCCAAATATAATTCTTCTTTTTTTCTTGCTCATTTGAGAGGCAGACCATCTCCTTGTACAAACTAGAAAGCTTACTGTTGCACTGGTCATGACATCAAGTTATGGGCCTGTGATTTTTTGCACAGAGCAGACTGCAGTTTCTGGTGATCCAAAGAAAAGCAGTCAGCTTCTAACGTGAAAGTCTTGGCACTATGAAGCAAGCTGTTTGTTGGTTGTTTACTTTCCCAAAGCTTGAAAGTAAAAAAGATCAGGTTTAAAGAAAAGGATCCAAAGTCAGGACAAAAGAGTTGTATGCAATATTTTGCATGTGACTGTATTCAAATAACCCATTTCTTTTGGCCCAGTTAGACTGTTTCATATAATGTTTGAGCCTCTTTACTCTTTATTATGAAAGATGGTAAATGACTGCATAGATTTTTGGACAGGAAATTTGAAGTCAGTTTCCAAATGCGCTCTGGGATTTGATTTGTAAAAAGTATTAATTTTATCGTGGATCTTTTCCAATGTGATGTAGTCTCCCTGAAAAGTTTTTGATCGTTCTCGCTACAGAGTGATTTAATAGCCTCCTCCTAGAATGTTAGCTGCATCCGTGAGTGGTATTTTCTTTTTCTGTAGACTACAAAGCATTTTCATAAATTTGGCATTTACTTACCCATTAAACCTAGTGGCTTTGGAGGGCTGGACCCTACCCTTCCCCCTGTACAACAGGCAATGGTCACGACTTTGTAAAAATCCATCACCTCCTCTTTCTCTTTTTAGAAAGAGGTCTGAACTGAGCTATTTATGTTACATTACTGGATATAAGAAAGCCAATATCCTAATGCTGAATGCTACTGCTGTTCTCTTACTTTCTACACTTCAAACACAAAATGATTTTTATATGCATTATCTCTCCAGCTCTTAATTCTATGTAGTAGATGACATAGAAAAGTATTTCCACCTCTTTTTCACTGAAAAGAAAAAAACAACATTCCAGGAGTGCAAATTTTGGTAGCAACCTTTTGAATCCTAGTTTTCTTTTGCACAAAGTGATTCAGTTATAGTTTACACAAAAAACAGCATTAAATAAAGAACATTTTTGATAGTCTAAGTGAAGCACACAGTGAGAATCAGCACACACCCATGCTAAGTATTTATACTTGCAGCTTGTCAGTTTCTAAAATTGCATAACCAACTTTTTGTAAATCGGGACTTAAAACATGCTGCATGTGAGTCTAATAGGAGCACTATGCAATAAATGAAGATTATTTAAACTTCTTTCTAGTCCTGTTCTTGTTTTCTCTCATCCTTCATCTCTTTGTGACTGCTATCTTACCTTGGACATCCTCTGAGAAATAAACCTGGTCCTAGCTTAACTTGCAGAATTATTTGTAAAATTCCTGATTTTTTTTTTTTTTTTTTTGTTTTTTTTATTTATTTTATAAATCTGGATTTTTAAAATTTTTTTTTTTTTTTTTAGATCTTGAATAACAATAAGCATGTTTAAATTAATTCATGACTCCTTTCTCTCATCCACTGTTTGAACTACAACTTTTCCTGGACAATGTCTATTTAACAAATCTACTGCATCAGCCATTCCCCGCTCTGATTGTTTTGGACACCACCTTCATTCTTCTAAACTTTACAACAAAGAACTCTCAATAATATGAGAAGTTTACCTAGCAGAATTGATTATCTCAGAGGTCTACTTTCTTAAACACAGCTGCAGTTTGCAGCCCTGTCTGAAACAGTTTGACAACAGCAAAGCAGACTGTGAACTTACAGTACCTGGTTAACACATGTGCAAACGGCGATTCTGATCTTCATGGACAACCTTCTGTTGTTAACATGGAAGAAACTTTCAACTCCTCTGCATGACTTTACATTCTACTCATTTCACCAACCTTATCTTGTTTGTAAATTAGGTATATCTTCACAAAGAGAAAATAACACATGGCTAGCACCTTTTTAAGTTTTATTTTTATTGCCTATACATTTCACGGTTCTTCTATAGGTTACTACGCTTCAAAATTTGCTCCTACTACAGTACATCTAGAAAATAATCCAGTTTACAGTAATTAGATGTAATTTTATTCCTCCTGTATATGGTCAGTCTCCTTTACCTGGGGGATGCTTATCTTTTGATATCTAAACTATGCTAAGTGTGCAGACCTATCAGAACAGCCTCAGAACAGTATGTACCAGATGAGTCCCATGAGGTATTATTACATTCTGGTCCAGTACAGGACCAGAAAACATAGATAAACTTCATTCCCACTCCATAGCCAGTTCCATTTTGGAAATAGTTTTGCCAATTTCATGCAGCTGTTTATCTGGCCCAGTTAATTGATACTACAGCACATTCTCATAGAAGAAAGGAAAAAAAGGAAAAAAAAAGTAAAGAAGCACAAGTTCCAACAAATAAGGTTTGAAAAAGTAATTGTTGTGTAGGATACAAATCTGTGTATATTAAAAGGAGATGCTAATCTCTTCCTTTAGCATTGATTTTTGAATTACGAAGTAGGAACTGTTTTCAAGGAATGGAAAAAAGGCTCTTGCCAATTATTTCTGGCTGCTGTTTCTCTCAGTGTGGGTGTGATGAAGTTTGTAAAGTGGTCTCCTTTTACTAAAGAGATGTGGCAGTGAGTATTTTGAGTTATGGTCACAGAAAAGACTTCTCTGGGATCTATCATAGGATTCTGAAAGTGGGGCTAAGTAAGCAGACAAACAAAGTTCATGTCCCCACAGCGCAGGTCAATTTTAGGAACAGAAATGAGGAAAGAGAGAAAGTGTCAGGGAGAAATGCAAATTGAAAAAGGAAGTTCTGTGAATTTTTATTATTATTTTTTTTTAATGGAATGATAATGATTCCAGAATAAGTATCTTGCAAACTAAAAGACTGATATAGCAGCTACCCTGAGGAGCTTAAATATATGGAGACAAATTTTTTTTAAAAAAGTGAGGCTGAAGAAAATGTTTTGAGGCACATTAGCCTAAAAGTCTGGGAATGGAAAAGGATATGTTCTTGAACTCCACTAAGCTCAGTAACAGGGGTTGTGATGTGAATCATGTATGTGCTGGGCAAGGGTCTATCTCACTTCAGAGCTGTAGGAAAAGCAAAGAAACAAATAAAGAACAGACAGCAGAGAAAGGAACGTCACTGATATCCCCGAGACAAAAAGAAGGATTCCATGGGCATTTCTCCTTTTATTTACAATCACTTTTATCTTAGGAACAGTTAAGATGATGTTTTGAGGCATGCCCTACTTTTGAATGTGAAAGAAGACAAGTGATTTGCATGTTTGCAAATTCATTTCAATACAAGTAAATAGTCAGTCTCCTTTCAAATACAGTCTAACTTAAAATGCTATCAAAAATCATCAATATTTGATAAATTAATTTGCATATCTGTACAGTTATTCTTCACCTACTGTTTTGAGCTTTAAAGAAAGATACATATGCATTCTTACCATTTTCCTTAACATTTAGTAACTGATGTAGACATTTTATAGAAGTTTCCTTTTTTTTTTTTCTCCACCAAAACAGTGGCAGTTTTCACCACAAAAGTGCCATGCCAAAACCTCTGTTTTTATGACATACCCAAAATTTTCTAAAATTCAGCCTATTAAGAGAAACCTGAGATGGTGATAAAAGGCTTGTAAAATAAAGCATTACCCAAGACTTTCAGAAATTCAAACTGAAAAAGTCAGTCCACAAAGGGATTTCACAGTTTATCTGCACCTATTTATACAGTTTCTTAATCTTTTCATATACAGTAGTAGATGTTCTCTCTTTCATACGTATTCCACATGTTTTTCTGTAATGTTACACTGCTAACTTTAGTAATATCTTGTGAACTTGTTACACAGATGAATTACATAAAGTTCTCTTTTAAGAGGCTTTTTTGTTTGTTTGTTTTCCAATTCTATTGAATGTTTCCATTGCTCTCCTGTAGAAAAAAAGGAAATAAGAAGCTACAGGGCTTAAATTATGTTCTACATAATACTGTCATGAAAACGTCAGTGAATGTCATGAAATATGCAAGTGTATCCTTCCCAGATATCTATAGTCATATCTGTAATGCCTATAATCCAACAGGCATCTGAAAAAAAGAAGTTAGCATTCTTCAGGTAACACTTTTTAATGTATATATAATAACTGATTTCATTCTTGTGTTTTCCAATTGAAAGGATTAAACACCTTGAAACTGAAGATCTTTGAAACCCATGGAAAAAAAAAACGGAAAATATGAATGAATGTATCAGATTCCTACTACTTAAACCCTGTTTATAGCATATACTTAATTACCCTATAAATTAAGGAATTTAAGGATTTATTGAAATCTGTTAATCCATTTTGAGTTGAAAATAATGAGATTGTAAACATATAAAAAAGCTACTAATAAAGAAAAGCTCTGGTGGGTATATTCATGTACAGTAGGAAAAAAAAGACTGGAAAAAGCTAAGTATTAATTTATTTTTTGTTAATTGATAATCACACAATTCAGCTAATCCACTTCAGCTAACCCAACATTAAGCAATTAAAATTCTTTGAGTTATCACTAAACAGTCTGAAGATAATGTTAAGACAGTTGGCAGTTACTAGAGATTTTAAATACTATTTCCAAGGGAATGTAGTGAAATGCTTTCCAGTGCTATAATCAGCCATACAATGAAAAGACTGGTATGAATGATATACAGTAGAGGGATGTTAGGATATTCATCATGAGAATTGTATTGTTTTACACAACGTTCTTGGTAGCAATTTAAGTGACTGGAGATGAGAGTGTGTGGAAACAGTTTCTGAGTGCACCAGTTTTGCACTGGTGCAATCCATGTGCACTTCAGTTTAAGCCATTAATCTTCCTGTCTCAAAAATCAGTTGGGAAGTGTTTAAAATGGTGAAGAATTTGCCTGTTTTTGCATTATTGGTTAGAATAACCTAAGATTTGAAAGAAAATTTAGAAGAAAGGTTAGACAACACTGCAAAATGGAGGGAAGAGAGTAGATTTAGACTAGATATTAGCAAGAAAATCTTTACTGTGAGGGTGCTGAGACACTAGAACAGGATGCTCAGACAAGTTGTGAAGAAACAAGGTAGTTTCAGAATTCTCCTAATTAGTTTCTGATATCAACTGAGTAATTCTCCTTTTCATTATAGTCTTCAAGAACTTCTGCAACTCATATGTTCTGATGCCCTAAGAATACATTCAAAGACGACTTGGCTCATGACATCATGTGAAAACACTCTACAAAGGAGTGTACAACATGTAGAGTGCTTGCACTTAAGGCATCCTTATAAGTTTGTGCACCAGCACACAAACAGACAATATCTCTTCA
The DNA here is from genome assembly GCF_019232065.1 of Centrocercus urophasianus. NCBI lineage: Eukaryota > Metazoa > Chordata > Aves > Galliformes > Phasianidae > Centrocercus > Centrocercus urophasianus. The sequence continues at coordinate 14,958,802 of NW_024884475.1, read as the reverse complement.
TATAGCTAATAAAACAGAATTCCATTTTGCATTAAATGCATTATATATATATATATTAAATTAAATAGACTGCTTTTCAGTCCCTACAAGGAATAAGTAGCATTGGACTAATCAAAATTTCCTCTTGTTTAGATTCCTAACAAAATGATAATTGATTGAGTATACTCCTTTAATGACCTTTTGCTAATGCATCTTCTAATAATCTTAAAGATAGGAAACTAAAAATTTTGCAAAATTATATTGAACAATGAAAATAAACCTAATATTCAGCTGCTTATAGAAACAAAAAAAATTGATTGAGCAGCTTTCTCCTGTTGTCATGACTGTTTTAATATCATGACTGCAACTTCTTTTGTGCATTTGAAAGGAGGTCTCTCCTCTAAGGTGTCTTGGATAAACTCCTTGAGTTACTTCTGAACCTAAGTAAGCAACAGGAAGCGTATGACAGCCTAGCTTACTAGAGTATAATTGACTGGTGTGCTATTTTTTCCCTTCCATAATTAGCAGTGTGCCCATGATGGAATATACAATTTTTGCCAGTGCTTAGGGTTCCTCTGAGATGTTAACCTTACTTACTACAAAGGATGGGGCAGTGAAATATGGATATTTTCAGCTGACATCTATGAAATAAGATGAACTCAGTTTTAAACCTCTCACTGTGTGCACAATAAAGCGCACTCAGGAAAAGGGAAATCACTTTTCCTCCCCTACCATTTTTCTATGTAATTGTTGCTGAGAAAGATTTCCAAACAGATAGTGATTTTTTTGTTTTTCTCTTTGCTCATCAAAAAAAGTTATTTTTCTTCTTTTTTTACAATTCCCTCTTTCAATGGAAGATAAAAACAATTGTATAAGGACAAACCAAATATCCATCTCCAATGCTGAGAAGTGACAGGTGCCTGGGGAAGAGTAATGAGTAAAGGATTAGAAGTTTGTGAGCCTTCCCTGAGATGTTCCCATAGCCCTTCTCACCTGGTTATATTATGATGGCTTCATGTTAACTTATTTTCATGACTAACTACTAATATCAAACTTCAAGGATATCCTTTTCATGCATCTTCAGTGAAACAATTCACCTGAAAATACCACAGTTCTCTGGCTATGAATTTTCCTTAAAAAAGGAACTAGACTTTGGGATGGCCTCACAGAACAAGAGGCAGTGACAGGATCACTTAAGAGGCTAGCGGATTACACAGTGCTGTAGGATGTTGGAACTGAAAGTCCACTTCTGTTTTTCAGTAGAGAGTGGAGAACAAAGTCATTTCACAGTGGAAGCCATGAAGCTAGCAATGCCTTATCCTCAGTTCACACATACACAAAATTATGTGGAAAGATGTGTGAAGAACTGGAAGAGCCTGGCAGATGCTCTCTCTAATCCATTTTTCATAGGAATACAAGCAGTGTGGAACAGACCACAACAAAATGGAACAACCAATCTGCAGCTGTGGGCTGAGATTTTAATGGGGAGACTAGAAAACAGTTGGATGGTTTGAAGGATTCAGAATAAAACAACAGTCAGAGATCCTCCTTGGGAAGACTTCAGTCAGTTGAATAGTGTGATTGGAGATTAAAGAAGCATGTGGAAAAGAGTGCGAATGAGCCTCTTTCCCCTTGTGAGTATCATTTGAAGGGGGAAGGAAAAACAAAAAGCAGGAGAAGTTAAACTGACTGTTAAATAGAAGCATATTTCTTGCACATAAAGTTTTACTGTGAGGGTTGTGTTTATGGGCCTATTGAGAAGGGCTGATTAAATGGCAGGTTAATAAAGGGACAGCATGTGGTTTCTGACCTAGGTGGAGAAAAAGTTATAAGGTGGGAAAGAAAAAAGTCTGACTGAGGGCCAAGTATGGAAAGAGGAAATCTTACATCAACACAGCTCATAATCAGTTCTCCGTATTTAATATGGAGGAAGCTATTGCAGAGAGGAAAAGGAAATACGGAATGTACCATTATTTTACCATCAAGGTCAGTAAGTTCCTGACTATTGTCTGCAACTTCTGTGCCTATAAGATTTAATACTACTAACTCAGCAGAAAGAGAACATTTCATGATACAGTCAAAGTCTGTTGTCATCAAATCTAAGAAGGCTATAAACAGCCGAAAGTTTTGTATGTAACATTGTATGTTAAAACAAAATGAAAAGAAAGAAATCAGCAAACAATTTACTATGATACTGTTAGTATAAATCTATACACTAATACAATTGTTATATCACTGGATAACAGAACCATATTTAAAATGACCTGGATGCAATAGACATTGTAGGATCTCCAAACATCTAACAATCATATTGTATGACAATACATAATTGTTAAACTTCCACACACATAGGAATATTGAAGACCCTAACTAAATAAAGGGGTTCCTATTATCATGTTAGTACAGCTTAGAGTCATCTCCAGCTTGAAAACCCTTTAATCATTCACATAATCACATGCCAGGTTGGAAGGGACCTCAAGGATCATGAATCTCCAACCCCTCCACCACATGCAGGGCCACCAACCTTCCCATTTAATACTAGACCAGGCTGCCCAGGGTCCCATCCAATCTGCCCTTCAATACCACCAGGGAAGGGGCATCCACAACCTCTCTGGGCAGCCTGTTCCAGTACCTCACCACTCTCTCTGTAAAGAATTTCCCTTCTTTCATATTCTCTTTACTGAAAGCCAAAATGTGCATGAATTAGTAACAATGGAGGTAAATCCATCATCTGTCTGTGCATGCAACTAGGTCAAATCATCTCACTCTGATGTGATCAAGTTTTGGCAAAGCATATAGACATTTGTGAAAACTGTGCTGGCATCTGCAAAGCCAATTCCATCTTCCTCCATCTGTGATACTTTTCATTCTCTGTTGACTTAGCATTTCCTGAAATTCAATCCTCTTTGACCTACGCTCTTGGAAATGCCTGTTTATATGGTAAGTTATCATTTCCTCAGCTTCATCAGCACTTTGGGAAAATACACTCTTTCAGCAGAGGTCCATTATTTTTATGGAATGTAGATATGTTGCTCTATTACAGAACTTTATGACAGGATGCCTTCAAGTGGCAAAATATAAACTCCACCCAGTAAAAGTTTAAGTGGCTAGCATATAAATATGCACTGCTAGAGGAGACCTTGTTGGTTCAGGTATAGGCTAAATGGTCTTAAATATCCCCTGCACCTAAAAGGGTATAAGCAAATGAATCAAAATCACCTTGTGTAAACTTCTCAACACACAAGAATTGAGGCTAGAAATAAATTCCCAAACATTATCTGGCTTTTAGCTCTTGTGGATTGATTAATTTCTTTTCTATAGTACTATCCCCAATCTCTTTCTCAAGACTTGGTTTCTTCATTGGGTTCTTCATGGTTTTTCTGATATTCCTAGATAGGGGCTATCAATAGATAGTGCATAACTTCTCATACATTTGCATTAATCCAGTCATGAGACTGCTATTTCCAAATCCTACCATAGAAGTACCTAAGTGAAAGATTAACATAGTCATAAGAAATCACAGATGATGTTGTATCATTGTTGTTAGTAGAGCACATATTTAGACTGTTCTCCAAATTTGTAAGAAGCTGAGCTACAAACTTGGCAAAAAACAAAAATAAAAAAATAAATATTCATGAGTTCTATAAAAGTTCAACTCATTAAGTATTTTCACCCCCATTTATAAATAAATCAAATGACCAATCTAACTTGTTTCAGACATTGAACCATGTTTCTGCAGGTAGTCATATAAAAACTCTTGGTTTTATAAATAAGCCAGAATATGCAAGGTTTGAATATTTATTAATAATTCAAGTAATTTCACAGTGATTCTACTTAATAGAATGCAACTTTGCAGTTGCTATTACTATCCCTTTTAAATAGCATTTTTAAATAAACAGATCTCATCCAAAAAATTAGTAACAGCAAACTTAAAAATAAACGCCAAATGATCAGGCTAATGCTAAACACTTCCTCTTTAAAGTTACTGTTTTATTTAACATTTGAGGTTTCTCTTCATTAGATCCATAATCTTTCAACCTCTTATTTCTGCAGGACCCACACTTATTTCCATATAGGTTTTAAGTAGGTATTTCTACATAGATTCATGAGGTTGATGTGACATCATCCACACTGCTTAAGAACAAAGGACTTGTCTTTATTAAAACATCATGCTTTTCAGTCTTCTTTTGCTAATCTAAGGCCAGTAGCATTTCTAAAAGTACTTCATGGAACATTTGCAGTCCAGGCTAAGAGGTTTCAAAAAAATATAGATAACTATTCTTATCTTTGAGAAAACAGAAAAGCTGTGAAAAATCATTAATGTTACTACAGGTGTGGGAAATGATGCTGGAATAATACACATTCTGCACAGCATTTATTTCCCTGACTCCCTGCTCAAGCAGCTACGTGCCCACATAATGTGGGCCTTGCCCTCTTACTCTCCCCTTCTGACTGCCTGGGTCAGTCTTTACATAAAAGAAATCAAGTTCCACCTACAAAGCCGTCTCTCTGTCTTTATTTCCATGGCAGACACTTTTATATCAGAGTACTTTCATCACAGTGGCACCCATACCAGAGCCACAATACTGTAGTTAAGGGTCTGTTCTTTGGCATTTCTATTCTAAAGCACTATTGTATGAGGTTGCTCCGCAGCTAAAATTCCTTCCATGCTGAGACTTGGCATACATGTGCTTAGTTCAAAAGCAATTTAATTTTTTTTTTTTTTAATTTTGTTTTTAACTCTCAGCTGTCCCTCCAGAAAATGTAAAGGCAAAAAACAGTAAATACTGGCTGTCTTTGATCTATGATTGCTGGATTTATAACAGTGTGCATGATTTTTACAGTGAAATATTGTAAGCTGTTTGTCAGTAATGCAGATTAAATAGTTTCCAGAAACTATCTGAGATCCTTGAATTGCTTTCTCCGAAATAGGTAAAGCAAGGCATGATAGTAATTTTGTCATTTGAATGAATGCTAGCTTCACTAGAGATTAAAGGTACTCCCCTGTAATGATATATTTTGAACATTTTAGTCATGCTTATCTTAGATATATAGATAAAAAGCAGTAGAGAATAATCAGAATATCTTTACTATCAGAACAGCTTTATCCAGAAGATAGAAGAGATAAAATATTTGCCATATAGAATATAACAATCATCTGGTCTGCAAGTTGAAACAGTCTATGTAGCAAGGTCTCCTCTGAGGATCTTACACCATCCTTTGAAGTTATTGTTAGAGGTTGCTAATAGTGGCAAGGTGCCAGCCTGATGGACTTTTGGTCTGTTCATGTGTGGTTAAGAATGAAAGGGTGCCTAGCAGCTTAATATGGATTAATGATGCCACTTTAAATTATATCACTCTTGTTTCAGAAAAGTAAGGAAAATGCTGAACCACATTACATCAGCATATTGATTTACAGTTGTGAAATGCTCACAGACATTGATTTAAAAAAAAAAAATATGCAAAGAGTTTTCATTTAATCTTTTAAGAAATGACCAGGACCCTGGTGTTTTATTTTAAGAATTGCTGCAAATGATATAGATTTCCAGAGATAGAGACAGGCGCTAACTGAACTACGTATTTAAATAGATTACATGACTCAACTGTCCATTCCCACACTAGAGACAAGGTGAAGCTTCAACATTCCAGCAAGACACTCTCCTTGTGTACAAAACATGACTGAGGGCAGAATTTGCCTACTGTAGGAAGGGGAACATGGGAAGCCATTTCATTTGATTTAAACATCATATTTGGCTTGAAAACTGACACTAGAAACCAATTCTTGAACAGTGTGCAGGCCAGAACCTTGATTTACTCCTGTGAGTTAAATGACAAATGTAGATGATGTATACATTTACCAGAAGTTTCCTCTTTGATCACATCTGAATTACCCAAACTGGCTTTTAATACATCTGTTAGTCTGCAACCTGCAAGAATGATTTACAAGCATATGGAGCTCTCAGTCTTTTTCACCTGTTGTAAAGGTTCTCCAGCAGGCATTGTGGCCCAATAAAATAAGATGTCCAGAAAAAAGCTATTCATGATCCAAAACTATTCTTTATATGTTTTCTTGATAAACTGTGCTTATTCAATCCACTACACTCCTGAAGATATAAAGTAAGAATTCAGTAACAAGTGCTGTATATTCTGAAAAATATTTGTGTTCATATGACATTTTTCTTTCCCATCTCTTGTTCTGTTGGGTATGCACTTCTAAGGCATCATTTTTGCCTACTAGAAAAACAAGCCCATAGATTGAAATGCCATGTCCTACTTGCTGCTGCAGTATTACAGGTAGGAAGAAAAACTATGAGCAAGCATAAAGCAACAGACATTGAGAGTGGCTTATTCTCACAGTCAGGATATGATCACTAACATGCTGGTTTTTCTAAGCTTCTTCTGAGAATATTACCAAAGACAGCTTCTCCCAGTGTTTAAACAACACAGTTTTCCAAGAAAAAACATCATATGAGAAGTAAAGGCAAATATATATATTTTTATCGGTAGAAGTTATCAGTTCTACCTTCCATTTTGCTAGAAAGTCAAATAGAGAAATATTAATTGGAATAGCAGCTAAACTTCAATGCAAAAATCAATTGTTTATGAGAATAGTAAAGAAAATCTGAATGTCAGCCAACTATACCTCTTTTTCTGGTGCAAATATCCCCTTTTTCAAGCTCAGTCTAGTGTGATAATCAGCTCCCTTTTCTAAGAAAATGTACAAAATATCTGAAGCAATTAGATGGCATTACTGTCTAATTATACCAAATGGTAATTTTCAAATCAGAGCTACTGTATTTTCTGCGGCTATACAATCACAAATTAGTAAGCTTTCAAATTAGTGGGCTTCTGTTAAAATCACTAGCAAGGTCTTTAACAGCAATGTGAACACACTTCTGTAATACACTCAATTAGTAAATAATTCTGTTCCTTATTACCTAGTTAAAGATTGGTAATTTTTTTTTTTTTTGCTTTTTTTTTTTTTTTTTTTTTTTAACACTTCTCTGTGAGTTTAGGTATTTATGAAAATGCAAAACATGCAGAAGTAAAAAAGTACTCATTCATGAGGTATTTCTGCATTAAGATACTGAAAATCTTTCCTTCACACAATAGATATTCATGAGTTTCTTAATTGCATAGTGAATGCAGGTGATGATATACAGAGATTAAAACAGATGTCTTAGTCTCTTGATCTTTATATTGTCAGCTAGTGGCACTTATTTTTTTAAAACTAAGTTGGTTTAATCATTTCTTCTTTCAAAAGAATGTTCCATGTTTTGCTCTAATGATGGACACTATTTCCTTCTGCTTTAGAAAGTGTGAAGACTGATGAGAAATTTTAACAAATTTAAAAAACGTAAAGCACATTTTGATTAAACATTGTAAGTGTTCAAAAGAAGTGAATAAAAACATCACAAAATGACAGGATAGGGTCACTTTAGATATGGCTGGAAAAAAACTAATGGCATTTTTGTAAAGAAGTAATTACACTGAATGAGTCATTAAGAACATCCAAATTCATTGAGTTTCTGTAAGCACAGATTAAAATAAGGAAGAAAATCCATATAAGAAGCTTCTTTGTACAATGTGTGTTTTTAATCTCTAGTTACCTTTTATGTCAATAAAATCCAATTTCAGTTTTAGAAATATTTCAATACATTCATAAACATACTGTGGAATACACAGGACTAGCTCCTAAGTTAGTTTCTCTCCGAGTGAAGAGATAACACTCTGAAGGGAAAATTATCTGTATACTTATTATTAGTTATTTATGTCTTCTTTATAAAAATCCATTTCATCTTTGGAAATAAAAAAATAAAAGAACAAAAACAAAAGTGAAAGTAAAAGCCTTTTGCTTCACGTTTTAGACATAAGAAAACACACAGAAGAAGTTCTCATCAGTTGCAAACAAGAAAAAATATTTGGGAATATCGTTTTCAATACCATTGCAACTCAGTAATAGCCTGTGGACCCACTTGGTTATTATCTGAGAAAAGTGTCTTTTAAAGCACTTCAAGTACATACAGTGAAATACTGTTGCTATATTACTGATTTCTCATCTGGAATTCTGTCCACATTTCAGAAGATCTTATGTGACAAAAATAGATTCAAATTTGAATGAATTCAAGGAAGGATCATTAAGAAAAATCAGATGATTAAATCATGAAGAGAGTTTTTTTTTTTTTTTTTTTTTTTTAAAGTCAATACTCTGTCCAGCAGATAGAACACTTTGAGGGACAGAATTGCTGTCTGCCAATGCCACAGATGTGGACAGCTTTTTTTATTTTTTAAATTGGAGGTAAGACCCAAAGCAAAAGGCTCATGAGAAGTTTGAATTCAGAAGTCAGAAGATTCTGAATAAAACCTTTCAGTATGAATACAGGGAAGTAATGCAGTATTTTTAAGCATAATTTGGATTTATGAATAGATACAGGTTGTATATTGGATTACTGCAGGGGGATGAGATAGAATTCAGTAGCAATGAGGTATGTACTGCAGTTGGCAGACAATCTGTGTGAGTTCCAGGTCCCCTTATCTGTTAACTTTGCACCAACAGACTTGGAAAGGCCTATCATGTTGCTCTTCATTTATTCCTATCAGTATTCATGCCCATGAAGTTGCTTGCAGTGCTCTATATCCTCTAGAACAATATATGTACTATCTAAATTTCAGTTAAAAGAAGATAAAACCTGTAAAAATCCCTTTGGTCATGAGTTTTAAAATCCTGCGAGTCCATCTAATTTGTGAAATCTAGCCATTATTTGAACTGCCTATAACTCATCAACAATTTAAAAGCAATATCAGAGATATAACCTATGTGAAAAGGATATCCAACAGTGTTAGCATTAGGTTCAGAGGCCAAACAGTCAATGAATATAAAGATGTCATAATTAAGAAACAAACAAGAGAGTTTAGCAAAACAGATTATAATGACAAGAGAACAGATAGAATACTTACCCACATCCTGGGCTTACTGCAAAACTCCAGAGGAGGGATCTCCAGAAAGAGACCCTTCCCTACTGGTAGTCAGCTCTTAAATGGGTCTAGGAGAGGTGCAGCCAGGCTCCACCCCTTCCAGCAGCGCAGGTGAATTGCCTTCAGCTGTGCTCCTGTGGCTGACTCATTGCTCTTCCTCAGGTGATCAATCAGAGGTTCAGGCTGTGATTCAGCAGTTCCCATTACAGAGACATAAATACATTCAGTCAGAAACAGAAAACCCATGGAATAAGTGTAGGGCTGAAATGGAACCAGTAGGCCAGCTTAAAAGTTTACTTTATGATTAAAGTTCAGAAAATTGCTATCATTCTGTATCAAAACCCGTAGAATAGTTAAGACAGTATTCATCTCTGACACCTAGCTTTCTGTTGAATTATTTTGCCTCTACCAGGTGGTTTTGCATACATACGCATTTTTGACATCTTCTTTAGCTTTTTTTTGAGAAGAAGGGCATGGGAAAATACCTCTAAAATTATAATTGAATGTCAAGTTTAACAGTAACAACTACATGAAAAGTACTAAAAAATATACAAAAAATATAAACAGAGTAAATGAGGAATTTTACTTTTTTTATGCAGGAATCCTATATTTTACTTATTACTATTTTTTTCTGTCTCTAGATAGTATAAGGTTCTCTCTCTTTCTCTGTTATGTCATCTCATTTAAAGTAAAATTGACTAAAATATTATGCACTATAAGTCTGGCATAGTTTTGACTATTTTTTCTTTTTTCTTTTTTTTTCCTTTTTCTTTTTTCTTTTTTTTTTTTTTTTTTTTTTTTGTACAGGCTTGTATGGTGCCATGTTTAGGATTTTTGATTAAAATGGCTGTGATAACATACCAGCGGTTCAGTTGTTGCATGGCAAGGCTCACACAGAGCCATGGACGCTTCTATTTCTTGTGCCCTTGAGAAGCTGGAGGTGCACAAGGAGTAGGGAGGGGACAGAACCAGGATAGATGATATAAACTGGCTAAAGTTTATCTTATATCTTAGGATCATGCTGGGGGAAAGGAGAAAGGTGAACAATTCTTGGAGAGATCATATTAGTTCTAATTGGCATGCATGACTACTTAAACTACCAGAAGATGAGCATGTAGGTGGATAAAAATAAGTTTTAAAACTCGTTGTCAACATAGAAGGATATATTAAGTAGGATTTCACAAAGATCTGGATTGGAGTTATATCATTAGTAGCTGTTTCATAGAACTCAGGCTGCTTACACAGACTCCATCAATGGGGGGACATCCGACTACTGTGCTGGGGTTCAGCACAATCCTTAGCAAGACAGATACCTTTCAACAAGGACAAATACAAATCTGTGCAGGTAGGAAAACACAACTGCCCATCATAGGTCTGGAAGTGAGGATCTAAGTTATGGTTATGCAGAAGAGCACATAGAATTTTTAGCAGATAAAAGCTAAACATGAACCACAGATGCAGAAAACCACAGATTCTGAGAAAACACATATAATACAAGCACATACAAATAATGTAACACAAATTAAGTGGTCCTTTCCACGTAGCACTCATCAAGCCAGTACTTGTCCTGGCTTAAATACAACAGCTCAAAAAAGGAGGAGAGGAGAGGGGAGGCGAGGAGAGGCTCAAAGTTCATAATGGTGGTCCTGTTTGAATCTCTGTATCATCAAACAAGCTGTAAAGAGGAAGAAAAGAAATCATTCTTATATCCACGATGGACAAAGTTCTGTGGTATCACAGAATAAAAGCTGAAAGTGTCTTTAAAATTTTCTTTCATGAATCACCATCCCTTCTAAATACATTCTGATTTAGACCTTGAACAATCAGCCTGAACAGAAAACTATATCTGAGAGCCACTTCAATGATATCTAGAAGCCTCTTTCTCAAAGAATCAGGTCAAGCAAAACTCAGATCACAGAATAAATTATTTTTGTAAAATAAGAATATCCTACAATGTGTGTTACCATTCCTTGTTTCTCATATCAGTGAAGACAGTGCGCACCAGGGTAAGTTTAGTTTGGATATCAGGAAAAACTTCTTTACAAAAAGGTTGTTAAGCACTGGAATAGGCTCCCCAGGGAGGTGATTGTGTCACCATTCCTGGATGAGTTTAAAAACTGTTTGGATGTGGTGCTCAGGGACATGATTTAGCGGGGGGGGTTGTTAGATTTAGGGTAGTATGGTTAGGTTGTGGTTGGACTCGATGATCTTTAAGATCATTTCCAACCTGAGCAATTCTATCATCTATGATTCTGTGGTGCTTGACAGGCTAAGAAAGTAGCCAAAACAAGAGAATTTTCAAAAATCTTTCAAGAGAATTTAATTTTCCAATCACAGTTTCTTTTAGAAAATAATTCTTGTGGATGTTGTCTGTCTCTACTCAACAGTCACTTATTAAAAAAAATTTATCTTATACATATGTTTAAAGGAAAATATAACCATTTAGATTCCTCTTGATAAAATTAGGTTAAGTTAGTTAACCTTTAAAAATGGAGAACAAGATAAACAATACTATATTGAGAGCTTGCCAGAGAAGAACAATTTATTCTTACAACATTATCATTATTGCCAGTGCAGTCAGTCACAATCTAATCTGATGTTTGATCTTCACTCTGTGGAAGGAGTATTACTGCATATGAGATTCTAAAAATTATATGTTCAAATTGCATGAGGCAATGAAGAGAAAATTCAGAACTGTTAATGAAGCAAATAAGGAAATTACTCAATAGGCTAGAAAAATATTTTATTTCTCCTATTTAAATTCTGAAGCTCATAAAACAACATATATGTTTTTTTTCCTAGAACAAACTTTGCAACTTGGCAAAAAAAAAAAAAAAAGATTTGATCTATCCTTTGTTTTTATCCTCTCCTACTTTTGCCTCATGGTAGAGAAGGAAATCACAAAGATATTGACATCTGTGCATCTGTGTCCAGTAATCATTTAGAAAACAGTTTCTCACTTTCTGTAACATATGCAGAAAATCCCGAGACCCTCAATTCCACCTCCCTAGGAAAATCTTAGATAAAACAGACAGACCTCTTAAATCAAAAGAACTGTTTGATCTACTGTACAATGAGCAATAATTTACAATTTTAGAAGTCTTAAATTTCTTTCAATTTTTTTTTTTTTTTTTTTAATGTTTCAAGGTTTAATATCCTCTGAGAAGAATAAATCCACCATTCTAGTCAGCTTCATTAATTGGTTTTAATTGAAAAGTAATTTGATAAAGTGAAAAAGAACAATGGTAATATGTCAGGCAATCTAAGAAAAAAAACTTATTGGAAAGTGTACTCTGTGATCTTTTTGAGAAATGATCTTAAGAAGAGCTGCACTAAGCTTTTGTTAAAAATACAAACTACAGAGAGAGACTTTCTTTAGGTAAAAATCTTTGGAACTTTGTATGTTTGAATCATCTGTTTTATCTGGAAAATGTGTAAGAATATATTTGCTAAATGAATTTAGAGTATTAATAATATATTTAATTTAGTACATTTACATCATTAAAGGAGCATTTCTGAAATGACTTTTCTTAAACTCTCTAATATTTCAAAGCTTTCAGGTCTTTAAAAATAGTTCACATTCCAGAATTTTTAATCAACCTGTATGTGCAGCTTTTTAAAAAAGGAGAATTTTGGAAATGTTTTTCAGTGTCCAGCATATTAAAGGTAGTCAGATTTTAAGACTACCAGGGAATAGCACATCAAAATAGAAATATCCTAGAGAGAGAAGGCATCATATAATGTTTTCCCTGATGAAAAAAAAGTAGCTCTGTATTCCATTCACAAATAAATGTCATTGGAATGTTTCTATGCATCGATACCATATCCACTTTTTAACACACATTCAAATTATACTAGTTCAGATTATAAGAACAGACACTCTAATCTTCTATTCCACTTTTTTCTGTAATACAGACCTTACTCAGCCCTGTATTAACCACTGTTTTAACTACTAGACAACTTCTAAAAGCAAAGTGCTTTAGGAAGTTAAGAATGCACAGTACTCCTAGTAGTATGTTCCAATGGTTTATTAATCCTTATTTTTCAAAATTCTCAACATCTGATTTAAAGTTTCCTAACAATATCTTCTAGCTCTTATTACATCTTTGGGTGAAATGTTGAAAAGCTTTTTATTAAGAAATTTGTTAGTCTCTTACTGTTCACTGTGATTAAATCTCTCCATAAGCTTCTCCTTAATAGTCTAAACATACAAATTTTGAGTCGTTGACAATAAGGCATGCTTTCCAATACTTTGATCATTCTCCTGGCATCATTTTTAATTGTTTTCTGTGGGTGCAGTTGCGTTCACTTCAGAGAATTCTGAAACAAACATGCCTGATGTATAACTTTGACTATTATGTCTATGATAGTAACAGAGGGCCCTTAATTCTGGCTAGACTGGTGGATGTCATTTGTCAGTTTGATAACAAATGCTGGTCTTTAGTTTTACTGGGAAAAAGAAAAAGAAAAAGAAAAAAAAAAGAAAAAGAAAAAGAAAAAAAAGAAAAAGAAAAAGAAAAAGAAAAAGAAAAAGAAAAAGAAAAA